>NC_051177.1:86910284-87250283 GCF_013339695.2 Rhipicephalus sanguineus
AGGCGGAGAGAGACAAGGCATAGCACAGAAAAGAAAGAAATGAGAAGGGGAGAAAGAAGGGAGAAAACAGAAGAGGAAAGAAAGCAAAAAGAGGAAGAAAGGGAGAAGATCAACGAAATAGAGATAAAGAAAATAGAGTGAGAGTGAGTACCGAGAGGAGGGAAGAGAAAAGAGCAAGAAAAAGAAATTGACAGCGAGGGAGAAAAACCAAATAGGAAAAACAGCAAAAAGAAAAAAGACAGAAAAAAATGAGAGGAGAGAGAAAGAAATAGAGGAGAGGAAGAAAGAAATTAGCAAAACAGCAAAGCCAGGACTACATAGGGCCATCAGCTCCCGCGTCTCTTTAGCATTGCCCATTTAGTGCATGGTATACGCTATGCCTCTACAAGAATTGGCGAAGCATTTAAAGGGACACTAAAGAGCAAAACCAATTTTTCTCGCATAGTAAAGTAGTCTTCCACGATACCAAAAACCACCACGCTTTCTGCGCGAAGACGCTTAAAAGAAAATACAGGTGGCGACGCCACCTTGGAATTCCCGCACCATTTGCAGGGACGTCAACATATTTTTGACGGCGCCTACTTGGGCATGGCGTAGTTCCTATCGGCTTAATCGAAGTACATTGTCCTCTGAGGGGGCCAGAGACTTGACATAAACGAGTTTGTGGAAATTTCGTCGAGCCAGTGGCGCCAAAATACGTTAAATGCTCTTTGAAATAATTTACGTCACGAATTACAAAGTTCGGCGCGAAATTAAAAATGAAACTTTGAACTTGGTTTTTCTCCTTAATAAAAACCTATGTGGTGAAATAAACTACAAGAGGTTCTCCCAGCACACTTTATCAATTGAACCCAATTCATTTGTTCTCTTTGGTGTCCCATTATGGCGACCAAGATCTTCATGACGGCGTAATCACAGCGCGCGAACATTGGAAAAAAAGGGACAGAGTAGAAAAAAAAAATTACACCATCTCCCGCTAAGGGGACCATGAGGCGATGCGAAGCCGGAGACTTGCACGATCGCGTTCCGTTGGCGTTCGTTGGGCATGCTACCGACCTCGCGGTCGTGGAAGCGAAGAGGACGCTACGCGCGTCGTATCTTCCATCTAGCCTGGCCGTTAATTCTCACAGGGCGAGCGGGGGAACGCGGTCGACAGGGGGCAGCGTAGGAGAGGAGAGAGAGAGATGGGGAGGGGACGCGCATGCGCTTCGACTCATCACGGCGTTGCGCAGGGAGAATTTCGGCATTGTCTAGCCCGCGTTTCAGAGGAAGAGTGGAAAGGGGGAGGGAGAGGGGTATGGGAGAGGAGAGGGGAGAGGGGAAGGGGAGAGAGTGGGAGGGAAAGGGGAGAGGGAAGTAGAGAGGGGGAGGAGGGAAAGTGGAGAGGGTATGCGCATGCTCAGTAAGGGTGGTCACGCCGCACCACCGGATTGAGCTCGGCCTTAAGTACTTCGCATCTAAAAAATCTTCCGAACAATGCCCGGTGCTGCGTGGGTAGTGCGATGAAGACGGCGAACGGGCTAAGATGACCACTACTGGATTCATCCGTATTGTACATATAAAAGGGCTGCCACTGACACTGCTCGGTGATTAATTTTTCTTCTTTTTAATGCGGAAAGTTTGCGCTAAGTCGCGCAAAGCTTGGCACAGTGAAGATGATCGATCCTCAAGCAAAAACTACTTACAAAACACCAAACCCAGTTGCAACATAGCGAAACCTACTTACAACATGTCGAAATCTAGCAAAAACTAGTCAACATAGCAGCACCTATATAGCTAAACACTTGAGACTGACCAGTTACTCCATGGCAAGCTTTGCGCGACTTAGTGCAAATTCCCTCATCTTTTTTTTTTTTTTAACCATACAGTGAAATGGAATCACTATGTCGCATAATATCCTGCAGCGAGAAAACAGTTGATGGTCCATCGCGAGATATGTGCGTGTTTGCCTCTTTGATATGTTGGGATGTTACCTAAAGTTCGTGTAATTTATCGGCACTCTTCAACGTATTCCAGAAATTCTTACATTACCTATAGTGAAAGAAGTTAGATTAACACCCCACTTTAACTTCATTGACGTAGCATCGGGGGCAAGTTGGCACTCTTAACATATTCCAGACGTTCTGCTGCTTGCGTTACGTAGTGAAAGAAATAGATTATCACCACACTTTACCTTGAGTGACGTTGCAAAGGTCGCAAGCGACACGTCCCGAGGTCGAAAGCTCGTCGAGGCAACCGCACGTTCGAAGCAACGCCGCTTCGCGGCAGAGTGTTTGACAAAAACTGAAAAAAAAAAAGAACATGACGAAACACAAATCGCATACACCTCCGAGGAAGGAGGAAGTACAACAGGGCGCTAAGAAAATAAGTGGAACTAAGACCGTAGATCGGCAAACTCACTCATAGTAGACTCACTCAGACTCAGATCGGGCCGGGAGTCAGAGTCTGAGTGAGTCCGTCTGAGTAGTATGTTGGTGAGCTTGAGTCCGAGTGAGCCCTATAAGAGCAAGCTATATTTCTTTGGTGGTCTGAGTAAACTCCCCCCCCCCCTTTTTTTTTTTTTTTTGCCGACCTATGAGTAAGACAGCTGGCGTTCGTTTACAACATGCTCGTACGCTTCCAAAATGTAACCCCAATGTGATTGTGGTCATTGTGGGAACTGTGTTCGGGGTGTCCTTGGATAACTGACCCGACGAATATTTAGATAAACAAGTGAATGCTTATTGCAATTTACACTGTAATTTTGCTTCCTTTACTGTTATAGAAATCTGTGAATTCACTTCGCGTAGGAGGAGGAAGGTGACAGAAAGGCAGAAGGCAGTATAAGGTTAACGAGAAAAGCTTCCAGTTTGCTACCCTACACTGGGGGATCGGGGAAGGGGAATAAAAAGTGAAAGAGAGAAAGAAAGAGAGAGAAGAGGAGGAGGAGGAGGAAAAAAACATGGTTGATCCCTCCGTCATAGGAATCGCAATAACACGAAAGTAAAACGTGCCCTTATAGAAGTAACTGAATGTTTACTGTACATTGATATAAGACTGTTTGCACAATGTATATTGATGTCTGGCAGCTATAGCACCGTTTAACGTACATGCACCCACTTTGATACTTGGTGGTACATCTCCATCCCGGCGACTAACGTCCATGTTAATTGATTACACAAAACCTTGTGGTAGCTGTAGTAGTTAGCGGGGAAAGCGTAAGCAGAGAACGAGTTGTGATAGCCAGAAGAGCGTCGCATATTCGACGCAGAACTTGGTCGCCATACTGCGGCATGATAAAATGTGATTGAACACGACGGCCGGACTAAAGGGAAACGCCAAGCGCGTCGTGCATCCCCCCCCCCCCCCCTGGTGGCCCGGCCGCAATTTTTCTCGGGGCGAGCACGTAGGCAGGCAACGCGGTGTTAGAGCCAGGTGAGGCAGGCGCGCGTCGCAGAGCTATTTTTCGTTTGATTAGCGTGATGCAATGATCAAGGCCGACGCTTTTACGACGCTTGGGTTAAGGTCGCCACCTCGCGGTGTGTTAAGGCATTGACAAAATTGCACTTCTATAGAAAACGCGCCGAATGGGACGAACGTGTAACGCGTTGCAGGTACTAATCGCGGAGGCCACAGTAATAATGAATTACTTTACTTTGCCGCTCCCAGAGGGCAACACCACCCCTCTGACCGGGAGAGTGGTAGATATAAAAGGCGCGTTTGTAAACCCTCTAGAGTCTGTGACCGTGGCGCAGTGGATAGCGCGCCCGGCATCTGTTGTTGCGGACCGAGCGGTCGTAGGTTCGATGCTCGTTGACGGAACATTTTTTCTTTACCATCTGATCGTCTACATTTTTTCGACGTCATTTCCGTGACGGAAATACGTCACTGAAGTCTTGGTGGACCCCGGCATAAAACACTTTCGTGTTAAAAAGAGGTACTGAATTCACCGAAACGTGCGGGACTGCACCACAATAGACCGATCTCACCGCTAGTTGCACTACGCCACCGCTGCCGCAGTGCATGCTGGTACTTGTAGTACTCGGTACGTTCAGCTGCTGACAGCTGGTGCATTGGAGAGCTGCATTAACAGGCTTTAGCGGCTGTGTGCTGGGATGCTACAACAGGAGCCTGAAGCAAAAGGACTCGGATTTTACGCGTTCTCAAAGGATTTCAAGCTCCGACAGGAATGTGTGCGATAGTCAACGAAGTCGGACTGAGAGGCAACTACCGCGCACTTTCTTGTTCAACGTGTTTGTGAACTGCCTGTGCATGATGCATCGTGGTTTAGCAGTGCCCTATTGCGTCATAACAACCTTGCTGCGCTAACGATGGACCGATAAGCGACAGCAAAAGTTGATATAACGCGAGCTCGATCCCCTTGCCGGGGCGAACGCCGCCAGCGGCGACAGATTGGATACAACGTCCGTTCCGGGCTCAACAGAGATCGCTTTAATATATAGGGAGACCTAACCCGACCTCTCACCAAATGCTGTCAAGCGTATACGAACGAGACATGTAATACAAGCCAAGATTTTAACTGCATGCTGTGTACAGCTCGCGCCGTGGAGCGCACGCGAAAACTGGGCCATGCCGGCATCGCAGCCAACTCCGCCACCGGGATTTCCCTATTCCTTTCAATATGCGATATTATTGTGATGAGCGGGCAACAGCGCTAGCAAAGCTGAACTTCGTTATGAGCGTGGGCTATTAACCGTACACTGCCGTTTCGAAGCGGTAGGCCTAGCGACGATACTGGCGCCGAGCCACCGGCTGAGGCCGCCGCCTCCAGCCGGAGCGAGCTAGCTACTGCTTATCCGCCGCATTGCGTGTGCCGCCAAAATCTCTCGCTGACTCATCCATCCCTTGTACAGCAGGAAATATTATGCCATTCACGAGATTTTTGTGATGTTAACCTTTGGCAAACGGCATGAGCGGTCAGTCACCGTTCAGCGGACGCGCCTCTATAACCTGCTTCACGGCGACCGTTTTATCTTCATTCACGTTTAACTTATTACTGTGATCGAAGTCCTGCGTTGACAACACAGTCTACATGGAAAGTGTCGGCTCGACAAAAAAAAAGCGCAATAAGCTTCTTTTTTTCGTCCCTTCGGCTTGTTTTTTTCGTCCTGTTGTCGTATAGCGGAGAGCTCTACGCAGTTTGGGCAAGTTATTTTCCGGATACTGTAGCTTGTGTCGCTTGCAAGCTTGCGTTCACTGAAGAAGATATTTGCTCTCATGAGGACAGGAACGTGATTACTTTTTTTTTTCAATCACTAATATTTATTCAGCGAAACGACGCGAGCTCATCAACCCGACGAGACGACCTCGTCACATGTAGGCACTATCAACTGTTCTTTTTTTCTGTGAGCGCTAGGATGCAGTTTAACCTGAAATAAAATAACATAAATTGTAGGTGCGGACACAGTTTTCCAGCGCGTTCAATCGCCTTGCGTGTCGAGGATTGGTGCTAAACGCCAATGTACCTGAAACACGCAGCAAGCAGCTGCACCAGCAGCGCTCCGAGAACTACAAAAGATGGCGGCAGTGCCACCACAGAACACTTTGCCACTGTCGGAAACTCGCGCATGCGCAGATGGTCTGGTGAGATTGGTCTATTTTCGGAGGCTTTCGCACAAGCCCGAGGCCCTGAAAAGCACAAGAGTGTCTTCACTGCCTCGTAGGCCGACGAGATATGGGGACTGTGTTCGTGTAATGTCCTAATACCGTGTTATGACCGTCAGTTATTCGAACTGCGACTTGTTTTTCTTTTCGGCCACCGTCAAAAGGCCTACAAATATATCTAATAGTTTTTTGACAGACATTTAAAACGCTTCGCCTGTATTATGCAGCGCAACTGGGACCTGTGCGGCCATGCGTATACATATCAAAGCGACCTGCTGTGTTTAAGGTTCACAAGACAAACGTTAAATTATACGCATATCTTGACAATATAGAGATGCTATAACGAAGTCCTCGCTCACGTCGAACGTGTAGATGGATCGCTGAAGCAGGTCGTCGAGGCCCACTTCGCGGAGGTACGGCGTGATCCGGCTGTCGTTGAAACTCTTGCTGCATCCGCGATATGGTTCAGGCAGCCTCTCGATCTTGCGCTGCATAGAGTAGCGTACACAGGGAACGAAAAAAACAAGAAAAAGAAAGTTATGCCGTCCTTTCACTGCTACAGTGAACGAACGAGTGAGAATTGTTAACCAAGGCAAAGAAGGACACCTTGAGGGAAATGCGGCAATATTTGACAAGTCGCGGGAATTCTCTCTACTTCTGTAGGACCATCAACGACTGGTTAGTGCATACGATATTGCCCTCATCTGTATCGAGTTGAAACCGACGGCAGGTGAATTAACTTATTCGCTAAATGAATGTAATGGCATTGGATAACGTGTGTGTCATCGGACATGGTGATTGAAGGTCACATTAATATCTCTTCACTAAGGCCACTTTCGCAGGGAATTGCGCTGTAAAGACTCCGATGACGAGGCACTGAACTGATTGCCGACGCCGGGCGCAGGGGTTTTTTTCTTTTCTTTTTTTTTTTAACAGGCACTCATTGCGACATCGCCAAGGACCTCCTAGCCCCCCAATTAGGGATGAGACAAGAAAAAGCAATGGTACTAAAAATCATAGGCGTGCGCAGGATTCTCCATTACAGGGGCCAAGTCTCACCGCAGCGCCTCCCCCCTCCCCCCCTCGTTAGTCGAGTAGGAAAAAAAAAGAAAACCTCCAGCATGGATGCAAAAATGAAAATGAAGTGTTGGCATTCTTGTCACAACGGCCTGCCATAAGCCACGCCTTTGCAACAGCCTACCATAAGCCACGCTGCGCATTAAAAAATGGCGGGAAAGGTCTGACTGAGTAAAGGTATGGGACAGATTTGGAACCCCCCCCCCCTGCCCCCTCGTGCGCACGCCTACACTAAGAACTGTGACTCTCTTTTTATGGAGTCATATGACTCTGTGTAGCACTCCCTTTAGAGCGGCACGTTGACCCTCTTTAGGAGAGTCGTGGAACGCACGACTTTCCAAAAGAGTGTCAATGCACGACTCTCCTAAAGAGCGTCAATTCGCCTCTCTAAAGGGAGTGCTACACATGTGAGTCTTACATGTATAAAAAGAGAGTCAAAGGACACCTTTTTTTCTTAGAGTGATATGCTAAAAGCTACAAAGGTAAATCAGGCGTAGATCAGACTCGCTACCCACGTTGGGAATAAGGGAAAGAGGAAATTGAAAGAGCAAAACAGGAAACAGTGAACGCCAGCAAAACAGTTTTACGGAAAAGGAAACGTAGGATTCTCACCATTCTGATGCTGATGTAGCTCTTGCTTCCGGGCGTAAGTGTTATACCGCCCCGTTCAAGGCTGGGCAGAGTGCCAAGCGGGTGAATCAGAATCCGAGTTCCGAACTCGGGCGAGATAATGTCCAGGTACTCGCTGCGCTCAATGTTTAGTGTTAAACGCATTCCTGCAATGAACGTAACGAGAAGATACCACACTCACGTAAGCATGCACAGATAACTTGGCCAGCACGAATCGTTCTATAAAGTAGCTTTGAAAAATTAAGACACTAAGAGTGTCCCAAGAGACCGTTAGAAACCAAGTTGAACAATAGTTTTAATGTTAACAAACATGTATACTTATTTGACCTATATCGCGATCGATGGGTGTTCATTTTCCGCAGTTCCTTGAACACTAAGTGTTAAAGCAGGCCTGTGGGTATTTCAGTTATTCGACCATTAGGAACACAACCATACGTCACGCAGTGCGACTTTCCGACGTGTAAAGGTCATGAATTAAGAATGCAAATTTTACAACGTGTCTTGTATACAGATTTTGTAACATGATTGACTTATGACAAAATACAAGGTGGAGGTTGTGGTCACAGTTTATCCGGATCACGCGTGATATATCTTCGATTTTCTGATTGCAGATTCCGCAAAGAAGTTGAACGGGTTAAGTGTTAAAATTTCAAAGCTCATCTGACATTACAAACTTCACCCGTCTTGTGGTGAGAGGCTCCAAACACATTTAGGGTGTTCGAGGTGGAGCGAAATAAATTAGAACTTCAGATAAACTACCTTGAATGGACCCATATTTCTTTTATTCACAGAGGCGATGTCCTAAAAAGCTGTAAGAATTTGTTGATCGTGTGCATCATTTTACTTTAGTGTGTTCATATAACAAAAATTACAGGAAATATTATGGTGGCCTTTAGACTAAATGAAAGCTTTGCAAAGGCACGTTGACCACCGCCAAAAATAAGGCACACAGCAGCAATGACAATGCAAACATGCCGAAAACCACGAAGCCATGTTTAGTGCAGGAGTAAAAAGAAGTACAACGGATTGCCTATAACTACAGATTAACGAGAAAAGAAAAAGAGAGAAAACGTTTTCGGAACTCTCCAAGGAAAGTAGTAGAAACCACTAAACAGGGCAACCCGAGATATTAATAGTTCCTTAAGTTGACATTCGACTGAGCACTACTATGCATGCATGTGCACCTGCCAAAACTTCCAAATTATTCGTAAAGTTCTCAACTTAGACTAAATCGCCTTACACTTTTGGTAAACTTGCGTCGTGTTTTACGCGATGTAAATCCTGTACACAAAAATTACCGCTCGTTGGCCTGAGAACCTTTCACGCATTAGCTTACCGCAACGGTACACTTGCTTCGAGTCAGTTTCTGTATAGAAGTTTCTGGAGAAGGCATAACTGGCAAAAGTAAAGACACGCGCGCTGTACTTGCGCTAAAGTCACTGGAATAGTTACTGGTCTAAATATAATGTGTTGCGCGTCACTATTTGGCGTCCATGTTTGTCAATGCATGTGCGCTACCGCATAAACGCAAGACATCGCCAATAAAGTACGTATGTATTCCTATAAAGGCGTGTGTGTATACGTCAGGCACAACGTTTATTGACGAAATGTTCTCCCTTTCCTCTTTTTGGTTTTCGTCATAGCAACCTTTACGAATAATAAAGTTCGCAGGTCGACAGTCATCTGTGTAGAGATATACCCGTGCACCCGCCAAGGTTCTTCTTACCTAAGGTGGGACCCGTCTTCCGAACTTTCCGCATCGATTCGTTGGCCAAGCGGATCGTCTGGCAGAGTCCATATCGAGGTGAAGGGTATGATTCGACACGCAGGATGGAATGGCTGCAAATGCGCACATCGCTTAGTCAGCGAAATATATATCTGGCATCACTACATCCCCCTTACCGCCTCCGTAGCTCTTACTTCATAACGCTACATCAGCTGTTTAAGATGGCTAAAATAGAGAGAGAAAATCTCAGGATTCATTAGACAACTGACCATGTAGCGCCGACTTACGCTTTTCGTGTACTCGCGTCATCAAACATTTTCGACACGGTACATTTTGCCGACTCTGAAGTTGCCTTGGGTGAACAGAATGACAACGGAACGAAAGAGTATCGCCCATCATAGGGGTGCGCACGGGGGGGGGGGGGGGGGGGGGGGGCAAAGTTTGCCCCATACATCGACTTAGTAGGAAGGGGGGTGCTGCGATAAACCTTCGCTTCCCCCCCCCCCCCTGAAGGAGAACCATGCGCACGCCTACGGCGCCCATCATGGTAAAATACGGACGGCGACAACTTCAATAAAGCTGCATGTGGACACACCTCTAAAGGTTATACAGAAACAAGACCAATGCAATTGACGTCACTAAAAACCGCAATGCCTTAAACGACGCTAAATAAACAACAGCTTCACCTCTCGTCGAAGCAGTTGCGTGCATTGTACGTGCACTGCACCACAAGGTCGTTAGCCTGGTGGCCAAATTTCTGCAGCTGGTCCTTGGTGGCGATGAAGTTCATCCACATGTCGCTCAGGTCCATGGTGCGGCTGCTCTTGAGGAACTCGTCCACGGTCTTGTAGCAGAGCTCGCCATCATCCTCGTCACCGCTTCCGCCGCTGTTTCCATTTGTATTGGAGTAGCCCTTGGTCGTGGGAGAGAACATGTCCCGAGTCTTTCCGTGCGCCGTCCTCGAAGCGCCTCCATCCGGCGAAGTCGTGGTCGTGAAGCCAGAGGTAGGGTAGCCCGCTTTCGCCGCGATGTCCTTGAGGTAGTCTTCGAAGGTGCTTTTGCGAAGCAGGTTCAGGTTGCACACGGTTATGGCCGGAAAGTGCAGCTCTTCGGCGTGCACTTCTTCGGTGGCCGTCATGATCGGGTACGAGAAATAGTTGCTAGTCAGGAAGCTGATGTGGTAAAGGAATCCGCCCACGGCCACGACCACGATGACGACCCACAGCATGCGGCGCAGCCTGTGAGTGGACGCGATGCGATTGAATCCGTGCGCGGTGCAGCGTTCGGCGAACTGGCGGTTCAGCGTGCCGAAGCTGTCCTCCTGCTCGTCGTCACCTTCGTCGTCCGTCATCTTCTCGTGCGGTTTCATCGACTTGTCGCCGAACCGCCGAACGGCGGACATGTCCGGAACACAGCCGAGAAGAATACTGGAAGCCGGGAGACCGGGCGCATATTAGATGTACGTGTTTCGGGGATGGGTCAACTCCGTAGCGTGCTCCCACATCGTGAGACCCGGAGAGCAGCGTAATCGAAGTAATGCGGTCCATCTTCTAAATACCGACGACTGCGCGACGGCTACTGTTTGTTTTGGACAGCGGAGTCATCATTACTGCGGCTGTATGTCAGAGATTAAATACACACTCAGGAGAATGCCAAAAGGCATATAAGCTCATCTGACATGGGACGTTGTTAGCGTAATGCGGTTCGCCCCAAAAAAGAAAGTTTAGGTGTGTCATAGGCAACGAAAAGGCATTCGCGGTGTCTGCAACGATTTGAGCTTGTGTGATGCGAGCGGCGTGCCCTGAAGCTAGCGTTTAGAAGATGCTATGAATTGCGCATGAAACACGTCCTTAAGGGCGGTATTGTCCTTTGAGTACCATATAGTACAACGCGCATCACGCCGCAGCTATAAGCGTAATTCCCTCATATGTCTTTTAGCTATCTCGCATCGCGTATACAGTGAAACCTTGGTGATACGAATCTCACGGGACCACCAAAAAGATTCGTATTATCCGAAATTCGTATCACTAGGAAGCATGGAAAATTAGCATGCGACAAAAGAAAGCTGGCGTACATTTTCATGTGTTGTTTGTCAGGGCTGCGGCAACGTCAGGAAGAATCATGAATGTCAGTTAAGTTTTGAGATGTCGGCAATCATACCAGCACTCGTAAATATACGACCCGTACGCGCGCATTTAATTAATGAACCAGGTTCGTTGTGACCTGCTACACTGAGAGGCCGTGACGCGTCTCTGAACGTTTATTCTGGCCTTAAAAAAGGTGTTTTTCTTAAACCGTGAATCTGACCATTTAGCGGCGCGGCGCGCATGCCCACGCTTGCGTTCCCGCGGTCGCACGTGCTTGGCGCGTCTTTCGCGGCAGCGCGGACAGCACCTTTTCGTGCCTGGGTGGTAGCGAACGTTCGTATCAAACGTAGCTGGGTGAAAATGAGTTCGCAACAACCGTACTACATTACATTGCAGGCCAATGGGCCGTGGCAGGGACCAACGAAAAAGTCGTATCACCCCGAAATTCGTATCAGCTGTGATCTTATCACCGAGGTTTCACTGCACGTATCGATTCATGAACCAAAAAATAAAGCAAAATATGCACCGGTGGCTCCCTCGCCACGACGCTGGCGTCCTCGAGGCGTTGCAGCACATTTTAGTGCGTTATGTGTAGGGCTCCGTGTTTTCGGTTTTATCCGGAAAAATTCGATAAACATTCGCCGGTAAAATTTTTGACAATTTGGATTTATCCGATAAACTCCGATTTCAAGGGCCAATATGTCTTGGTTCCGTTCTTTATCGAAAGGGCAAGTGCTAAGCGCTCATTGATATACCTTCTGGTTTGACGGATTTAATGTTTACCGAGCGTACCTGTATTAGGCGATGTAGCTGTATTGTGCTCCGACTCAGCTTCCTAGATGCAGAAGCTTCACAAGGACTTGCAACTCTCCAACCCCGAATTCAAATTGCTTCACTTCAAAGATACGTGCCACCTACTCAACAACGCTCTGGAGGATGGAGTCAGGACGAGCTCGCTTAACGTAGTTCACGATTTTGTTGTGCATTGAAGTCGTCGCGGGAGCTGCGCCTTAAGTTTGGTCTTGTGTGCTTGGCCATGGGCATGACCATCAAGTCGCTGATGACGGTATGTCCGTCAAGGTGGTTCTCTTTTTATGAAGCTCTAGAAGATATTTTGGACAACTGGCGCGCCATTTTGTCTTTCTTGAGAAGCGACGAAGCCACGGGAACGAAGTGTGAGAAGCTCAAGAGTCTTATTTCATCACCTGAAGCTGTGCACAACGTGCTCGTTAAGATGAGGTTTCTGAAGACCAATTCGTGTGCCGTGCTCGCAATCATAAAAGAACTTGAGGCAGAGAGTACCCTGGTACACCAAGTTTATCCCATACTGATTCGTTTGCACGCACTCATCAGTCAATGGCGTGCTCCAACCGAGGTCTTCGCATCAGATGTCAAAATCTGTTGGACCTCCTTCACGAAACTGACCGCTTAACGACTGTCGCAGACTTTCACGGACACTACGCTGCTGTCGCCGAATAGTGGAGACAGACATCTGAGAAGAACCTGTGCGATCAACTATACAGTACACCAAAGTATCGTTTTGGTGTGCTCAAATTATGAATCCAAATGTGAAGCATGAGCTGCCCTGCGCGTTCGAAGCCTATGCGCCTATTTTTCAATTAGTGCTTCTTGAAATTTACACCATGAGTCAGCTCCTGAGTGATTTTGCGAACTATCAGTGCTATGAAATATGTAGCATTGTTGAACCCCAGTCATTTTGGAGACCCCAATTTCCAGTGGCCAGCGCTTTCTCGCTGCGCGCTACGTCTTCTGGCGCTTCCTGTTCCTAGCGCTGACGTTGCAAGGACATTTTCAAAGCTGAGAGTCGTCAATCGAAAGGAGCGCGCTTCGATCACTGACAGCAACCTCGCAGAGTATGCTTGCGTGCTTTACATAAGCTTTAAGCATAAGGTTGGTATACGCACAAATACAGGTGTTTTGTGTTCAAGTATTTTCGCTTGTGCGTATACGTTCTTGTGCATTCAAACCTTATTTTTAAAAATGTGCTTCGTGTGCTTTGACGTTTTAGTATTCAGATATGAATTGTTCTAAGATTTTGGGGTTTCGAGAATAATGCAGAACTCCAAATTTCGGAGAATTGGGGATTTACGAGAAATGAAATCCGATAACGCCGAATTCCCGGCCAATATATAAACTCCGATGAACACCCGCCGATGTTCAAGAAAAATAAACACCGAAAACATGGAGCTCTAGTTATGTGTATGCTAGTGACAGTGGCGTAGCCAGGGGGGGGGGGGCACACCGGGCCCGTGCCCCCCTCCCCTCGAATTTTTTTTTTTTTTTTTGCTATGGCGTACAGAGCCCAAAATGACACTTGACCACATCTGCCTGCCCGGCCCCCACTTCAAATCAAGGGGATGCCCCCCCCCCCCAAAAAAAAAAAAATTTCTGCCTACGCCCCTGGCTGGTGACGAGCAAATAAAAAGAAACGGTAAAACGCTGCCTGTAGACACCGCCTTAGAAATTGCAGTGTAATCCAGTGTACTTAAGTGTAATCATATTTTTATGGGTTTTTGATTCGGCTTAACCTGTAGTGGCGTAAAGTACGTGTCTACGAAGAACAAACAATAAAATGTAATATCTCTAGCGTTCTCATTAGTGGAGTGGTTAAATTATAAGTAATTTGTTTTCTCAACCATCCATAATCGAAAGGACGCCCCAGTGCACCAGAAATGTTACTGCGATCTATGCCTTAATTTTCTCGAGCTTAAATCAGATGTTTGAAATATCGAACTCGGCGTAGCGTATGTGATACACTGGGCATTACAGGGTGAACTTTTAGTCTGTGTTTCACATCGTATTATTATTATTATTATTATTATTATTATTATTATTATTATTATTATTATTATTATTATTATTATTATTATTATTATTATTATTTGTCACCTGCCACCTCCATTTTTCTGTCTCCTTCCCACTACACCTGTGAGGACCGAGTGGCTTGATAGACTGACACAGACCCTCCACCGACGTACCACACCTGCTTTCTCCTCGACAAATACCTACATTCTCCACACCACCGTGCTTATTTGGGGAGAGGCTTGGCAAAGATACTTTGAAAATGTATCGCGATACCATACTAGATACTCGGGCAAGAAGTATTTCAGATACAGATACAAGATACTACTGCAATTAATGTATCCGATACGATACTTTCCAAATGTATCTTAAGGTACTTCGATACATTCGCTAAGTTGTTATTATAGATCTATATAATGCAGCAGTAAATGTCTATATCCAAAAATGCTCATTCCAAAATTTTTTAACTGCGACCAACTTTGTTCCATTTGAATGAGATGTCTGTTAGTACCTCGAAAGTTCTAGGGCCGAATTCACAAGAATTCTCATTCGTAAATGCGTTTTCCCATTTGTCAGCCGGCTTCGCTGACGATATGTCTCGCATCATGATTGGCTGAATATTCTCTTAGGAAAATTCTTTTATTGCAAGACAACTTTTGTACACACGGGCCCTATATTTCCTGTTAAGTGTATGTCTCCCTCTCCCTTCGCTGCGCGCGCCGCACTCATTCGTTCAGTCATTCCCGCCACCGAGCGCAGCAGACGCTCTCCTCACCCTACCGCCTTCATGAAAGCCAGCAGCGAGATCAGGCGCATAGTCGTTTGCGTCCCATTTCTAAGGAGCTTCGCTCATCGGTTGTATTCGCACACGGAACTGCTAGTTTCTCCTTTTCCGACGTTTCAGCCGGAGACCGGCCTTCATCAGGGAACACACGATACCACCTTTATCGTGTGTCTGTGCATACAGTATATACAGTCTGCATCGTATGATCCCCGATGAAGGCCGGTCCCCGGCTGAAACGTCGGAAAAATAAAAAGCTCGTTAATATATATTATATATATATATATATATAATATATATATATATATATATATATATATATATATAGATAATATATATATATATATACTATGCTTACTAGTGGGTCGTCCTCTTCCGCTCTTCTCGGACAGCACGCTCCTCTATGTTCACCTCTATGAAGTACTTATACTCAGCACTGTAGAAATGATTACGATTGAATTTGACGACATATATCCACAGAATGCTAAACAGTTACCATATCGATATCTAAACGGCATTTTGGAAGATCATTTGGCCAATCTGGAAACAAACATTGTGATAGCGACTGATGCTTCCGTTTGCGAAGAAAAGGCAGGGGTGGGAATCGCATCATTCTCTCTAGATTGGTCTTTCTCAATTCGGTTACCTGACTATACACCTATTTTCCAGGCTGAATTGCTGGCTATAGTCTTAGCATTGCGTAAATTGCCTCAGTGCCTGTCGGAAGCGGTTATTCTAACTGACTGCCTCTCTGTCTGTTCTTCCTTAAGAGCACCAAATTTGTCAAGTACCTTAGATACATTCTATTCGCTAATTCCAAGACACTTACGGCTTATCCGTTTAGTGTGGGTACCTGGCCACAAAGGTTTGATACTCAATGAATATGCGGATTCACTTGCAGTATCATCCCTCGATGGCCCTGTTATGTCTATTTTGCCGACGTCGGCATATGTCACTGCAGCGAGATTTGAAAAGCTTACAAGGTCCAATCACTTCGACAAATCTCCTCTGTTTTCATCAACTGAAGTTTCCTTGGAAGAGCAGATGGTGTTCCTCTAGAAAGGAAGAAATCTCAGTTACAAGGTTACGATGTCGAGTCCCCCCACTGAACTTTTACCTTCACAGGTCTGGTCTGGCTCAGTCACCTTTATGCCTTCACTGCATGGAGAGTGAATCTCTGGATCACTTCTTTTTGACGTACCGCAGGTTTAAAATCCAAAGGAAAAGACTACTAGAAGATCCCCTTCGAAAGATGGGATTAAATTTGTCACTTCCGGTGGTTCTTTCATTTGGTGCTACCGTACTTGGTTTTAGCCACAGGAGTGTTTTCGACGCTGTATGCAATTTCCTACGAGAGACTAAAAGATTTGAATGTTAGGTGTAACATAGCTCAGTTTATTTTTAGAGCGTTTCTTTCTCTAATCACAGTTGTATATAAAGGTATTTTTGGCCCTTTTTCTTTCGTTTCGTTTTTCCCCTTTAAAGGGGTGGTGCCATCAAATTTCGAGGCTATAACAAGCCTGTTGTGGGTTTCCTCTGTATGCAAGGACATTCCACACGAAGGGTCGGACACAGCAAACGTTTAGAATATATTTTAATTCACTTCCAAAGTGTACCTAAATGCCCATTCTCCCGATAGAAACCCATCGCTAGCGCGCCAACACTGACGTAGATCTGTAGGATGGGCAACGAAAGTTGTAGTGACGTCACACCAAATCTGCTGTAGTAACGTGAGTGACCTCCGGACCTGCGCCACTTCCGCAACGTACGTACCGGCTGTAGTGAACTAGAATATATTTTAGTTCACTATAGTACCGGCAAAGCATCGATAGCTACATCACTCGCCGAGTTTCGATCGCTTCCTGGCTAAGTACGTCACAGCCTTGTGTGGTCGCGTGACCACGCCTCCTACACTTCTACGTCACTGCCCAACCTCGGCGCCCAGAAACCGAAACCGAATGTTGTCCACATCAAAAGGTGATATTAAATTATTTAGCGAGAATACATGAATCTTGGTGCGTGCATCATGCTTCCTTGAGCTATAGGAAAAGCTTGCAGCAAAGAACGCGCAAGCCACAAATTTGGTGGCACCACCCCTTTAAGCTTTATGAAGTTGTACTGGTGATGTGTAACGCATAAAATGTTAATTTTTAAAACCGTTTCTTTCAAGAAGCGAATCCAATCTTTGAGAAAGGCACCGTCCGATTCATGGCCTATCCCCCTAAGTGGGTGCGCCAAGTGTCTGAGGAACAACAACAACAACAACAACAACGCTCCTCGCGCTCAGAGTCCGCGCTCTGTCTTGACTGTCGCCGTTGTGCTTCGTCGACTAGTGCCCTCAATAAAGGCCTTTATAATTTGGTGGAGAGTGCTGCGCCGTCCAACCAACTTCGGTCTCCGTTCGATGCCCCTGGCGCTTCGATCCCGTACCGTGCCCTCTACCATGCCTCAAGACGCCGCCCAGCAAACGCTTCCCCCTGTACCCACGCCATGTCCCGGTGTCCCCCGCATCCGTGACCCTCCTGTCTTCACCGGCGCGGATGGCACTGATGTGGAGGATTGGCTCGCGATATACGAGCGCGTGAGCGTACCCAATAAATGGGACGAGGCCGGAAAACTGAGCAACCTGGTTTTCTACCTCGCGGGTGTGGCAAGCCTCTGGTACAATAACCACGCAACCGATTTCCTCACGTGGTCTGATTTCAAGACCGCCATCAGCAACGTGTTTGGCCGCCCCGCCGTTCGTAAACTGCAAGCCGAACAGAGTTTACGTGAACGCGCTCAGCAGACCGGTAAGTCTTTTACGAGCTACATCGAAGACGTCCTCGACTTGTGCAGGAAGGCCGACGAAACCATGTCTGAGTCTGACAAGATCCGCAACGTTCTAAAAGGCATTGACGACGATGCCTTCACATATGCTGCTTGCCAAGAACCCTCGTACTGTGGCAGAGGTGATCACGCTCGGAGCTGCGCCGGCAGCGGTTTTTGCTGACCCGTCGGCCTCCATCACGCGACGCCGCTCACTGTCCCCGATGCGGCCACGTCTGGTCCCCCGTGACCAGGAAAACTAGTCGTCGCAGTCCACGAGGCAAGGGCTGCGACGCTATCGAACTGCGAAAGCCGTCAGCGAAGCCCATCGAACGTGATAGACGTGTTTGTGGACGGTGTTCGTGCACCTGCCCTTATCGACACTGGAGCCGCCGTATCCGTTATGGACACAAAGCTTAGCCGAATACTGCGAAAAGTGACGACGCCACTTTCCGGGCTCTCCCTCCGTACAGCCAGCACCCAAAGTATTCACCCTACAGCGGTGTGCACAGCCCGCGTCATGATTAAGGACGCTATGTACGCCGTCGAATTGATCATAATTCCTGCATGCTCTCACGACATCATCCTCGGATGGGATTTTCTCTCCCGCCACGACGCCGTAGTTCATTGCGCACCCGTCGAAATAGAGCTCTCACCATTCTCTCATTTGACGCCGACAGACAGTCCATCGGCTGCGAGCAAGGTACTCGTCAAAGACGGCATCAAAGTGCCTGCAAACTCGTCAACGGCGGTGTCAGTCTGCTGCGCCAGTCTATCCGACACCGTTGCACTCCTCTCGCCATATGAGCGTGTTTGCACGAGGAAAGAATTGCTGGTGCCTTCCGCGACCGTTCAAGTCACTCAGGGCAGCACCTCTATTTTTGTAATCAACCCCTCCCCGTACAGTGTTACGTTGGTGCGAGGGGAATGTCTCAGCAGCGCGGAACCCCTCGATGGCTCGCACGGCCGCAGTTCCAGTACGCAGTGCTGTTTCGACGTCTGTATGGTTCATCACCCGCTGACGTATTTGGTTCCTCCATAGCTGACAACCTTACGCAGGTCCAGCGTTCCCAGCTTCTGGACCTGTTGGAAGAATTTCGCCCTTCTTTCGATGTCGCTCAAACTTCTCTCGGCCGCACGTCGGCCGTTACGCATGGCATCGACACTGGCGACCACCTGCCACTGCGGCAACGTCCATATCGCGTATCTCCCACAGAACGCCGTGTAATCACCAAGCAAGTCGACGACATGCTTCGACGCGATGTCATTCGACCTTCTAACAGCCCCTGGGCGTCTCCTGTCGTTCTTGTTGCGAAGGACGGTTCTGTGCGGTTCTGTGTGGACTACAGGCGACTCAACAAGATCACTCGTAAGGACGTGTATCCACTGCCGCGAACAGACGACGCGATTGACAGCCTGCAAGGCGCCGAATTCTTTTCATCTCTCGATTTGCGCTCAGGGAACTGGCAAGTACCTATGGCTGATGACGCTCGACCGAAGACCACCTTTGTCACGCCCGACGGCCTGTACGAATTCAACGCCATGCCGTTTGGGCTGTGTAATGCGCCCGCCACATTTGAGCGCATAATGGATACCGTTCTGCGCAACCTGAAATGGCACACGTGCTTGTGCTACCTCGACGACGTCGTCGTGTTTGCTCCGGACTTCTCCACGCATCTTCAACGCCTACGGCATGTTTTGACGCGTTTGAGCGACGCCGGTCTGCAACTGAATGTAAAGAAGTGCCGATTTGCAGCACGGCAGCTGACAATCCTCGGCTACGTCGTGTCCAAGGACGGAATTCTCCCCGATCCAGCCAAGCTTCGGGCCGTGACCGAGTTCCCCAAACCTACGTCCGTCAAAGAACTGCGCAGTTTCGTAGGACTGTGTTCCTACTTTCGGCGCTTCATTCGAAATTTCGCGACTATCATATCGCCACTGACGAAGCCCCTCGGAAATAACGGGCCCCTCCATTCGTGGTCGTCAGAGTGCGACGACGCTTTCGCAAAGCTCCGTCGTTTGTTGACGTCGCCTCCCATACTACGCCACTACGACCCTATACAGAGGTACACACAGACGCTAGTGGTGTTGACCTTATTGGCGCTGTCCTTGCGCAGCGCAAACCAGGGTTCCCTGAATATGTCGTGGCATATGCAAGTCGTACGCTTACTGAACCCGAGGCCAATTACACCGTCACCGAAAAGGAATGCCTGGCGATCATCTGGGCCCTTACGAAATTCCAACCTTATTTGTATGGTCGCCCATTTGATGTCATCACCGACCATCATGCACTATGCTGGTTGTCGTCATTGAAAAATTCCTCAGGCCGCCTCGCCCGCTGGGCACTTCACCTACAGGACTACACGATATCCGCGTGCTGTACCGCAACGGACGCCAGCATGCTGACGCCGACGCACTCTCGCGCTCCCCCTTGCCTGACGACAATACTACCAGCTCAGTGTCTCACAATGCCGTTTCTTCTATCGACATTCACACCATCGCTACTGAACAGCGCAAGGATCACTGGATTGCCTCACTGATAGCCTTGCTGATCCATCGGCGAGTCCATCCACTCGCGCGTTGCGTCGTCAAGCCCACCATTTCGCCGTTCGCGACGACCTCCTCCACCGACGCAATTACGGCGACGGCCGCCAGTGGCTACTCGTAATACGCCGCAGTCTGCGTTCGGACATATGCGAGTCGTTCCACTCTGATCCGCAGTGTGCACACTCTGGGGTATCGAAAACCTAAGACCGCATTCGCCAACGGTATACTTTTGGCGAGGGATGTACCGCTACGTGCAGAAGTTCGTTCGCTCCTGCATCGATTGTCAGCGCCGCAAAACTACAACGCACCTGTCGCCGGCAGGTCTGCAACCTCTACCTTGCCCTGACCGGTCGTTTGGGCGCGTTGGCATCGATTTGTATGGACCACTTCCTCTAACGTCGGCTGGTAACCGCTGGGCCATCGTCGCTGTTGACCACCTTACGCGATACGCCGAAACTGCCGCCCTCCCAGCGGCTACAGCGCGCGATGTTGCCTCCTTCCTTCTGCGCCACGGTCCACCCCAGGAGCTGCTCAGCGATCGAGGTCGTGTCTTCTTGTCCGAAGTCATCGAAGCCATTCTGAAAGAGTGCAACGTTGTTCACCGGAAAACTACTGCTTACCACCCGCAGACGAATGGCCTCACCGAACGCTTTAACCGCACGCTCGGCGACATGCTCTCGATGTACGTCGCCGCCGATCACACAAATTGGGATGCCATTCTGCCTTTCGTCACCTACGCCTATAATACCGCCCCTCAGAGCACTACTGGTTTCTCGCCTTTTTTAACCCGTCGCACACAATCGACACAATCCTTCCATACAAGCCGGATCCGTCTGAGTGTGCGCCTATTTCTGCCACAGCCAGACTTGCTGAGGAGTGTCGGGAGCTTGCAAAGACATTTACTATGACCAAGAGCGGCAGAAGAGCATTCGCAGTGACACCACCACTTCTGCGCCCACGTTCCTCCCTGGAGCACTCGTATGGCTCTCGGTCCCTACCATTGCACCTGGCCTCTCTTCAAAATTACTGCCGAAATACGACGGCCCCTACCGTGTCGTCGAACGCACGTCCCCGGTCAACTACGTGATCGAACCCCTTGAACCATCTTCGGACATGCGCCGTCGAGGGCGCGACATTGTCAACGTGCAGGGCCTGAAACCCTACCATGACCAGCTCATAGTGACAAGCAGTTAGGTCGCCAGGCGGCTCCCTTTTCGTAGCCGGGGTAATTGTAGCGAAGCGTTGGAAGCCTGTAATGGGTCGCCCTCTCGAGCGCTTTCTAGTGGGTCGTCCTCTTCCGCTCTTCTCGGACAGCACGTTCCTCTCCCTCAGAGTCCGCGCTCTGTCTTGACTGTCGCCGTTGTGCTTCGTCGACTAGTGCCGTCAATAAAGGCCTTATATATATATATATATATATATATATATATATATATATATATATATATATATATATATATATATATATATATATATATATATATATATCTGTGTCGCTGGCAGGCCCGTAGCCAAGAATTTTAGGGGCGAAGCACCTCAATGTCGAGGCTTGCCCGTCCACATACCTATAAGCGAAAGAAAGCGCATTTCCACGAAATGAATGATGATGAGGGGTCGAAGCACTGGGGATTGTTCGTTGTCATCGCAAATCACCACACTCATTTACATGACAACTGGGGATTGCACTGGGGATTGTTCGTTGTCATGTACTCGCACATGTAAATGAGTGAAAAAACGGTGTACACACCCGTCGGACGCTCTGCTTCTTCTGTGCAGACGACAGGGAAGAATCCCTTGATGTACTGTTTTCTCGCGTTCCACGTTTCGGTAAAGCAAAGGACGTCACGGGCACAAGCCAAAAGCGAAGTATAAGCGGTGGTGGTTTGTGCGGTATATGACGCTCTATACGCTCTACGATGCATTTCGTCATTTCGTATGACTGGAAACAATCAACAACCACCGTGCATAGACCTTGTCTTTGTCAACTTCAGGCTAGATCCGCTCGAACCACCATTGGATCTAATTTCACGGATCACAAAGCAGTAATAATGAAGGGAAAACGGAATGCAGAACTCAACACGACATACCATTTATGACCAATAAAGCATTGTATAGGGTGTGTTCAGATAAGAACGTCGGTGCATGTCCGTCGACCCCCTGTAATATCGCCGAAAAAAATATATTTCGTTGTCCGCGTCCCCAAGACCACAAAACCACTTTCAGTTTCGCGAAAAAGAATTTCACCTTCCTTAAAAAAATTTAGAAGTCTCCACTGAGCCGCAACCGCCTTTTTCGAATTTCGCGGAAAGGGGATTTCGATGAGATGCCACAAAAAAACTATTGCAGCTGTAGGCCTGACAAATTTTCTCTACATACTACGGATAGTTTAAGTTGGCGAAACATTATTACTTTACAGTTTTGATGCTGTTCTTTTAAGAAAAATATTCGCAAAATCGACACAATGTTCAATAATGCTCAAATTTAAGATTTTTTTTCTCCGCGCGTATAAGCGCCAGACTTCCCAAAATTTTTGAGAACATTGCCATATGTTAGCTTAACAAATGTGCTGAACGAAATCGCTGACAGTGACTTGAAACGTTAACCAGAAATGTTCAACTGAGGACAAGTCTCCAAAAAGTGCAATACTTCGAAGGTCATTTAAAAAAAAACACCATCTTCGATTTTCTTTAAACTCTTCATAACTAAAGCCAAGCACGTGTTCTAACTTAATCTGTAAAAACATGTTGCATTATTTTTGTGAGGTAGGAGTTATGAAGCACGAAATGTGGCCAAATTGACGTAAACAGAGTAACCACAAGATAAGCGAGCATGGAGCAATAGTTTCCGTTATCATTATTTTTAGGTCCTCAATGTGTTCTGTTGTGCTCGAGGGACAAGAGCTTGACAGAGAAAACCAATGAGTTGCCTTAAAGTGCAAATTTGTTCATGAACGTGCGTGCACGCGTCGAAGTTTTGGTCCATACGTAAGCACTAACCGCAAGATTTCTAGAAATGTAGTCGAGTCGTGCTGTCGGAAGGAACAGTTTATTAAAGACGATAGTCTTTCTTGGGGAACTTAAACGCAGAAATTTTGGTCTGTCCTTCTGTCTGTCTTTATGTCTGTCCTTCTGTTTGTCGGCACGTCCCTCGATTCAGCCACTCGGCCAAAGTTGAACCACTTGTCCAAGGGCCAGCCTTCGTGAACGGCTGAATAGGTTCATACTTGTGTACATTGTTGATCAAAAAGCAAACATTACGCATATCTGAGGCGCAACATCACTAGGTAAGTATTAGGTGGTGTGTTCCTTTATTAGAAAATACATAGATACGTAATTCTAGAGACCCTAATTTCTTAAGCTGCGCTGAAAATGCGACTGCGCCGAAACTTGGCTTCCTCCATGCCCTCTGCACGAGCTCATTGTTGTGTTTCGGTTTCGGTTCTGTATTGCACTGTACGAATGCCATGGGGCGCCGCTCTGGCATTCCTGCTTTACCCAGGCGACGTAAATATAAAAGAGTGTGTGGAGAGTACTCGTTGAGTGCGGACGTTTCTTCTGCTTCGGCGCTTCGCGCCAAACCGCGTGTTCGGGCTGGCTGGCGTCCCCGCTGGTCACGTTGGTCACCGCCGGTCTTCGCCTGCTGCTGCGCCGGGACTACCAGCCCGCAACACAGCATTCACGTTTCCCGACGTATTGCCAGATGGCGTTCATATCTCACGCAGCGCCTCTTCTATCGTCTTTAGACGACATTTGCAGCGAAGCACGCAGATATGCGGCCAATTTTTTTTACCCCTGATGTATACACAGGACGTCAGAGTCACAAGTCACAGTCAGACAAGTTAGACAGTCACTCACGTCCCCGAAGCAGTTGTGTTTTTTGCTCCTGGTGAAGCAACCTTGTGATCTTGATTACATGCGGCAAGGGGGGCGCCCTGCGCTAAGTGTTAGTGGCACCCAGGGTGACCGTCGAGGAAAGCCGCGGTCATGCGAGTACCACCCACCAGAGTTCACAACACTTTTTACACTTAGCAGGTGCATTATTGTTGGTGACGTTCAGTGTCATGTCTTCTTTGTTACGCCTGTATCACTGCGTTCTTCGGAACGATGCTTCCTGCTTCTTTACACGAGGCAAGGTTGTCACTCAATAAGATTAACCTGATTTCGTAATGAACGTTTTTTATTTTGTAGAGAATCATTTTTAGCTGAAGAAGCTCCGCTGTGGAGTTATTCTTGTTTCATGCGCTGAAAAGCAGCGCCTAATCCGGCACTTTCTTCTTTGGAGACTCGACTGTTCTTGCAACAAGCAATTCGTTGCGCTCTTGGCTGACGCGCGTCCACTGCCACATGTGCCACGACTGAATGCCATGCACTGGACGGATGCACTGCCACTTCTTTGTTTTCATTTCCCTGAAGGCTTTCAAGTCAGCACTTGGAAGGTGAATCAGCGCCACATTCTGTAGCTTTGTGTTGAGAACATCAACAATGTCTTTCGCGCACTTAATAACTGATGTGGCGGAGCTGCGGAGGTTGTGTAAGGTTGCGTGATGCTTGACGACGCCCCCAATTCCATCGCAAGCATTCTTGCCGTGCCCCGCTGCGAAAAATAGCCACTGCACTGAGGCGTATTTGGTAGCTGTAAGTTCGTGAAGCTGGTACCTGTTCTTGAAATGGCTCAGGGCACCATCACTGACCTGTGTAACATGTGCATATAAAGGAGCAACACCCTCGAGACACTCGTGCACCTTTGCGAGAGCGTAGCATGCGTGGGCGGAGTCGTGGCTAGTGTCATCGCTTATAAGAACGCAGCTGCGGGTTCCTTTTCTAGTCGTGACGACGCATGTGAAGATGGAGACTTGGGTTTTTTGCCAGTGATATGACTGAACTTCTCCCGGCAGAACTACGGTCCAGTTTTCTGCGAAGTCAAAATGCAAGAGGACGCAGCCTTTCTCGAGGGATTGTTTTGATTCGCTAATGGCTCTGCCCTGGACGCGCCGAATGTACTCGTGCGGCACCCATTTTTTTAAGCACTGTTGAAGGTGTTGCACAAAATCGTCCGGACTTACTTCTTTTTTGACCAAATCTCCTTTCTGCCAGGTTGCGAACACAACTTCCTCTTCTTCTGGGATCCCTAGATCAGGCGCTGTAATAACTTGAGGTGTGCGGCACGAGTCACACAAGGATAGAAAACACCGTCTGGACGGCGGTTTACAAACGGTCAAATCACGAAGGTCTTCGACGCTTTTTTTCTGACCAGTGGCTATTTCTAAGGCCCGTGCATTTAGCTTAGCGTTTGCACAGTATGTGCAGACGCAAACTTCGTGAGGCGCAGTGTACACAACCCATATCGGCCTCAAGGAGGAGAACTTCGTGAGCCCGATACCTGTGTCAGGGTGAGCCGCTTTAAATAGACGAAATGTTTCCCGAATGGACCTGGTCATCAGCCGTTTTGAAATGTACTCTTTTTGTCCATTAGATGTAATTGCAATGACATCTTTCTTGTTTGGGCTTTGTTGGGTGCAGTTGAGCTCATCTTCAGTATAGTATTTCATTGCTGCCTGTATGTCTTCTGGGTTCAGTTTCGATCTGGCGTAGAGGTCCGGACTTGACCACACCCCATGGGTGTCTTTGTATTTTCTGGATTTCCGAATGAGGTGCCGAGTTGCGGATGGAATCATTTCTCGAATCTGTTAATGAGAAAGGTTCACAGGGAGCAATGTCAGGAGGCGGCAGCGTTCATGATATGATTCGCAGGTGTCGAACGCGTCCTTTAGGTTGCGCAGCCACTCGCGACACGTGTTGCAGGTTTTGCGCTGAAGGACCAGGTTCCTCTGTAGTGCCGTACGCTGCTGTAAGGCCAGCAGAAATTGTCCTCGAAACAGCAGCCTCGATCTCCGCTTTCTTACGCTTGGCGTAGGACACTCGGCAATGTGCTTTCAATTTCGCCGGAATTTTCAGGGGTGTTACGTCGGTTGTCTTGACGAATACGTTTAGCTCTTCGACAGCACTTTGTTCGGGAACAAAATTTTCGTCAGAATGAGATGCATCCGGAGACACTACGGCAATCTGTTTGAAGCGGTTGAAACAGTTCTGGCACAAAATGTCGGTTTCTCTGATGGATGAAGCTTCTTCTGGCAAGCGCTTCCTTAGTAAGGCGACATTCAAGTCTTTCACACATCGAAAGTTCCGCTTGTAGGAAATCTTCTTCTTATGCCTCTTTAGGTAGTCAGCGCAAAACGCTCGCTCTGAGCTCCACAACGTGGCCATCACTATCAGGGGAGTGCAATACGCGCACGTGTACTCACGTTCGTCGACCAGCAGAGGACTGCCGGGTTGTCGACGACGAGCGTAAGTGAATGCCGACGTTCTCTTATTACTTCAACCTTTGTGAAGCGAGTTCAGCTGTTTCTTGTTTATGTTCTTTCTTTTTTTTCTTTTTTGTTAGGGAGCGCACGAGCGCCGCTTGTGCCGCCACGCACCGTCTGCGTTATCACATTACCGACGTGCCATGGGAAGCGATAAACATCCAGCCGTGGATCCGCTCCAGCCACCTCCTTTGTGAGCCGTACGCAGGCTCGCATGCGCGAAAGATTTTGAAAGCGATTCCTGCGAAGCGTGTGACTCAGCATCGCGGCATGCTCAGTGGCTGGGACCCATGTAGAAGTTTTTTTATTTGCGTAAAATGTAGTAATAATTTGCTCTTCAGAACCAACTGTTCCTCTGTTTTTCTGTCAATCCGTCAATCCACAGAGCACATTCACGGCCTAAAAATAATGATAATGGAAATTATTGCTCCATGCTCGCTCAATGTTGTGCTTACTCAGTTTACGTCATCTTGGCCACTTTTCGTGCTTCATAACTCCTACCTCACAAAAATAATGCAACATGTTTTTACAGATTAAGTTAGAACACGTGCTTGGCTTTAGTTATGAAGAGTTTAAAGAAAATCGAAGATGGTGTTTTTTTTTAAATGACCTTCGAAATATTGCATTTTTAGAGACTTGTCCTCAGTTGAACATTTCTGGTTAACGTTTCAAGTCACTCTCAGCGATTTCGTTCAGCGCATGTGGTAAGCTAACATATGGCAATGTTCTCAAAATTTTTGGGAAATCTGGCGCTTATATACGCGGAGAAAAAAAATCTTAAATTTGAGCATTATTGAACATTGTGCCGATTTTGCGAATATTTTTCTCAAAAGAACAGCATCAAAACTGCAAAGTAATAATGTTTCGTCAACTTAAACTATCCGTAGTATGTAGAGAAAATTTGTCAGACCTACAGCTGCAATAGTTTTTTTGTGGCATCTCATCGAAATCCCATTTCCGCGAAATTCGAAAAAGGCGGTTGCGGCTCAGTGGAGACTTCTAAATTTTTTTAAGGAAGGTGAAATTTTTTTTCGCGAGACTAAAAGTGGTTTTGTCTTCTTGGGGACGCGGACAACGAAATATATTTTTTTCGGCGAAATTACAGGGGGTCGACGGACATGCACCGACGTTCTTATCTGAACACAACCTATATATACTGTACACTGCTTTGTCACTTATTTACATGCGCGAGTGGGTAATGTCACGGGCGATTTACGGTGACACCGAACGGTCCCCAGTGCTTCGCCCACTCATCATTCACTTCGTGGAGGTGAGGTGATTTTTGTTCGGGGGAAGGCCACTTGCTGAAGGCCTTGACTATTTAGAAAAAACACCCGTCTTTTATTATTTATTTTATTTTCGGCAAAACAACCCCCTCCATCAAAATTTCTAGGGGAAGGGGGGGACCTGGCTACGGGTCTGGTGTACTACCGCAGGACATTGGCTTCACGGAAAATGTGAACTGCGGCACTGTTAAGGCATGACGCCTCTAATTTAACTCATCACTGTGTGCAGAGAGAGAGAAATTAAACAAAAGAAAGGTAGGATGCTAACTATAGAAAGATGTCCGGTTTGCTACCCTGCACCTGGGAGGTGGCGGGACTAGAAAGATGAGGAGGAAACAGAGAGAATGAGTGAAGGTCGAATATGGGCTATGTTCTCAGGTAAGCGAGAATATCCGACCTTTTCGCAAACCTTGTGCCCTGCTTGAGCACTTTTTTTTTGTCGACAGCACAGTGCACTATAAGAAATAAAAGTCCTTTGACACTATTTTTTGTGAGTTCTGTGTTGCCAGGTATATGACCCCTTTTAAAGAGACACGTGAACCCTCCAGGGAGATCGTAATACTCTCCTCGGAGAGTCTTAAAGGGAGTTATAATATACGTGGCAAGTCAGAACTCACCGAAAGAGTCGCACATATTCTCTCTCTCTCTCTTATTATTTTTTTAGAGAGCGTGCGCCTATCCCTACCGCAAATGACGTAAAACGCCGTCCATCAAAAGGGGCTGCGCGTCCGCAAAAGCTTCTTTTTCCAAATACGCTGGTGTATACCCACGTACAGCTAGGGTGCCTCGATGTGCGCGCGCCTCCACATCGAGGCACCCTACGTACAGCAGTGCAGGAAAGGCATACGCCTTGTCTTCGTCAAGCAGCTGTGCCCACATCTGAACCAGTCGATTCACGTCGTACAGCCTTTTCTCGTCGATTAGGAAGCTTTGTAAGTCGTGTTGCGGCTAAACCGAATATCAAGGGCGTGGAACAGATATAGTTCCCCGTAAGCGAATATACGCACGGACAACATATGATTTCATGTACTACGCGCGCTGTGCCATCTGATGGAGGGCTGTCACGACAGCCACGTGTCCGAAAGGTCATCCTGCAGTCCACAACGGGCACGCTCGACCACAACGTGTCCAGCTGCACAGCCCAGCAAGCGCATTGAATCCAGCTCGACAGTCATCCTGTCTTTTTTTTTTTTCTTCTCTTGCTTCTCAGTGTCAGGTCGAGAGTTAGATATGCTGACACAGAATCCGGTGCGTCGGCAGCAGCAGTACCGGAACGCCTGCAATCTGACATTACATAGAATGGCATTTATTAGAGAGTTTGAGAATTGGGGCCCCAAGGAGCTTGGGGACCCAAGAAGTTTGCGAGCCGCCAAAGCGCATGCGCAGAACCCAAGCCACTCTTGGACTCTTGCGCTCGCGTTGACCCAAAAAAATTACAGCATATCCACAGGTGAATGATGAAGAGCTTGGGCGCAGCTCCTGAAGCAATCATGGTCTCGGGATTCGCTTCTCGTTTAGCCCGTTTCGCAGCGGCGTCCTTGGCACGCACCGTCAAGCGAGCGCTGCGAAACCCTGCCGCCAAGCGAGCGCCCGCCGCTGCGCATCGTCCATGCTCCGCCAACGATCCGACACATACGGCGACGATCCAGCAGAATGAGAGAGGCGCTCGCTCCCCGCGCAGCCCGCGCAGCAGCCAATCGGAGAGCAGCGGCACTTCCAGCGCCATCTAGTGTCGATTCACACAAGCGCTATATTGCAAAAAATTCTATTGGACCAACGCCATCTAGGAAATGAGACGAGAGATGGTGATGACGACAAAGATTGTGTACAGCGCCATCTAGAATATCGTCCCTGAACTGCAGTTTGTATGTGGATGGATGCTATGAGCGTCCCCTTTAAAACGGGGCGGTGACATGTCTGCCACCAGGCTCGAAAAAAAAAAAAAAAGAAAAAAAAAAAACCTTCCTTGTTTCATGTTGGCCAAATACCTTATCTACATTGATTAAATCTATGTTATTATACCAAAAAATATAAATTCACGGTCCATCTCTCTGCCTCTTAAGGCAGAATGACCTTATTTTTCCCCCATTATTTATTTTTGTTCTTTATCTCTACTTTTCTGCCACCAATACCCTAACCGTCTCTTACTTATTTCTATCGCGGACGTGTTCAGCTTTCCATTGTTGTCCCTAAAACCCAAGGCTTCATGTAGACTCGTGCCCACACGTATACCTGGGTGAATATCGCCACATTCAATCAGTACATGTTCCATCGTTTCCTTAGTTCCCCCGCAGCATGTACATTGTTCTTCTTCGTTACTAAATCTCGCTTTATAACTACGCGTTCTAAGGCAGCCCGACCTTGCTTCAAACAGTAAAGCGCTTCCCCTTGAATTATCATAAAACCTTTCCCTCCTTATTTCGTTTTTTCCTTTTCGGTAGTTACTCAGAGCCGGCTTCTTTTCCATCGCTGTCATCCAATAAGTCCTCTCCGCCTCTCTGACCTTCCGCTTAATGCTCCTTGTTGCCATATCGCCCGCACTGCCAGCCGTATATTTACTGGTGAGCCTCCTAGTTCTTTTTCTCCACTGCGTGTCAACGCTTTTTCTATACAAATACCTGAAAACCTTCTCTGCCCATCTACTCTCCTTCATTTTCCTCAGCCTCTCTTCGAATCTCATTTTGCTCTGCGCTTCCCTCACCTCAAAGCCTGTCCATCCCATATCACCCTTTACCGCCTCATTTGCCGTCTTCCCGTGAGCGCACAACGCGAGGCGGCCCACCGTCCTTTGATTTACATCCATTCCTGATTGCACCTCTGACTTCATGCACACCACTGAGTTCCCAAATGTAAGCCCCGGAACCATCACACCCTTCCACAGCCCTCGAAGCACCTCGTACCTATTGTATCCCCATAAAGCTCTGTGCTTCATAATTGCAGCATTCCTCTTTCCCTTTGCTACCGATGCTTTCTCTTGTACCTCCATATATCTATCCCCCTCATTTACCCATACTCCGAGGTACTTGTACTCGCTTACCCTACTTATATGAGACAGCGCCATCTATTGCATCATACGGGAGATCCGTTTACGCCGGACAACGGAGACGTGACAAGGTTAGACTATGAGGAGCTACGCCCCTAAAATTGAAAACTAGCGTGGGTCCCCAAGGCATCTTGCGTCGCTATCGAGACGACGCAGATTCAGCGCGGGCAACGACGCTGTATGGCCCGCGTCTCGCACGATTTTAATTTCGCCAAGTGTGGCGCCCCGTGCGTTTGAACCAACGCAGCTTGTGTTTGACCCAATTCTCAAACTCTGCTGCTCCTCGGAACGCAAGAGCAGCCTAACCAACGTAGCTTGGGGACCCAGTGTCTTGTGTCCCCAATTCTCAAACTCTCCATTAAAGTGAAAGCCTTATTAAACGCGAAATATGACCGGCGTCGGCGGCGTCAACACGAGTGATGCAAAAAATCATCACGTGATGACATATGACGTCATCCTGAAGTCGCAGATCAGAATTTGTGACGTTATGATGACGTCACTGTGACGTCCCATGGTGACATCGTTAGATAACATCACTGCTTGGTCAAAGGTAAGCAGACCCTGGAGGCAGTGCAAAACAAGGTGATGTGCAGAAAGCTTACCATGCCTCCGATCCTGGAGGCATTGCAAAACCACGTTAGTTGCAGCAAGCTTTCGGAGGGGGTCGCGGGAGGTTCAATACATCAAAAGCCCCTGAAACTTCGTTTCAGTGTCTTTAAATACATCGACTTAAAAGAAAAACAAGAAGATGACTTTCGCCTTCAAGTCGACCGAGAAGGATGCATAAGGAACCCTGCGAGTTTTTTAACAGCGCTGTTCTTGGTCGAGCCTTTCATGTCCGGGATCCGTGGTAACTATTGTGGGCATCATAAACGGGTATGGGCCAGAGACATTGGGTAAATCCCACTACTCACCACTGGTCCACTAAATAATGAAGGCAACAGTTAGCCCAACAAACGGGTACGTGCCACAGAAATCTGTGCGGCGTATAAGAAAACTATTACCATCATAAATGTGTGCCACAGAAATTGGGTAAATCCCGCTACACACAACTTCCACTAAAACACTGTCACGTGATACTTTGGGGTTATAAAAGGTGATGGCTGTACTACCATCTCCAAGCTAAACAAACAGTGTTTATTAAAGGGCAGTGATGCAACCTATCAGAGAATCTTAAGCGGATGCTTCTTTGTAAACCTAGGTATAAGAGTGCATAAAATAACTGAACACGCAGTGGCGTTAAACTGACACAATACGGTTCTGAACTTGCAATAAAAAAATATCACAACATGGCGACGCAGTATTCGCCTCATTCCTCAGACCACATTAGTTCGCGTGGTGTGCGATGTCCAGTGGACCACAGAGAAATCCCATTTGCTGTGTAAAAGCAGTGATACAACCAGGGGCGTAGCCAGAAATTCTTTTCGGGGGGGGGGGGGGGGGGGGTGTTCAACCATGCTTTATGTTGTTCGTGCGTGCGTTTGTATATGCGCGTGTATACATACGCAAGCAAAACGGAAAAATTTCGGGGGCGGGGTTGAACCCCCCCAACTCCACCCCCCCCCCCCCGGCTACGCCCCTGGATACAACATACCTGAAAGACTTTCAAAACATACAAAGCGTTAGCCTGACGAAGGGAAGGCCACCGGCTTCGCTGTTTCATCGGTGTCCGCGATGCGGAGCTGGTTGAATATTTTTTACGTGTATAGTATATGCATAATATATACATACATGTGCATACTATATGTTATGGTACTGCACTCGACTGTGAGCTGTATTACATTCTTTAGTGCGGGGGAGGGGGTGGGCTATTCGGGAAGGTTGCACCAGCTTCTTTTAATGGTTCCAGTTACACTGGTCGATACGCTTGCTTTGTTTTCTTGCTTTTTTCTTTAAGCACAGCTCTTATGTGCCCGTTCCTGCGTTCAGCGGCATCGCCGTTGGCGTAACCGAGACATGAAAAAATAAAATGAGGAAAAAATTACACCATCTCCCGCTAAAGGGAACCACGTGTGGATGCGAAGCAGCGGGGAGATGGTTCGCTTGAGCGGGAGATGGCGTAGTTTTTTTTTCTTGCGTTCTCGAGCCTGTGCCTTCCTCTGGTGTAGACTCAGCACTGCCTTCCAGTCTCCATCCAGCTCCCGCTGCGTGGAACTGCCGGCGTCCGAGGTATTCGACTCCCGCAAAGTCGCAAGATCATGTGCTTCTGCCTCTCTGCAGTCCATGCCATTGGTGTCGTCGTGGGATTCTTCAGCGAGGGAAGGAGAGCACGAGCGTCTAGAGCCACAGAAGCAGAGGCGGCCATCGGCCGCTCGTGCCACTTCAAGACGCCGGAGGCGTCGCTGCTGCCTACTCGTCGCAGGAGAGAATGAGGCGCGCGAGAGGGGGGGGGGGGGGGGGCGTAGGAGAGGAGAGAGAGGGGGAGGGACGCGCATGCGCAGTGCAGCCCTGACGCCACCACTACCACCAGACACAGCCCCGAGCAAAAGATGCTTCGCATCTAAAAACACCCAGGGTCGAATGGGATTTGAACCCGGACCCTCTGCGTGGCAGTCGAGGATTCTACCAAAGAGCGACGCTGGTGCATGAAACTCACTTGCAAACGGACGGACGGAAAAAACTTTAGGGAAAAAAAACAACACCTGCAAGGTTGCCGGCACGGGCTCAGGCCACCCGGCCATTATGAGCGGCGAGGCATAGCCTTTCCACCGCTGCCCGGGCCCGCTGGATTGCCCACAGTTCTTGTAGATCTGAGCTAGTCAGAGCACTTAGCCATCGCTCCTCGAGAAGGTCCAGTCCTATGTTGTCGTCTCTGTATATTGTCCTGATCCGTGTGCATTTCCATAAGATATGTGCCATATCTGTGTGTTCGTGCTTGCAGAGCATACAGCTCGCTTCTGGGTATTGTCTGGAATTTACTCTGTTTAAGTGTACTGGATTTGGGAAAGTTCTGGCAAACAGATTGGAGAAGATTGCAAATCACTTGCAAAAAGACCCTATAGAGGCGTCACGTCGGGCAAGGAATCGCATTACCTTAGGTAATATATATAGCATGACAGAAGAGTAAAATAACCAGGCATCACACAATGCTAATTGTGCTACGAGTGTGTGGTTTAGAGCTTCCCACTCACTTTCATGTGCTAAGCCATAATTCTTCAGCGTCATCAGCCGTCGCATCAACAAAGTGCACATAATACCTTACAGATGTGTAGCAGGTACTTCGCTTATCCGCAGAAAGACGAATAATGGCATAGTGGGTGCTCCCCACTTCACAAAAATTGATTTATGGGGTAGTGGATACCTTGCATGTGCACTTGTATTAGTTGCCCCAAGAGAGCTTAGAACGGGCTTCCAGCTTTCGCTGTGACTGTGCCGAGTGTTCCGCGCAGGCACGACTTTTTCTTTTTTTTTTCAGCCATTGACACGAAAATGATCTGGCAAAGTTAGTTACCCCACGACTAGGTGACGACGAAGCCAGGCAGCACGAAGAGAAAAAAATGGAGAAAATATATTTACATAATTCGTGGCAGCAAAAAAAACTCTGCACTAATATCATAATCAAATTGACAATATGTGTGCCGATTTTGTTACTGCAAACCATGTCAAAAAAGACCAATTTTAAGCCCTAATATTCCCATGGTTACAGTCAGCCTTAGCTTGCATATTCCTGGTCGAAAGGCACAACATTTTACGTACAAGGTGCTGCCATGGCAAATGACCCCAGAAGCGGAAACACAGAGCCGAGAAAGGACGAGGGCACAGTCTCAAGGAAGAGAAGCATGACGTCATGTTTTTTTAAAGCTTGTGATTACATTTTTTGTGCTGTTCTTTGAGAGGGAGTCTAGAACTTGTGGGAAAGCAAGTAACTTCAGTTTATCTCTCCAACCTATGGCCCAGAGATGAAATTTCAGTCATAAATTTTACTGACAGCAGCACATTTTTTTCCTTCGGGATTCTGCACTGACCACATAAAATTACTCAAGTGACGGCAGTGTTCCAGCTAGCTCGCTTAGCCTGCCATCGTAGAGTTGGGTTTAAAAAATTTAATGGTTGCAGCTCTCAGGGTTAAATATTTAGAGACATTTCTGGACAGCAAAGAATTGTAACCAGCAAAAGCTTATGTGGTTGCCATTCAAATTTATTACATCAATTGTGTCAAGAGAGAGAATATTCCCAAGAATGCAGGGCCGGACTTTCAGCGCTTACTTTCAGTGTGTGCTGAATAGAAGGGTAAAATTTAAATATATGAAAAATAGTGTGCAGATCCCAGAAGTGTAAGAAGTCGGCCTAGAATTTAATAACTATTAGCTCCATTTCTGTCATATAAACAAATGTTGTGAATGTTTATATTGTGGCTTATCAGGGCTGGGCAAAGATACTTTGAATTTGTATCGCGATACGATACAAGATACTCGGGCAAGAAGTATTGGAAATACAGATACAAGATACTGCCGCAAAAATTGTATCCGATACGATACTTGGCAATTGTATCTTAAGATACTTCGATACAATCTCAAATTTGTTATTATAGATCCATATAATATAGCAGCAAACACATATGCATGAAAATGTCTTCTTGAAAATTTCTTAACTGTGACCTATTTTGTTTCACTTGAATGAAATGCCTGTTAGTATCTCAAAAGTTTTGCCCTTCTTGCTCAAAGTACATTAGTTTCCTTCCAAAACAACTTATCGGGGCTTGTTTTAGCTTCTTCACAGGACAACTCTTTATACACTTCGCTGACAGCGGTACTTGCTTTGCACAGCTTGCCGACCATCTAGCAGATTGCCATATAATCAGAATAACTTTAATAAGAAGCCTCGCACGACGGCGCAAATACCGGTGTGGGCTTTTACCTTGTCCGTAAAAGACAGCTTGCACAATACCGTATATCCGGACAGGGGTACAGCAGCAACAACGCTAGTAGCGACATTTTTTTTTCTTTTTTGTGGGGGGGGGGGGGGACGCGTGGTGTATACTAGGGGTTTGAGACCTTTAGCTAGCGGCCCGGCCCGCACACATGACCGTCTTCGTCTCATTTGTTTTTATTTTCTAAATAAGTATGTTCGTGAGCTGCACAGACATGACTGGTCTCAAGCATTCCTTCCGTAGGGAACATCTGGTCACCATGTGCTGAAACATAACCGTGGAACAAAAACTATATTTCGGAATACGTGTTTAGATATCAGTCATTCTGTACATCGGTATCGATGTTTCTCGAATCCTGACTCCAAATCCCCTTCAGAAATGACCTATATATGAGATATGGGAAAGTCTTCCTTTCAAACGTCATTTTGTTCAAACTCTCTCCCACCATCTTCACTGTCCCAGCCCTTGCAACTAAATTTCGCGACTGCGGCCTGCTGGCTATAAGCTCAGTTTGAGACCCCTGGTGTATACCTATATGACGTAAAACTGCAATGAACTTTCATATTCTACTTATCTGCTGGCGTAACGTATTCTTTGTTGATATACTCATTAACGTGCAATCTTTTTAGCAATTTTTCTTCAACGAGAGAACATGTGCAACACAGAAACGTCTCAGACGTATGGTATAGTCCCACAGAGCGTCGCAGGACACCGCCGCTATTCGCGCTATTGCCACTTGCAGCTCCCATTACATGGCGATTAGTAATGCGAAAAGTGTTTAAGAAAGCCTAAAACAGGAAAACAAATATGGGTAAAATAGAAATGTGGTTGTGTATCAAACATTCACATTGGATGAGTACAGAAACACAATACAGACGGCGCCCTTAATAGCTATGAGCACGAAGTATCGTCAACTTACCTATTAAGACAGTATAAAATTCAGTGTCTATGGAAATTGTCTGAAACAGCTCGTTGGGACGCTCATGAGCAAAACAGAGCATTCAGTAAAACAGTTTCTCGAATCTCCTTCCTAACATCTTTAAGATGGCTCCTAATGATTTCCATTATTATAATGCGCACTCAATTTCGCTATTTTCCTAAGCGGTAAGCAGAATGTTCTGTACTGTTTACTCAAGGTACGTCCGCATAATTAATATCTTTGTTTTCAAAATCGCCTTGGCAACGTGTAAATGTGTAAACAGTAGTGGAAATAAAGAAGACAATTAGAAGAATAAAGCAGAGATCTTATTTTGGGAGCGCGTTACAAAATACATACTGCAGTGACCAGACCGGAAAAACAGTGCAGAGACTTAGGTAATGCAAGTGATGCAAAATGACAGCTAAGAAAGCACTTGTGCTAATAATCAAATTGTGATTTCATAAATTCTTTCAATAAATGGAGCAAGAAGTGGAAAGTATACGGTACGCCAAGATATTTACTGTTACGTAAACGCTTGCTCTTTTAGATCTAGCATCAGTACCAATGGTGCTAACGTTGTTAGATTCTTATTTGCATATAAGTTAATTCATGGCATGCAAGTCAAACTTACATCCACGAGATACTTCAAATCGCTGATATGTAAAATCCACGCGACGCAAGGGAACCCCATTCTTGCACGCATCACATTTCGTTACGGAGCAAGACGCAAAACGCAAGAGAATCTTCAATAACGACACTGTAGCAACATCAGAATTTGCGCGATAGATGCGGCGCAGGACAGTGGCAAAGAGCAAGTGTCGCGGCATCGGCGCAACTAAAAAGAAAAGAAATCGAGCAAACAAAAGGTACGTGGGCTGGGCGTAGACGTCCGCGCGCTTGTCTTGCGTCACTGCCCTAAGACTTATTCAGATGGCTTAGTGGCACCAGTACCAGCTTGAGAAGCGGAGCTTGGCCAGTGATTATTGTTTTGCACGGTTGTGTTGCGATAGAAGTATCTTGTATCTTAACCCTTTGCGGTCCGTTGTCGGGCAGCGCCCGACAACGCAACACGGCCGTAGCGGTCCGCTGTCGGGCCCCGCCCGACAAGGGTGTTCGTGGTTTAAATTTTGCTGTTTTCTCACCGCGAGTCGCGCGCATTTTTTGTATACATGAAGGGCCATCTCTTGAGGAATAAGTGAGCTTTGTTTGTTGAGGTTTTACTTTTTTGACACTAGGGTGCAGCACTATGATCAGCATGGGGCCTAGAGCGTACCCACTCGCGCGCGCGGTTCGCTGAGAAGCATGGCCACGTTTTCACCGCGTGCGTTTTACGGCGGTGCTTTTAGCGAAAGCGAGGATGACTTTAGTGAGGAAGAGAATTACGTGCCTCCACCAGACAGTGATGACAGTGATTCGACAGAAGTGAGTGACGAAGACGACGACGGCGGCGGTGGAAACCTGCAGTAATAACCCTGGCCTGCACACAGGGGAATGCTTTGAGCGGTATCATACGTTGCCCAAATATCACTAAAAGAGTTGCCTGCAGAATGCAGGAGCAAAAATAAATATCCTGTGCGTTTCTCTTCCACAGCTTGTGTTTTTATTCGCGGCGCCAGAAACTGGCGAAATAGTTTCGGACCGCTAGAGCCGGAAAGTGGGTAAAGGTTTTGGACCGCAAAGGGTTAAGATACACGATACATTTTCGAATGTATCGGAAATACAGATACAGATACTCGTCTTTCGAGAAGTATCGCGATACAAATACAAGATACCCAAGGAGTATCTAAGATAGTATCTCAGATACATGTATCTTCGATACTGCCCAGCACTGTGGCTTATAAATTACAGAACTTTCGTTAAACATATCGAGCAGCGTATTTTCCAGCCCAAAATTCCCCCGCTTAATCTCTGGTACTCCACTGAAGTCTAAGAAAGGGAAATGGTCAAGCACCTGTTTGTAGCACGAAGCCACAGGGAAATATATACATATTTCGCGGGAAAAACATTCTTAGTTGCCGAAAAATTTGTGCCTGGACAAGGATGAATTTTTCGGCAACTAAGCTTTCTATCTGAGAAATCAATATGGATTTCCTTGTGACTTCGTGCTACAAACGGGTGGTTGTCCATTTCCCTCGCTTAACCCTTCCGCCACCTCACTGAATTCTGCACAGCTGATCTGCAATCTACTGAAGTCTCAGTTTGCCTGACGTATGTGCCTTCCTGGAATGCATGCCCGTAGCATCACCCCCCCCCCACCCACCCAATAAAGATTCATGGCTACGAGCCAGCTGGAATGGTACTTCTTTTGATGGAATCCTCGCCCAGTGACAGGGCCCATCAGAAACCCTTCCAGATTGGTCTATCAAACAGGGGAAAGGAAAGGTGGAAAGATGGTATGACTAGCAGAAAAATAAGGTACTGTCCAATGCTGAAAAGTAAAGGTGACAGCATAAGCAACCTTCACACCATGGAACATGAAAACACTTCTTAATAAGAAATGTTCTCAGTTTATTTAAGAACCAAGTCATAAATAGTACAATCACTCGCGATCACTGGTCACAGCTGCTTCCACATTAACATCAAATGCACAGTGCAAAGCAAGGACGCACTAGACCCTTCTGAGGAGCCTTCAAAGTGCTGAGTCCCCCCAGCAGATTCTTACAAGGCTATGAACAAGAACAAAAAAGAAGACCGCTTTCCTGCAAAAGTGCTTGAAAGAAATAAGTTGCAGAGAGCCTTGCTCAAGACAATCAAACCAGCAGCCCCTTTCTTCACTTCTTCAGAACTATTAAGTGCTTCATAAACTATACAAAAGTTTTTTGAAAGACGAGCTGCATCTCTCTGTAGAACAGAGGGAAAAAAATTTTCTTCATCAGTAATAGCTCTTTCTATACAACACGTTCCACAGACTGGACTCCATTGTGCTAAAGTACACTTAATTACGCTCAATTCCTGCGCTGCTTTCTTTTTTTCTCCTTTGCCAACAAGAACTTCCAGCAAATACTTATTATAACAGACAAAAATACTACTCTACTGTAAGAAAGTAATAAACCACCAGAAAAAGAACTTATGTGACATAAAGCAATGGTAAAAACACTGAGTCACAGCTTGTTGCTATAAGTTCTTCAGAGTATGCAAAAGAAAGAAAAGAAAGACACTAAACAGCATCTCTACAAGTCTCCATGTATAGCTATTGCAGGCAGTATCAGATGCTTCAACCAGCAGTTCACATCCATAGTCTAGCATTTCATGTAGTACTTCTGAAACAGATAAGAACCAGAAATTTTAGGCAACGCTGCGAGACACTCTGTCAAAACCCAATGCATATAGGTAATACTGTTACAGTCCATGCTTATGATTTAACAGATCCCCATACATGTTACCTCCAGATATAACCATTCTTCTCAGTTTGTTCTACCTATGTTATTAAAACATCCCATTCCATTTTTAAGAGACTGGACTATAAGAGGACATCAGCAATAACAGAAAATTTTACGCAAACTTTTACAATTTGCAAATTTTACAATTTTAAAAATTTTACGCAAACACATACAACGCACTCTGCTCCGGCAATGCAGGTAAGTGGCAGCAAGCTGTACACAACTATTGCCAGCCACTTGCAGAATGCACGAAAATGCACTTTTTTTTCTTATTAGGTAATGAACCAACTAGCAGCGAGCTTCCTGCAATCGTATGCCACACAACAATCTGCCAGCTAAGAAAGAGTCTTCACGACGCCCATGCAAGTGGCACACCTCTGCCCGCAGCTACCAGCCCACTGAATGCTGAGCGGTTGCAAAGGTGTCCAGCCTACCTTGCATCACTCAGAAGCCATAGCAAACGTATGCTATAAAAGCAACTGCCAAAAAATTGCAAAATGTACAGCGTCAAGAACGTTAGTCCTTGTTGCACCAATTCTCAGAAATAAGAAAGATAGGCTCCTATTCAACACCCAGATGGCAAAGAGTATGACACGCACAACTAATGTCGCATGCAGTGCAGTGGTGGGCAGAGAGACGTTGAACTTGCCGCATACAGCAGCTTTCATTTAGGCAAAATGTTTATTCCACTGACATTTGTCTTGAGTGAGCAACAAATTGCAGCCACTGTTGGTGTAAGCAGCAGCAATATGCTTGCGCCCAGTGGCCACCATGGAAAAGAGCTGGCCACAATGACTGAATTAATCATGGCCAACGTTTTGTATACTGACCTCCCAAACCTTCGGACGTCGTGAAGTTGACAGATATTGCTATATGTAACTGAGGTCGAACAAAGCTGCACGTCTGTGATTACTAATTTGTATAGATGCCACAGTCTTCTTAGAACAATTTTTTGAAGATCTCAATTCAGCAAATCATGCTGCAGGAAGAGAGCAAGTGGAATCACTACTACAGTAAAACCCAACTATATTGAACTCGGGTAATTCGAATTAACCTTGATATCTAACTACTTTCGAACACGATAATGCTTTAACGTCAATGTGTAGGAAAATTTACGACTACATCGAACAAAAGTAGCTGGAACACTTGGTATATTGAACATCAGGCAGTGCAATACGCCCCAAGAAGTTGGCTTTCCCTCAGAAGTTGGCCCTTTCTCGTGAAAGAGGACTTTCCCACATGCACTTCGGAGAGAGCGGTGTGATGGGTGCCGCCGCACACAGCGAGTAGAAACTATCGCTTGCATCGCGTGCTTTCTCCTACGTTTCCTTGGTGCGGCCGTCGTGCAAGGTCACCGTTTGCTTCTCAGCTCCCTTTATTAATTCAATGGATAATGTAAAACGGAAGAACCTGGCTGTTCTCCGCAAATCTGGCGATAATCAACCCAGTCAAACGTGGAGAAAAGAAGTCTGATGTCACCGCTACGTAGAGAATCCCAAGAAGCCCACTGAGTATGACATTGAAAAACAACGCCAACATTAGAGCCAAGGCAGACTAAAGGCTTCCGGCACTTGACGAGCACGCACAGCTGCGTATGAATATGTAGGGTTGCTGTTTGCATAGATACCGTATTGTCTCGCCTACAACCTACACCTGCATGTAACCCGCATCCACAAGTACAAAAAAAAAAGTTTTTAGGAAATGTGTACTGCCATAAGCCACCTTCCTTGCATTATCGCCAAGCAGTGCCATGAAGCCTACTTGTGCACCGAAATTCACACCAAAAATACGGTAAATCCTTTAAAAGTTTTATATAAAAAATATTCCCCTTTTTTAGCGAGTTCGATATATAAGGGTTCAACTGTACTGCTGAGACTTGAAACCATTCCATTAAAGAGGTCCTGAACCATGCCTCAGGCTTGGTGAAAAAGCCCACTCAGCGAAAAGCAACCACTGCTATGAAAAACTCGGCCAAACTTTAAGGTCGTGCACGGAACGTACAGCTTACAAGCAGAGCGCGACGTTACCACATCCTCAAGCCCCTTCTCTTCATAAAGAAGCCCGTCCTCACTCTCTTCAAAGCTGCCAAGTTGCTCTATTTTGCAATACAGCAATAGAGCAGACTGCTGCTCTTGGCCAATAGTCAACATAAATAAAGGGTGGCTCTTGGATCAGATGCACTTCATGCTGTTATCACAGTGTATAATAGTTGTTGTAGTTAAGCAGGCTGAAGCAAGTAAAAATTTTGCTTTATGTTTCAGATTCTGGGAGAAGACAGCTGCCATCTGCTGAACTCTGTGCACACATGCACGTTCAAGCAACTCTATCGCTACACTCACTGCCTTTTTGGCATTGTAGCCTTCATGCTTTGTTTGGTTCCATTCCCTTTTTGAATGTCAAAAGTCGCCTCAAATCTTATGAAGCTAGTGCGCATCGCCAACTTCCAACGCCACAGAAAAGAGATTTTTAAAGTTTTTCTTGATGAAACAGAGCACACCTCCATAACTCCCGTAATGGAAATCATATCACACCAAGCACAATGCCGTAAAAACTCGGCCCTCTAGATCTCTCCAACAACTTTTCACTTACTACAGGGGGAAAGGTATTATGTAACAGCACACTAGGTGGGCTGTATTTCAGCATAAACTGAGCATATAAAGCTCTTGAGCTAGTGGTGGTGTGTGGGGATGCTTAATTGTCTTGCATATCCTAACACTGTCTGTAGGACACAGTTACACAAAAAAGTGAGAGAACAGAAGAAGAATAGAGACTAAGCTCCGAGTTACAAGTGAAGTTTATTCACTGCGTCTTTAGTTGGAAGTTCTGCCTCCTTCTGTTCCCGAATTTCTTTCGTTGTTGCATCCTATAAGCATGTTGCACCAACTTGCCGAAGCTTCTACGTTAGCAACTTTTCCTCCAGAAATTGCTTTCCCTTCATGGTTCTCCTGTCTAGGAATCGAGCTTATCTTGATGGCGCGTGCCATGATGCGGATGGCACATAGGTACTATTCGCGTGAGAGATGACGTGAATGTTCCTGAGTTGGCAACGCCTGGCGGTGTGGTTAATCTTATACAAAAGAAAATTCTCTTGGGCTTTGTGTCAACGTTACGCGTGGATGCTTGGCGTGGTAATAGGGTACTCCACACGACGATTTCACAGAGGCCTTCCTGCTTCCTTGAATGCAGCTCTGCTCACGAGTCTTCAAACCCATGAGCAATGTAGATTGGGCTTCCGGCAGGAGCAAATTAAATTACTCTCTCAACATCTTGGTGTGGCAAGTCGAACTCCCTAGATTTTGCAATGTGTTATAATTGGAAAGCTACATTTCCTTTATACTAATTCGCCTAGCTGGCTTATCCCCTTCAGGAACGAATTATGATGCACTGCCTGCAAATGCGTCAAATTCGCACGGCATGATTCCAAGGCACTCAGTATTACATTCCAAGAAAGAAAATGAACGGATGTGTTGTTCTGTGAGAGTTTCAGTAATTAATGCTAATTAGTATGTAATTAACTATCTAATGATTCAGCAATCAGTCACCTTCAATTCTTGCATAAAAAGAATTTAATATTAGGCCCAAAATGCATGCACAGTTTGTTTTTTGTTGTATTCGTTTCCAGCAAAGAAAAATACTCTTGACGTTGGCCTTGGAACGCGGCCCGTCGAACAATCGACCATGGTAATGTCGAACATGGTAATGTTTCCAGCAAAGTGACACTCCGAAGCAATTCGCAGCACAATGAAGTTAAATGACCGCTAGTTGTCCACTCAGGAAGCCTGCGCGAATGTGCACACTGTGTTTCAAGCCATTTGAAGCTACACGCGGTGCGCGACGTGCCTCTGAAGTTGATGTGTACAATTGTACACACCGCCACTGAAGGGGGTTATAGTAAAGAAGGTGCAACGGATGCCCTTTTGTACCTTCGCACTAGCGTGTACAGTGTATTTTGTTCCTAGAGTGCTTGAGACTTGACAGACAACAGACAATGTCCACCAGCTTTTGAGTTCTATCCAATCAACACATGCTCAAGTGAAAAGTCCACTTAGCGCAATGTTGCAAAATATTCCCCATGTTCTACGAAGCACTACCCACCTTTACAACTGAAGGGGATCAGGCTGATGACTTGAAGCACACCTCAAGGTGTCTTGTTTGTCTGCGGTGGAGACTGCTTCAGTTGCAAGATGATGGAGCGCATGCGTGACACGTCCTTGCTATTGCGTGCAGCCTTGGGATTAAAGTCGCACAGCTTGGCAATGGCTTCCCACTCCTGGCCCTTGGGTGCCGGCGAGTCACGCTCGTGTACCCACTCTTTTTCAGCGTTCCTGAAAGGTTATGAAGCATGGTCGTAAGGGACACCGACAATACAATATATTCAATTTTATGTTGTTTTCAAGACAAGCATTTGTGCAAAAAGCTCTTTAACGGCGTACAGCGGTTTTAAGACTTCGCACAATAACTACGGTTCAAGAACTCAAAGACATAATGCCTCACGGAATACTTGCACGCTTCCGCGCCTAAAGGTAATAATGAAAGTCACTGTAGTTATGTCTATCATTCACATTATTAGCATAACAACAGGTAATATTTTGCTGTTCTTTGATTGTGTGTGCCCTGCAATATCCAGTGACTTAGCACACAAGTGTGGAGGCTTAGGAACTTTTATATTTAGCATTGTAGTGTAACACAAAACTTAGCATGTGCTAAACACTGGGAGTATGAAAGAGCCCAAACATGTTAACAAAAAGAATGCAGAAAGGGTTATATTACAGTTACACTAAATCTGAAGGTCCCTACTGATACACTCATACTAAACAGAAGAGAGAAACAACTAGAAATGTCACTCAAATGCATGATCGCATTAGGTGAAACATTTGCAGCAGCAAGGTGAGGGTGACGAGACAGAAAAGGCAGCAGCCCCCTCCCCTGTTTGTTCGGCAAAGGGTCAAGTCACGCAAACACATAGACAAGAACATGTTAGGAATGGCACTACCATTAACTCCCTCAATATAATTCAATGACTTGTCATGAATCGCTTTCTCCACAAACGAGATCACTGTCCGACCTTGTGTGGCAAAGAAGTGAGCAGACCTCCTTTTAACTTGTATTGTTTAGAAAAAGCGTGCCCTTCTGTATGAGCCAGTCTGCCAATTTTCCACATACTAAACGTGATGCAAAGCACACGCCGCTGCTCTGCATGATAGCTGTAATTTAATTTCATCACTGGCAGGGGGTCCAAATATTTACAGCTGAAAATTTTGCAAAGGGATGACCACACTTGAATTTTGTTAAACCAGGAAGTTTGCAAAATCAAGAAAGGGATTTCTCGGTGGTTGGATATCTAAAATCGTAACGTAGCGACAGCCAAAAGCCACCACGGCACTGTTCTTGCTGCCAACCCAAGCCTGATCGTGTGAAAAAAAACCACAGGGGTAGCCTAAGGGTGGCCAGGCAGGCTACGACAGGTTACCAACATGCAAAGAGATGGCGAACAAATGTAGCGATTGTGCGAGCAGGCCTAGCGAGAAAGTCTCGAACGGACTATCAGTGCCATCTGTCGCATAAACCATGAAATAATGAAAGCAACCACTGCCATCCCTAGCACCATTTGATATAGAGACTACTGAGTCAGCTGTTCTGTGCATGGACGCAGCGTGCAGCTTTATCAAAATATAGGACTGTGGCTAGGGTGCCTGATTGTTTCAACGTGAGAAGGATATCACCACTCTTTACTCATTTATTTCAAGACAGACTTCGTTAAGTCAGCTTTGGTGGCCAAGTTAAGGTTGACGACAACCCTGAACCTTATGGGTGCCTGCCGGGGAATGTAAATTTCTTCGTTAGGTTGGGGACAGCTGGGTAATATTGGGTTTCATTAGAGTTTTAACTGTATTGCTCAAGTTTTTTCTGTCACTGCTCTTACCCATGTTCAGTGACAATGTGTGGTGCAAGTATGAATAGCTGAAATAATTTCCAAAAAGTGGCACAATAAACCCAAACAAAAATAAGCACATATGCGCTGGGCTCTTTCCTACATTTGACCGGAACCGATTTTTCACTTGTCGAGGAGGCCTCAACAAACGACCACAACGAGCTCATTTTGACCACCTGGCCTTTTATTAATGCACACCCAATGCGTAAAACAAGAATTCTTGCATTCTGTCGCTATCACAATGTGGCCGCAGCCGCTAAGACCGAGCCCATGACCTCACACTTATAATAATGTCTTTAGTCACTTAGCTATACCGCGGTACGTATGGTCCCAAAAGATTACCAATTTGTTTCAAGTGAACAACCGAGAAGTCAAAACAGTTGTTCCATATAAATGTTCCTTACAACAAAAAGAATCAGCAGCCGCGAAAAGCGCTAAAGTACATGTTCACTCTCTTGAAAGAAGGAAGAGAGATACGTAGCGAATTCCAGTGAAGAACACGTCCTGTAACACGTAATTTGGAAACGGTGGTGGCTTTCCAATGCTGTCATGAGAATGATGACAAGCACAGCAGTAAAGCTGGCTTATTACCCATTTCCTCCTCTATTCTTGGCCCATAGGAAACTAGTGTATGCGCTTGTGCGCTCACATGCCCGCGCTAACAATGTGACACAAGTGGCAATTGTCTTAAAGGGGCCCTACAACACTTTTCCAAGTAACCATCGAATGACCTCACTGTCTAAGCTTATTGCCTCGCGAATCAACTGCCGCAATATCTTTTGGAACCCGTCACGTATGAGGGGGTTACAAGGATTTGTCATGCGCTAAGCGCTTTCTCTCTTTTCGTCCCAGCAAGCACGCTGAACACCAAACAGTGGAGGAGGGGATGATGAGGGGCAAGAAGCTAAATCTCTCCATCAGTGCACATCATGAACTTCAGCACTTATTTTCTTAGAATGCGAAGCTCACTTTCGGTACAAACATGCTGGTGTAATTGTGTGATGTAGTTCTAGCACTGTATACAAAACATGGCACGGGCATGTCATGGCATTCAATGGCCGTGTCCATGTGCCTTTTGGTACACGATGCCGCGATTCTGGGTATATGGCATCATTTGCTGAGAACAGCGAGCAATTTCTAGCCAACTTTGAAATTTAATTGCAAATTCTATGCTGCGTGCTGCGCTATAATGTTTGGCTCGCATGTCTGCAGGAGCCTTGACTACCAATCGGCAGCATTTTTTGAACATGTTCGAAAAGTACTGCAGGGCCCCCTGAAGTAGCTCAAAGGCACTGGCACAGCAGAAGAGCACGCATGATTGCAGCATAATGGTAAGGTGGCTGTGATATGGTGGACTGTGATTCGAGCCCACCATCGGGCAGAATTCAACATTCTTAAAGGGGCCCTGCAACACCTTTCTTAGTTATATTGGAATAGTCTCATTATTGACGTATGACTCTTCACGAGTCATATGCCGCAAAAATTTTTAGAATCCGTCAAGTCTAAGTGGTGTTACCAAAGTATAGAGATCACGTTCCGCAGCTTTCTCCCTCAACTCAACGTAGCGAGCTCGCGGAAAGCTGCGCGCGGCGTGAAGGGAGGGAGGGAGGGCGGAGGTGCGAGGAGGCGACATCAGCGCCGGCGGCATTTTTTTCTCTCTGGCCTCTCGGCGCAACCACGTGGTCTGTGGCGCCACTTCCGGTCGGCTCGCCCAGTCGTCGTCGAGCGGCGGAGACCATCGCACAGTGTATCGCGCGTGCTTGAAAACTGTGAGTCGGTTTGGTAATGTTGGGTGTGCACCTCGAACTGCCGTAGTGTTTTCATCGCTCTGCCAACCATGGATGCAAACTTGCGTGCGCGTTTGGAACGAATGACAGCTGAGATGGGTTTCGACCCACACTCCGATACACCGCCTCGTCGCACTGCTCGCGCTTGAATCGTATTCAACACGGCAAAGCTGCGTGCACCCTTCTCCCAGTGGCGGTACTTCGATGCTGTTTGCTCTTCGAATGCGGGCGCACAGCGAGTGCGGGCTGACAACAAAGAACTAAAGACTAGAAGAAAGGATCGTGGGGCATCGGGCCGGCGCGGACCCATCCCCCGGCTGTCTGCAGCTACCGTGAAAATGCGAGTCTGCTTGGTTGCTGTGTCGCGGTTTCTCGGGAACCTGAGACTACGGGGAGGATACGCCAGTATATCGATGACATACTGAACAGACAGCGAACGGCGGAGCCGATCGCACTGTGTATCGCGCGTGCTTGAAAACTGCGCGTCGGTTTGGTAATGTTGGGTGTGCACCTCGAACGCCGTAGTGTTTTCATCGCTTTGCCAACCATGGAAGCAAACCTGCGCGCACGTTTGGAACGAATGACAGCTGAGATCGGTTTCGGCCCATACTCCGATACATTGCCTCGTAAGACGGCACTGGCAGACGACCCCGAAGCGCCGTCATTACCGGACGCCAGCACTGTTATCGGAGACATGCTGCACGGCTGCCTCGGTCGGTCGTGAGAACGTGCCGACGATGCAGTTCCCAGCTGACGAGGCAACACTCGAACGGCTGCCACTCTCAACGGCAACCGGCGATGGTCAAAAGCACAGAAATATTCACGTTTTCGGCACTGCGCATGGCGAAGAAAACTGAACCACGCAACTACGAGCAGACGAGCTGTCGGTGAGACCGGAAGTGCTAATATTAATGTTTGTTCGGTGTTTTTAACGCGATAACAGAATATAAACATACATATTATCTACTTATTGAACTCAAAATTAACAACGAAAGTAATAATGAGGGTGTTATCGTGATTATAACATCAGCCAATGGTGGAACTGCCGACAATCGCGTCATATTTTGCGGACTGATACATCATTTGCCGAGAGAAGAGGGAGCAATTTTCAGCTGACTTTGAGAATTTATTGTAAATTCCAGGCCGTACGCATCGCTATAATATTTGGCTCGCGCGTTCTCAGGAGCCTCGACTACCGATCGGCAGCGCTTTTTGAGCATGCTCGAAAAGTGTTGCAGGGCCCCTTTAAAACTATAACCCCTTCGGCAAGACAGCAGCAGCATAGTCAGGAAAGTCTAGGAGGCTTCGCAAAGAAGGCTTGGCTTTAAGAAAGGGTGCAGGGAAGGAAAAGCCACAGCACACAACACACAGTGTAATGGTGCGCAATGAGAGAGAGCCACGCAATAGCAGTTGACGACTTACTTGGACACTTCTCTGAACAGCAAGTGGGAAAAAAGGAAGAGGCATATGAATGTCCGACAATGACACTCACAGACAAGGACATAACACAAACAATTAAGGAATCCACAGGCTAATAGAGGCCGGATACAGAAAGAGATGACCCAAAAGCGGCACGAACTAGTGTGTGTGGCTCAGATGGGCACTTGCTGCCTCATGTGCCATCATGGCCTCTTTGTCTGCCTAAGCTTTCTACAACTTCCCCCTCATTCTTTGAATGCATACCCTATACTGCCTACGGAGACATGAGCAGCTGAACATTACAGATACATCCACACACCTCGTACAAGTTCAGAGACTCCGCACTAGCCACAATGACAGCTAGTAAAGCTCACTGCCATTATTCACTAACAAACAAGCTTGTGCCGCAGATTAAGATGCTTAGAAAGAACATTATTCAAGTAAGATGGAAGGCTTTACAGGCATGATCACACTGAGCCTGCCTGGAACATTTTTTCTTAAACACAGACACCTTAACATCATGAACAGTGCTGCGCTGATGCTTATGGTCTTTCATGCAATTATTTTGCATCAAACTGAAGTTTGCACACAAAATAATAACACTCACTCTAGTAGTTACCTCTCACTGGCGGTGAACGAAACAGGTATAATGCCAAATTATCAGAAACCTACTTTAACTTCATTCATTTTTTTTTTCAGTCAAAGCCAGACAACATGATAGGAAAACACAGTGGAGGAGAGGCCATAAAATGCCTACCTGTTTCAACCTATTCAGCATAATATGGTAATGACAATGTTTAAACAAAGGTCCACTACAAACCTGAACAATACAAAATCCACAAGATGAAGGCCTGGCCTAAATAAGAGGGGTAGAACAAGGAATGCGGGTGGAGCTAATATTCTGACACTGGGGGCTTGCCCTTGTCGAAGCTGGTTTGCTGCCCTAAGACAACTTGTCTATCAATATTGTGGATGCAGCAGCATTACTTATTCAGCTGTTATTCAGTTTAAACACAAGAAATTGCTTTGTTCTTGCAAAAATACAAATAAAAATACCAAAGCTCACATCTACGTAACCATCACTTCATAGCTATGCACATGTTCAATCAAAATAATCGACAGATTAGCATTAGGATTCACAATATAATTAAAGTCAAGGAGAATGTACTGCGGTGCATGGAAACACTAAGGAAAAGTTTGCAGATATTACCTGTTGGCCAACTTGGCCTTTTCAATTTGTTCATGATATCGTGCATACCACTCCTCAAGTTCTTTCTTTGCTGTTGCTCGAAGTTCAGCTTTCTTCTCCTCTTCTTCAGCATCTGAAGTGAATGGAAAAGTAAAACTTTAGCGAGTGCACTGAGAGCTACGTATGTGAGCATATGTGCGTCATTCTTGTCTCGCCCACGCAAAGGGCTTAAGTATGATGTTCTCAATGTCTGTTCTATTCAAGCGCTGAAAGTCTTTTATAGCATACACACCGTTATTCTTATTATTACTATTATCATTATTATTATTAAATGTGAAAGCATTTCTATGCCAACTCAGCAAAAAAAATGTCCATCTGTCCCTCTCTCATACAAGATCCTGATCAGAGCGTCATTCTTTTTTCTTTCGAGTTATGTTTTCTGTGCATATAAGCGTTCCCCCTTGGTTGCTGTTGCACAGAGCTCACTATCTCGATTAAACTGTTCCAGCTGGCCAAATTACATTATTTGTCTATCCAACAGACTGCACAACAGAGGTAATCAACTGCCCAATTTTGCTCACTTCTCCCGTTTACAGACATCGCAGATATGCAAAAAGTCTGCCTTTCAAGCGGTGCAGAAATTATAGAGCCTCAAGTGACGTACAAATTCAAGCACTTCTTATCAACTCTGATTTATAGCCGTTTTATGACGACTAAGAAATATCTTGAAGGGGTCATGAACCACTTTTCCAAGTAATCATCAAATGGCTTCAGCATCCGAGTTTACTGCCACACAAATCCATTGCCGTGATAATGTCGTGAATCTGTCAGGAACTAGCAGAGTTACAGGGGTTTGTCGCGTACTTTGAACACTTTCTTCTCTCATCCTGACGACCTCACTGGAAGCTAAGCAGGGAGAAATGGCACAAGGAAAAGGGTAGTCACACCAGTGCGCGTCACAACCTTGAGTGCGCGTGATGAAATGCAATCGCTCTCTTCCGTTGTCATTTTTGTGCGCGAGTGTGGCTCACTGTGTAATGTTAGCAAAATATGGAGCACTGCACTGGCATGTGGCGGCACCCCGTGGCAAGAAGCGCATCTGATCCAAACACCGCACTTGATTTATGTTGGCCATTGGTCAATAGCATGCTACCCGCTGTTCGACGTCAAACAGCAGGTGCTGGCAGCTCCAAAGCAAGTGAGGACGGGCCTCTGCATGTAAAGAAGGCACCTGAAAAAATGACAACTTCGCGCTCCACTTTTAAAATCCCTTTGCCGCGCACGACTGCAACATTTGGCTGAGATGTTCATAGTAGTGTCTAGTATCTGTAGGATATGTGTTCTCACAAAGCCCAACGGCTGGTTCATGACCCCGTTAATGTAAAAGTCTTCTGAACCGTAAATGGTAATCAGAACATAACCATAATGTGTTACCTAGTAGGGAGTTTTCGAACAGGGGGTCCAATCGTTTTGGGGCCCCAAAGAAATAGCATCGAGGCCACTGCGCATGCGCGAGGCCCAAACAGCATTTGGGTTTTGCGTTGGGGACGCTATTTCTCGAATTTAGTGCGAGCCCCAAGGCCTGCCCCAAAAACTTTGCGTCAAGCAAACATGACTGCACCCACTGAAGCGACAGCTCTTGGCGAAGACTAGAGTGACCTAGAATAGGGGGAGTTCCGAAAGCGCGGCATACCCTATTCGAAAACTCTTGGCTCCTGCTTCACCCAACGCGAGCACATGCACAGGGTTTGGGGCCCCTATTCGAAAACTCCCTAATGTGTCACTTATACAGAAGCTGAATTTGTTGCACTTCAAGTAAACTTCGGGCACCTAAAGTGTAAATGCCTTGAAAGCTGGGCTAATAGGAAAGCTGTAGCAGAGGGCCCCAGATTGGTTTTGACATGACATTCTCTACAAGCATTTTGCCGCTGACCCCAATTGAAATGTGGGTGCTGCAGAGTAGAATTTAACAAGTGACCTCATGCTCAGCAGAGGAGAGCTGTAACCATTAAGCATACAATGAAAATCACCAAAGGGAAACTGTGGCACTAGTATCTATGGGAGTTGCAACAGCTGTGCCAACATGGGAACAGATAGCACATTGTTATGCCTAAACAGTCCTTCTGGCTTGACTTCACAGCCTCAAAAACTGAAACAGAAACTCCCTACTTGGGAGCTGTGAGACAGGCAGTAAGCATTCTTTGGAATTTCATTAATAAACGTACAGAAGCACTGCTGTACATGTTGACATTAGCCAACATTTGACAAGATTAACCAACACAATTATTAAGCCTGGATGATATAATTAAGTGCTGCAGCAACTATGTTGTCCTGCTTTCTTTCTTTGCTGATCGTATGATGTGATCATCTTGTACCGGCTGAAGAAACAGAAATGAAGAACAGACAAACTTATGTTCTAACAAACACATGTTACCTAGAGAACCGCAGTGTCAGATTTCCCTCTAATAGGCCATAGCCTCTCAGCCAGGCCTATAGCTAGGAATGCTCTTCGGGTGGGGAAGGGGGGGGGGGGGAGGGGTGCTGGAGGCCTTGACTATTTAGGAAAGCACCTATTTTGAGGAAGCACCAATTTCGGAGGGCCTAGGGCCCCTTCCTGCCGGCCATGATAACCGACATCATGGAGTGCCATTGTAGATAAATAAAACACGAACCTTTTTGTTCCAGCCTCTTGGCTTGCTCTTCACGCCATTTCTTTATCTTCTCAGGCTCTTCTCGGACGGGGGTTGGTCGTGGCGATGTATCCGGGACAACTGTTGGTGGCTGAGAAGGCCCATTCATCTGAAATAAATTGATGCATAAAATAACTTCTATTCAGATGGGCCACTTTCCTCGGCGAGAAACCAAACGTGCAGACATGCCAGAAGGCCTTGCTCTGTTAAAGGAATTGCGAGCTTTGCTGCTGTAGATTTAGTGCACTGAGGAGATTTTGGCCAAGTTTGTTGCTTCACTGCTCAATTCAGAAGTGAAACGACCTGGCAACCAACACATTTGTAAGGGTTGCTTGGATTACATGCCAATTCGTGCTGTCCCGTGTATGAGGTATTGGGTAACGAAGCGGACGCTGTAACAGTCGGCAAAGTCGGGAAGGTTCGAAAATAAAAGGGTGGCTTGAATGAATTTAATGAACACCAAAGGTCCGTTTAATCGCAATGCATGCTCCAACGCGCAGTACGTATCGAGCTGTCCAACGGTAAGGAACGACGCGCAATCTCTATCCGTCGCGTCGGTTCGGAATTGAGGCCCACGTCCTAGCGCCACGCGACTGATACACTTCAGGTGTTTTTAGACTTGATTCATAACAATTATGTGGAAAGCGATCAAACTCACCTGAACTTCGGCTGCAACATCATCGGCGGGGCCATCTGGAGATATATACACAAAACATGTGTGAATTTATAAAAAATACGCAAATAACGGCTACTTCGTTGCCATCCCAGGCGTTATGCGGTCTGAAGTACTACCCCAAATCATTTTGATACTGAGTGGGCGTAGGCGAATGCCTGATGCAGTCACGCAGTGCTTTCGGTAGAGGCTCGTGCTGCAATTTTAAGCTACTACAAAACGTCATTCCAGTACCATTAGGACACCTTAGCTTGGGGAAAATATTCAGCAAACATCGCACGCAAGAATACACCGCGGAAATAGGAGGCGCTTTCTGGCTGGCGATGTGAACTGCCCCCTTGCAAAACCGCATGCAACGCCCCAATGGTGACACAGCTATGATTAAGCCGATTTGCTGGAGTCTAGCGAAAGTACGGACGCGTATCCGCCAGCCTAGGGTCCTTAAGCGCAAGAGATAACATATTGCGAAGCATCAGAAGCGTAAAATTAAGGACGGAAAAACCGTACCGACTAGAGGTTCCTGCAGCGGCACGGGGGCACCGTCGAAGTTGTCATCCTCCAGACCTGCAAGCACGTTTTGTTCCCTCGCCAGGAATTCGGCTGCCGGATCTTCTTCCGTCACTGGCGGATTGTCGAAATTCGCTTCGAACTGATCGAAGTCGGCCATGGTTCAGTTCCGACCTACGAAACTGTTCTAAGCTGAATGCAGCGAGCTTGCGGCAGCAGATAAAAAAATGTCACTTGTGACGACTTCAAGATGTCGGTCAACCGAAGCGGCCCGCTATTGGGGGCGCCACCACATAGACGTACAATCTTTCCGGACAACGCTCCGGATTAACCGGATTAATAAATAACTGGGCCTGTACGACTGTGTTAACTATATTATAATTTATATTTCAGCCTTCGAAGGTAGGAATTGATAGAATGTGTCAGAATGCGATATATTATGCTTTCGATAGAGCATTGCTCCAACGTTTACGCTTTTTACATCCCGCACGCATGGTGGCGCGGTCGTCGCAGGGTGATGTGCGGGACATGTGCGGGATGTGCGTGCGGGTAGTGCGGGTAACAGGAATATAATGAGAAGGGAACGTGAATCTGATGTGCGTCACTTAAAGATGCAATGTACGTACGTATGTACAAACGTAGGCGTAACATAGGTACCACCACGTTTTAATGGCAACAACTCCTGTAGTTGGTTGTAACTTTGTTGCCAGAAACGCAGTCCATGGAGTAAGAAATGCCTGATCCAAACGTACTATCTTCTGATTGCCTCATTATTACAAGCATGCATTGTAGTAGCGCTTATCGCAGGTTCTGTGCACAACGGAACCGTTCGCGCGCAAGTGAGCAATTTGAGCGGGACGCGCTACCCGAAAACGACACGAGAGATAAATATCGGCGATATGCACCATTTAAACACTAATGCATTTTAAAAAAGATGTCGCAAAATACGATACGCGCTGTTATATGACTCCCCATTATTACGACCAGTGATGATATTTTTTTTATTTTTTTCTATCTGAGGCACTGTATCTGAGGGATTAATTTTTCTTTATGCTGATGCAGAAATGTAAGCTAGCGCCATCTTTGATAAAAGATGGCAAACTCGTTTTGGTTAGTTGTAAGACCGATTGCGTGATGTCGCCACTAGTACCAAGCTTCCCGCCAATTTGCAGAATTGCCTTTTCCGGTTGTAATTAACTAACGAACAGCTTTGACAACAGAGCGGCAGTTTGTAGTAATCACATTATGGGCAGGCGACACGTATTAACTAAATGTTTCAATGTGTGACGAATTGCTTTCGCTTTGATTCAATTGTATTATTCGACTACGACGATGCGCCGGTTTCGCGTACAATATGCTCTTTGACTCGAAGTGCACACTAACATCACAATGAAGTATTTCCTGCATACTGCGCAAATTTTGCTCGCGCTTAGTCGACGCGTCTTTCGCGCTATTTGTCCCAGCGCGTCGGTCAATGAGCCGCAGAATCTTTGATATCACTGTACTAAATGGCCCCAACTACAGCTCGCAGAGAGGAGAAAAATCGATCCAACGCGCCGGATGACATGAACGTGCCGAGTTCTTGCTCGACTGATTTGTTGAGTAATCTTTGGTGTTGAAGTTCTCGTTGTCACCTAGTAACGTCACCAACGCGAAGATCAGCTACGAACAGCCTCAAAAAAAGCCTAATGTTTATGAAAGTATGCGTGCTCCTTCCATTCACTAAACTCGCTTTATTGTACCAGTCGTCCAGTCAACTAACAAAATATCGCCGCTGTTTGCGGGATCAATAAATATATCCGCAAAATATATCATGCAGCAAGTGACTCGATTGTTGAAACATCTTCAGAAACGCGATATCAAAGCGTCGAATGCGCAACGAAAGTGGAAGTAAATACGAAAAAACAAACAAACGCAGGAACGTTATTTATTTCATCGTGTTTGCATTTAGTGCAGCCGGCAGCACCGGTATAATGACCTTGGACGCGTTCTTGTCCCATATTAGTGCCGCTGTGAGGCTCCTATTGTCGGGAGGCTCTCACAGTCAAATTCGCGCAACAGAGGAGCGAACGACCGCACGATGGCGATGCCCGAGTTCGCGGAAATTTCCTTCCCGGCTTGTTTTGACGAATCAGCTGTACGCTATCAGTGTTTCCCGCTAGTATCGATTTTCCACCGAAGCCGTTCAGCAGCGCTTGGCAACACTGGCCATTCCTTTCAGCGTTGGGGTAGAGCGGCGCTCGATATAACAGCCGCGACCACCCCACCGAATTTCGTCCGTAGCGCAATATTCCCGCAAAGACACTTTGTGCGGATCGCTGTGGTGAGCCCTCGGAAAGGTCTTAAACGGTCCAGGTGCGCTGAGTTAGATCAATCTCGCAAACGTCACAGTAACTAAGCGATGCCGCAAGCTTGTTTTTTTGTTCGGGGGTTGCCGGCGACGAACGGCACCGTCGTAAACATGTTTACATTTTGGCCAGCTGGGCGGGGCCACGCGCGCCGCTAGATGCGAGTGTCGCGCGCTACGCCCGCGTTGTTACGTCTCCAACGATGCTGCAATAACGCGTGAAACGGGAAGCAATAAAGGCACATGTGTTTTTCGGTAATCAGCAGGCTTTTTTCGTGAACCAGCGGCCGGCACCGCATCGCGAGCAGCTTAACATCCGGGACCTTGGCTAGAACGCCATGGCCGCCTGACAACGGCGCCAGCCAATGAGGAAATAGGTCAGAGGCTGAGCGGCCAATCGCAGCGCCCCCAGAATCACATGGCTTTGTTGTCGAGCGCGTAGCGGCAGCCGAGCCGGTCCGAAGTGTGGAGAAGGACGAGATCGGCCAGCTGTGCTCAAGATAGAGAGCGTTTGTTCCCTCGGCGCACCGGTGCGGACGTCTCGGTGTTTGCCGGCTGTGTGTTTTTTCTCGGGCTAGTAGCATGTCAGTGCGCCGGCTCCGGCGCGAGCAGGCGGTGAAATCGTGAGTGTGCGCGCGTGAAACTTGGAGGATAGCGAGAAGAGCTACGCGTGCGGCAACGACGAAGCGACGACATGTCGACGGGCAAGCGGCTGGCGAAGCGCTCGATCCTGGGTACGCGTGTGTGCGCCCCCACGGCAGACGGTCTTCACATGCCGGGTGTTATTCAGGCGACCAAAACTGACGCTGAAGACGAGAACGTCTACACTGTCACGTTCCCCGACAAGACGACGGGCGAGTACCGTGGCGACGAGCTCATCGGTCCGGGCTTCCAGACCATTGCGGGACTGACTCTCAAGAGCGGACAGCGCGTGTACGTGACGTTTAACGGCCGCGAGGTCTCCGGAGCCGTGCTGGAGCACGACGCCGTGCGCGACGACGTACTCATCAGTATCCAGCCTTCGCAGCACAACCACCACATCACGCATACGGTGCAGCTCCACAAGCGCCTGGAAGAGGTGCGACTCCTAGAGAGCCGCAAGTCGGCTCGCCTGCAGGACTTGGACACGGACTATTCGCGTCTTGCCGAAGGTCAGAGCGAGCTCCGGCGGCGAGCTTCTTCACTCAGCATCGACGTTCCGCCTTCTATAAAGTGAGTACTACGTTTAAATCGCTTTTGTTGCGAACGTCATGCCGCTTTACAGTACCGATTCCGCACTTTTTTTTTTTTTTTTTTGCTCTCCGCTTTCGTCATCCGACTGGCGACATGGCCGCTAGACCGCGAGAGGCCCGCCGCGCTCCCAGCTGATTGAGGATACAGCTGGTTTCGGCGCGTAAGTGGTTATGCCGGCGTGCGCCGCATAGCAAACGTGACTTCGTGCTCATTTTATTGCTTCTCCAACTTGCCTCGACAGAATTCGCCCTGTCCGGACGAGCCCGGGCGTTGCGGGCGCGCGCAAATCGGCTCCCTGCAGGCGCGGGGCGCCGATCAGCTGTGTGCCGCCACCGCCGCAACGAAAGCCGGCCGGCGCTAGCTGCGTACACACAAACATGGAGGCGCGCCTCGCCCCTCGCGAACCGGCGCACGCGCAGCGACGTCAACCTGACGTCACGGCCTGTTTTGCTCCTTCCTTCCCGGGAATGCCTCCTAGCAGCAGCAGGCACCCCTCGCTCGTGCGTGTGTCGCAACTCCGCAGCAGCCCCTCCTCCTCGCCCCCTCGCTTCGATCCATGGAACGCCGCAGCGTCCCGTTTGTGCATGTTTGACTTCCTCGGGGTCCGAACACAGCGCAACCGCCGCTGCCCTTCTCTGTGTCCTGAGGCGCATAGGACGCCTAGTGCGGGGCAGGTTGTGTGTGCGTATGTTTGCTTCTTCAAGCTCTTGCTGCCCCCCGCCCCTTCTCCGCGTGCTCTCGGAGGAGCCGGCCGGCCGGCTTTACGGGCGCGGCGGCGAAGGGGGTTTTCTCGCTTTTTGTTTCTCCCCCCCCTCTCAACCTCTCTCGTTTTGCCTCCTCTCTCACACGGCCTCATGATCTCTTCCGGGGTCGAAGCGAGCGCTGCGGCGCTTGGAAAACTACTCGGACAGCTCCTCGCTTGAGGGAGCCGTTCCTTGCCTGCTCGCGAAAATCGCTCAGGGACGCTCTCGTTTCTGAGCGGCGCCTGCTCTTCTGTATGCGCGTCGTGGTTTGTTCCACAGTTGTGACTCGAGAAAATGGGGCGGGGGGGTCTGGGTCTGAACTGACCCTCTACAGGAGCAGCAGTCCCTTCTACCTTCTTATTCCTCTCTCTCTTGGACACTAGGCTGTTGAGTGACTGCATCGTTGCGCTTGTGCGATTATTTCGTTTCAAAAGTAGGTGCGAACGAGCCGTTTTGCGCAATGCGCGCCGCTGTATGTCGTCGGATCAGCCGGTGACAACGAGAGCCCGTCACTGCCAGTCGCACGAGCTCTGTTTCTCAGCGTACCCTCTTCCCCATCAGCAACGTCTCTCATTCGCTGTGAGAATGCAGCAGGCGCATCTCGTGATAGAGTGCAGCCGTTAGCACCATTCGCATATAAATGCACTACAGGCCGAAAAGACAGCTGTTGCGCAGCTTTGCGGGGAACTGGCTCTGCTATTCATCGCGCACATTTGCATTGTTCCGTTTTCTGCGGACCTCCACCAACTTGCGTGAGCGTTTCTTTTTTCCTACTTTTTTTTTTTTTTACGGCGCTTTGTATAAAGTGTCATGCACCTTTTAACATATCTTCCTTGGAAGAATCCGACGCGAATGATAAGCCACGTTTGGCACATTCTGCGACTTTCGCCTACGCGATAGAAGCGCTTACAGGTGGAACACCTCATATTCCGCAGCGCATTGCGACATCCGAAGAATGTCCCGACAGGAGACGTCTTCACTTGCCAGCTGGCAGCTCTGCATCAATTGGCCAGGTAGATTTTTTTTTTTTTTTTTTTTTTACAGCAGCTATTGTTTATGAGCGCTGGGTTTCAAAGAGAAGAGGTCTGACTCAACTGTGCCTATTCTGAGAACTGGTTTAACAACTATGTCTAGTCTCCCGACTAGTTGTAAGTGTAGTCAGTGACACGAACTTGCCTTTACGCGAGTGCACAATGTTTTGCCATTATCCGACTCGACTGCGCTCTGAAAAAGAAAGAAAGAAAGAGGGACGTCACCGTATACAACTCAGCTTTTTTGTTGACCAGCATACAACTGTGAACGCATCTGTGCTTTATTTTGACGCTTCCACTAATAGTAAACAACATACCCTTCATTTCTGCATCTGCGCAAGCTGTAAGGTCATTCGGCCAGGCGAGCCACGCGCGTTTTAGGCATGCATGTCTGTTGGTAGAGTTGCTGAAAGAAAAACAAACAAACAAAGACTGTTACAGTGTTTACGCTGGACGCTCTGAGCTTGCGGTGTCATGGTACCGTTGCCACGAATATCAGAGATAACTCACCTTTTTTTATGTAACCATAATTGCACACAAGATGTGCAATTATGATTTGTCCACTCACTTTATCAGTTACCGTTATCGCAACATTGAAAATGAAACTAGCAATCACCGATGCAGACTTTACGAAACATAAAGCTCTTTTACTTTTATCTTACCTCCATTCTCTTATTACCCACACGCGATTAAAGAGCGGTTTATATTGAAACTGCCAGATGTGCTTTTTTCGTTCCCGCTGAGAGCGCCCTCTCGTGTGTTTGCATAACGTCGCTGAACACCTGGAAAAGGTTTCTTTCTTTTAGTTCACTTTAACGTTAGACAGCATCGGTGTGCTTCGCTGCATAATGGACCATCTCTGAATACAAGAAAAAAAAAAAAAAAGGATCACGCGGATTTAAAAACAGCCTCATAATCTCAACCTTTCCTATTTGTTCCTCTTCTCTCTCTCTCTCTCTCTCGAGCACCGTTCCCGGAAACGCGTTCAGCTCATTTAACACCAGCTATATCGCTAGCGCAAAGAAAGACAGAAAAATAGTAAAGAAGAGAGAGGTGCGTGGAGATCGACTGATGTACAAAGGCACTTGTTTACGCCCCGTGGCCGTTCCGAGAAACGGACGGTCGATATTTGAGGAGCCGGGGGAAGCTGCGGCAGCCCGCATCCAGGAGTTTTCCGTGGCCCGAACGATTCCTTCCGAAAGGGCGCCGCGATTTATTGTCAGAGCGGTAGATTCGCTACGTATCAGGGATTTAATCTTCGGTTGTTACGAAAGTACGTACGTCATTAGTGAAATAAGGAGCACATGGTGTTCTGGTTTCGGCTTGCCCGCGAGGCACAGGTGATTGGCACCGCAGCAGTGCTCAGTGCAGGCGTGCTCGTCCCGTAATCGTGATTGGATGAAATATTCTCTGACGAAAATTCTTAGCGTGACGACGTTTTCGTGAATACGGGCCTTCTTATAAGCTAGAATTGTTCGCAAGAACAGCAAACCCCAGCCAATCGTACCACTGAACACATTATTAGCGAAGGCGGCGACCAATGGCAGCGAGCACAAACTAACGAAAGCCCCTTGCGAACTCGCCTTCTGAAAACTTAAGTATGGGGGTTTCAACGACCCGAAAGCAACACACGGGCGTTGAGAGGCGGTCTGGTTTAATTTCGACCAACTAATGTTCTTGAGCGCGTGCCAAAAGCACAAAAAATAAGCGTCTGTGCAAGAAAGTTAAACTAGACTGTTAATGTCGTGGTGCACTTAGCGATTTCCTATGACCATTTCAACATTAAATCGCCTATACGTCGCTATTATTCGTTTGGCGGAGTACACGAGTCATCGCGCATAACATGGCTCGTATTCAGAAAAACGTACTTACGCTGAAAATTTTCGTAGGAGAATTCTTGAGCCAATCACGATACGGGACATATCATTAGCGAAGCCGGTCTGGCCAATGGGAAAACGCGCTTACGAAAGCGAAGTTTCGTGAATTCGGCTCCAGATTCGCGCGATAGCCCGCTCTCGCAGGTGAGGAAGCTCTCAAGGACACAGTTTAGCCGCGAAGTAATAACACACACAAATTTGTGTTCGTAATGTTCCTACCTTTGTGTGCATAGGCGTGCGAAGGGTTGCGCGGGGGGGGGGGGGGGGGGGGGGGGCGAAGGTTGGTCGCAGCGCCCCCCCCCCCCCCCAATTATGTCAATTTATGGCGCTGACATTGCGCCCCCTCCCCCGAGTCGCAGCGCCTCCCCTCCTTAATATGTCAATGTGTGGGGCTGATTTTGCGCCCCCCCTCTCCCCCTCTTATGTATATAGGGGGGGCGCCCCCCCCCCCTTGCGTACGCCTATGTTTGTGTGCGTTATTACTTCGCAGCTAAGTTATGACCCTGAGTGCTTCCTCACCTGCGAGAGCGGATTATCGCGCGAATCTGGAGCCGAATTCACGAAACTTCGCTTTCGTAAGCGCGTTTTGTGTGTGTTTTTACTTCGCGGCTAAATTATGTTGTTAAGCAAACACCAACTAGGCCAGCAAACAGTCTTGAGGAAACACTATTGGGTTCCTACAAGAGGTTACAAGTCTGCTAGCTACTCCATCATACTCCATCGAACCAACTCCATGCATGTAGTGAAATCTGCGTCGCGTCAACGAACCGAAAAGTGGAAGTGACATCCGATCGCCCTCCGAGCGAAAGCGAGCTTCGGCATCACGGAAGGATTAGTACAGCGCACCGTGAGCGAGAGCCTTCGTAACGCGAGCACTGTAGCCTTCGCTGTAGTGCATAGAGAATATGTAAGTGCGGGGCGAGTCGAGTACTCCGCGGCCTCTGCCAGCCGAGCGGCTCGTAGAGTGTATTAGCTTCCACGATATACCTAAGGACTGCTCCACCAAGCCAAGCCGAAAGAAAAGAGAAGGTCGCCGTTGAGCCAGGCGCGCTCGCTTTCCTCGGACGGCGTGTGTTTGTTCACTCCGAAGTGGGTCGTCGGCGTCATTTCTCGAGTGAGCGAGAGAGGCTGGCGGTCGCCTTGCACTTTTTCTTTCCTTTTTTTTTTTGTTTTCCTTGGCGTTCCCGCAGTGGCCGCTGTGGAGCGTTCAGCGAGGGCGACGGTAAAAGGAAGTGCGAAATCGGGGAAGAAGGGTGCTAAGGTCAGCTGAACAGAGGGCGGTCTTCCACCGAGTTGGCCGTACCGCTCCTACCCCGGCACGGCTTCCATTCTCCGCCTCGCCAGTTCCATGCAGCGTTGGGAAAGCTACGTGATCGTTTTGAGCCGATCGTAAACCGCGACCCGTAATCACTCAAAAGGGCCATTCGCTTCTGGAAGCAGCGTTATAACAGGCGCCCAGCGCGAAGCCAATCATGACGACAAGCTTAGCGTTATACATCGAAAGTAGCCGGCCGGTAAAAAAATCGTTGCGAACGACGAGTTTTGAAGGTTTAGCCCCGGAAATATATGCGTGTCTCAGGCTCGAAGAAAGGTGATGTATGCTACGCGCTTATCCTTCCGTGAGCCTCGCGTTATACGGCCGGCGTCGCACGCAAAACAGATTGGCAGTGCATACAACGAACAAGCCGTTGCGGCACTCGTGTCTGGTTGGCTGGGGTTGACCGATACGCTGCACGTAGTTGGTTGGGCCAAACCTTCACAGATGCACGGGTGCGTGAGCAAACGGAGAAGGCGGAGAAGGGTACACACACATGTAGCGAACGCGCCGCGGCCGCAGGAGTCCGCACAAGTTCGCGAGGTTCTCGCTACCACCGACACGCAACGATGGGCATCTCGGGCGAGACATGCCGGCTTGCCACGAGCGTTCCGCTGCACGCCTTCAGCGCGCGCGCAACGCTGGCCGGTAATCGCCGCGCTGCGACCAAGCGGTGCCGCACACCTGAGCTGCATAGGATGGAAGCTGGAGAGCGCGGCCGCGTTACACACAGCGCGCGCAAATGCGCCGCTATTGAGATACGCCGGGGATCCTTTCCATTGGCGTCGAAGAAACAAAGCGCGTAGCTACAACTTTCGCCGTGGACGGTTCATGCGTGGGTGTAAGAAAGCGACCGGGAAAGTCCGACTGAAATACCGTTTCAGTCGCTGCGCCGGATTATTGAATACGTACAGGTGTACACCACAAAACGCGTTCTTGTTTTGGAAAAGTTATCCTAAGGATCGCGAAAGTGAGTGCGCTTGTTGAGGCGGGTAAGGTGATAGTCAGCACTCCTGGACTTGTATTCAGAAAAAAAAAAAAAAAAACATCTTACGCTAAAACTCAGCCAATGACAGCCAATGACAAAGAGCTGAGGTTGACCGATACGCTGCACGGAGTTGGTTGGGCTAAAGCTGAATTTTATGAATTCGGCCTCTGCTTCTGTCCTCCGCATCAGCGTTTGCTATTTCAAACATGTGTTATAAGGCGTGTAAAAGGCCCGGTGCGTTAATTTCATAATGCCGACCACTCAGTCGCACGAACCAGTGGAGCTTGCGTTGCGCATGCCCGTGAGAGAAACTCAAAAAGATGTATATGTGTGGTGTGTGTGTGTGTGTGTGTGTGTGTGTGTGTGTGTGTGTGTGTGTGTGTGTGTGTGTGTGTGTGTGTGTGTGTGTGTGTGTGTGTGTGTGTGTGTGTGTGTGTGTGTGTGTCTTGCCATTGACCGACCGGCTTCGGTTAGGACATGTCTATCATGACGACTGGCTGAAATATTCTCAATTCTTTTTTTGAGTCAGCCATTTTTCCTTTTTATTACAGCCCCGGTTCTACACCCTCTCTGTCTTTTTCGTCAGCCCATTTCCCTCACAATAAGGACTGCCAGGGGAGCAGAGAGCGCATATGCATACGGGACCCGTGTTGTATAGCTGTAGACCGTTTGCTTTTCTGTAAGCAGAAGAAATTCCACCTATAGCTTCCGCTCTTAATTAAGACGCGAATTCTGCGAAGGGCTTGGAAGATATGGCAATTATGTGATGATGAACTTCCTTTTGGCTTTTAGCCCGCGTTATTATACCGGCCGTTCGTGAACGGTGAAATGATGGAATAGGGGGAATAGCGCTGGCTATATACTTCCATAGGCTCAAACAAAGGTCCACTGGCTCTCCATTAACTTTCTTACGAGAGGCGCGGGTTTCGAAATGAGGTACCACGCGGCGTTGCACGCAACTTCTGTGCATTGAAGGCTGCAGCGCCCGTGAATGCTCCGTGGTGCAGCCAAGAAGATTTGGTTGTGAAAGGAAGGTCTCTCTCATACAGATTGAACAAGCAGTATATCGGCAGTGTCTGCGGCCAACTCGCTGTAGGTCACGATATCGTATTCGGGCGAAGGCTGCCGCGAGCCCTCGCTGAGCGCTTGGGAGATTTGTTCTGGCAGTCCGCGAACAGGTTTCTCCATCCGCGTTGTGGTAAAACTATCCGGTTCATGCGCGGCTTGAGAGGAAAGGATCAACAATGGCGCTAGAGGGATCGGTATCCTTCCGAATTACAGGCTGTCAAAATGAAAAAAAAAAAAAGAGAAACACGAGAGAGGGGTGAAGGAAAGAAACCATTCGGAAAACGGGCCAGAGGTTCGTCAGAAGCCTCAGGGTCATCTTCTCGCTCATGCCCACATGCGTGGAAGGATACAAACACACGTCTCTGTTGTTACGTGGGTGCGAAGAGATGTTTGCTTTCTTCTCTAGCAGTGTTTGTTTGTCACGAACGCTGCAGCGTGCGAATGCCTCTCCCCCTTTCAAGAGAGAGGGCGAGTCCCGCCGAACGAGGCTGCAAGCTTACACGCAATGCAGGAGGAAGGCTGTGTTAGCAATACGTTTTGTTGGGCTAGTTGGTTCATGACTTCTGAAGGAAAAAATTGTAGCGCAAAGCAACAAACGGACAGACAAAGAGGACTGAGACAGAGCGCCAGTCCCGTCCTCTCTGTCTGTCCGTGTGTTTCTCCTTCAGAAGGCTGTGTTGTTTGTTTATACCTATAGCGCCTCCGTGCCGAATGATGCCGTGTATACTCGATCTTTGTTCTTCGCGCTACACCTCTCAGTTGGATTCCAGTACACACCGTGGCCTTCGAAATCAAGTTACTGTTTGGTGTAAAGCAAGCATCGTGCGGCGAGCCTGTTTGCATTCGCTCGCTTGCTTCTGTTTTTTCCGCAAGGGCGAGAGATGTGCCTTCGTGGCTGCGCTTGATCGCGGTGCCTGAACTCGCTGCGCAGAGGCTGTTACAAAAGCAAAAAAATAAATAAATAAATAAAATAAATAAATAAAATAAAAATACTAGAGGCGTTTCGACAAAGGTGTGGACTCTAGGGGCGCGTAACGAGAAGTGAGCGCGAAGTTGGCGTTTGCCAGGAAGCCGCGTCAGCGAGACGGAGGAAAAGTCTCATTTGCGGCCGCTAATGTTTGTATAGTGTCGAAAAGGAACTCCGCCGTTCGTTTCTTTTTTTTTTTTTTTTTTTTGCTTCGTTTCGCTTGCGTTGCGGCTGTGCGGACGTGTATACGAAACGGAGGGGCTGTCAGAAAAAGCAAGAGCTAATTTAAAATGAAATAAAATTGGAATGGGGTGAGTATTGAGAAAGAGTACGGGATACGTACTACATAAGAGCTCGATACCGTGGCTTTTGGCACGAACTTTGGAGAAACAATATGCCCGGCAAATGGTCATGGGCGTCCGCAGGATACTGTCTTGGGGGAGTGCAAACCCGTCAGGGGCCCCCTTCCCCCCCATATTTCATCCCCACCCCATGGTTATACCATGGTCCTTCAATACATGGTCCCTCAATACCTTGTATTGAGGGACCCTGGTTATACGTAGAGTTGAGGTAAGGCAGAGCCATGGAAATTCGCGGTGGCCTGTGAGTTCGCTCGCGTGACGATAGGAACTCACATGCAGGCCACCGTGAATTTTTATGGTGGTGATTATACTAAAAATCGGGGCCCTTGGGTTGCCCTTATTTTCTTTTAGCAAAAAAAAAAAAAAAAAAAGATGCACAAGAAGCACGCACGTGCGGCTATACGAAGGCGCAGGCGCCAAGTGGCGCCGTAATTATAACGGTAGCCGAGACAATTACGCCGTAGCTCAGAACGCTGTTCGCGCGCAACCTGTGGGTGTGCTTTTCCGTATACGGTGACTTCCGGTCTAGGGAAGTCGTTACAATGTTTATAAAAATACCCGCGCACGGACCGCCGAGCTACGTGCCGCACTCGTGCGCTGATGGTCAAGATTGCGAGTGCGTCGGGGTAAAATGGCGTCTAATTGCGGTCATAAGCAGGGAAATTGGTCTGGATCCTTGAATGGCGCTTATTAGGTTATAAGCGTTGCACGCGCGTGTTATTCATCGTGGTTGTAAGACTTCTCCGCGCGGCTTTGAGTAAATCATCCTGCCTCGTTTGCGAGGACCGTTTGTCATCGCGATGAAAAATTATCCTCGGGAACAGAAGCTTTGAATCACACTTATACGTTAAGGGAAAAGCACATGATATTTGACAGCTTCCGTTCTATTATGAAGCGGCGCGTTAAAAATTTAAGGAGCACTCCATCTGACCCGGTGTCAAAAGCGAGCCAGCAAATGAATCGTTTACACGTTCTATCCGTTATGCACGCTATACGTTGAGTCTTTCTCCGCAGTATTCGCAATGCCCACGAACTATAGGTGGCGCGCCGTGCTTTTCAATATGGCGCCAGGAGGAGGGTCAACCCGTTTGTTAGCATAGGAACAGATAGGACGTGCGGACGTACGGACCGTGCCACGTTCACCGGATGAAGTCATGAGCTGCGCTGAAATGGATGAGACTAAAATACTTTCCCAAACCATGGAAAGTGCTAAGTACTCGCCACCTAATTATTTGCTGCGAAGTGAAAGGTTATATTTCAGCTCCGTTACCGTGCATAACGATGCTTTGCGAAATCCTGTGCGTGCTACATAAACCGGTATGAACCAGAATTGACGTATGAGCTGAACGGCACTCCGAGGTAGTACGTACCGAGCCTGCCTGACGGATTTGCCGCAGTAGTAGGCCGCCAGCGAGTAGCGCCATCGCTGCTGCGCGTAATGATGGCTTGCAAACATAAAAGTGTTCTGTGATAATACCCCGTCGTCATTACTTGTGCAGTCGAAAACGCGGAGTTACGTCTTCAACGGAACACAAGCATTTACATGCCATTCAGTAGCGCTTGTGTCACAGACATGCTGAGACTCTAGCCGTGTGTACTTCACTCGCATGTTGCAGGTTCAATCAGCACGATCGAAACATGAATATCGAAAAGAATAAACACGTATGCTTTTCGCAACGTCGAAGTTCGCCGAGAGGCGTGGATTGTGGCCGTGACTGCACGTTCCATCGCTCTAACCATTTCGCTTCGTTGGTCGAGCTCGAGCGTGTTGGCGGCATGCGGCGCTCCATAATATCGACAATAATTGTGATACATGCAATGCACAAGAGGAACTATGCTTTTATTTTGATCTCGCTCAAGGATATTATACATTAAATACAATCAAAGCGACTTACGAGCGTGAAAAACAACGCACGAGAGGACGTGAAGTGCAACTCGCTCCTCGTGAGTTAGCAGCTGGTGGTTCATCGTCGCTGTCACTCTCAGTGCTTTCACAGTCTTCTACGTCCAGTGAAAAATCCTCGTCGTCAAGATGGTTTCTTTCAACATCACTGCTGAAAGCAATCTGAAGAATTTCCTCTGCCGAACGACTTCGACCACTGCGCGTTTTGCTCTCAGACCGGTCAACAAGCAAATCGCTTGCAGTGTGCTGCCACCTATCAACAAACGTACAAAAACAAGCGGCGCAGCGGCGGCTATGAAACCGAACACACTAGAGAGTTTTAGCAAGTTACGGAAATACGGTACGCAAATACGGTAAGGACGTACGGTAGCGTTCCTCCTTTCCCGGTCGTTGAGCGGGAAAGGAGGAACGCGGAAAGGAGCGGAAATACGGCGTGGATGGAAAGCGTTCGCTCCACGAAAGGCGTCGAGCAGACGCGTCCTCGAACGATTGAAACGTCGCTAGCACGATTCGTAACAGCGCTTTACTGACAAAGGATAGAGGCCCTATTTTAATGTATCGCCAACTTGAGATCGCTCAGTTATACATGAGCACATCGCGAGCCCGCGCGACCTCCCTCCCGCGTACAGTGTTATGGGACTCATGCACTACAAGAAACACTGACCAATTATATATGCAATAAAACAGGGTGAGCTTCAACTGAATATGTCAGGCGATAACATTTAACTTACCTACGTGGCTACAGAAAGCCTCGCGAAGCTGATAGTATGTGTACACTGTGGGCTAGCATTGAAAACACGAGTTGCCACGTATTTTCACGAAAACTTCGCGTCTCGCAAGAACGAATCAGATTTCTCGTGTCACGGAGGGCTCGGTTTGTTCACTGATGCAGGGAACATGCAAAGTCGTAGTGTTCCTTTCTTGCCAACGCGTTAACACTGAGGCTAGCACAGCCGAACAAGGGAACGACTGCATAGTGCCGCCATTTTGTCGTCTACTAACCCTCCTCGAGAGGACGCTCCTGAATTCCGCTGGGTGGCGCGACAGTCTATGGGGCATTGCGAATACGTATCTCCACTAGGAAGGTGCTTGAATTGGAGCATAAAACATGCGTGCGCTCTTGCAGGCACATTATCAGTAAAAAACTTCCTTGTCTTACAAGTCACCTTTAAAGAGGAAAATAGAATGGAAGTGGTACACCGCCATAACTGTCTTTTTCGTGCCGGACAGCTTAAAAGCTGTGTTTAGATCCCAGTCCCCCCTCCCCCCATCTCTTCGTGCGCACGCCTATGATTGCGATGACGTTTCCATGCGGGAATGTTTTCTTTCGCTCATTTTTCTAAAGCTAGATTTAGAGCGGTGTTGAATTCGACACGCGCACGAACTCGGCTCAACGAAAGCCTTTGCTTGCCCCTCCGCAACTAGCGGGTGAACGCACCGCATTGCAGGTCAGGTGCATGTTATGGCATGTCGCTCGCGGCCAGCCAGGGGCGGTGCCAGAGGTGAGCACCCCCCCCCCCCCCTCGTAATTTTCGCCTGCTCCCCAGAGCAATCATCGTCAAAACAAAATGCATAGAACCCCCTCTGCCCCCCCCCCCCCCCCCCCCCCCCACCTCCCTAAGGAACTCCCCCCGTTAAAAGAAATCCCTCCCGGAGAGACGACGTATGCAGACAGAGTGAGTCGACTGTTTTTCACGGAATTCGTCACGGCGCAGGATATACGGCACCTGCATACACACGCGCGTTCACCTACACAAAGTGTATACGCTGCCCCGCTGCGCGCTCGGGGCGCACTGACGTGTGTGTGTGTGGTGTTAAACGTCGTCGCTGTCGTCGGATGCGTTGTCGGCGGTGGGTAAACTTCGGGGCTAGCGACCTGAGCGCGGGGGGCAACCTCGATACGTCGCGGCGATAACGAACCGCGCACGTGTCGCCACAACAACGTGCACGCTCGACTCAGCCTTTCCGTCGGGCGCTGTTAGCACGAAACGCAGGTGGAGCAGCGTCAGCGCTCCCTCGACGCGCCCAGCATCGCGCTCTCGCACGAAGCTGAACGAAACTAAACACGAAACACGTGCACGATGACAGCGAGGACGCGGTCTTCACCTGACGCGTTCTTCGTTATTATTCGTTTTTTTCTTTTTCTTCCAAAACCGCTCGTTCTCTGTCTAAACCAAGTTACAGTGGCGCGCTGAGCCTGCCTTTTACGGTTTGACAGCCGTGTCCACAACTGCTCTTTGCAATGAGTCGTTTAGACAGGTTGCGAAATTGCAAGGAGCTTCGAACACATTGTACGAACTCCAGTAGCGCGGGAGCTCGCTTATAATCCGTACACGGCAGCTACAAATAGAAGCGCACGCAGTACAGCTTCGAAACGTTTGGATAAAGGCGTTTAACAAAGGCGTACATCGGTTTGAGATGGGCATCGACGTTGCCCATCTGAGGCGAATAGCTGCTATCCCAAGGCCCTTATATCATTTGCCCGAGCAATACACAAGTCCAAAGCTTCTTTGTATATACGTGACTGTTTGTTAAATTTGTTTCATACGCGTAACTGACATCGAGGACGCAAGCATTCCCGTCTGTTCATTGCAATTCTTCCCTGTCGTTCTTTTAATCCCTTTCTTCAGTGTAGGGTAGCAAACCGGACGCGCGTCGGGTTGATCTCCCTGCCATTCCTTCCTCTCCCTCGCGCCCTGTGTTCGTTGCAAACTGAAAGATTGTAAAGTTTCGCCTTCAAGAAATATTCGCTTGCGTTGGCAGTTCACTACCGACAGGGCTCTCCGAGTTCGAAGTTCGTATACCGCGTCGACCCCATTTTCTTTGAAAATGCGCGTAGCTGCCGTGAAACTTGAAGCCCAATGCGACGAGCAGTTGTAATGGCCTTACAGTCGGCATCAACGTCCGCAACCTCTGACAGGTGTTTCCGTTTCTGTCGCATTAGAGACAAAACAGTCTACAAAACACGCAGAAGCGAATGACCGGTCGGATATCGAACTTCAAAAAAGGCCAGCAACCGAGGAGCTAACGTCCTCGGTCATTGACAGTGTGCTGCATTTATGCGGTTACCCGTATTTATTTCCGCTTTCAGAACTGCAGCGCGCATTATGAAAAGCAAACAGGAAGAGACAGTTTTAACTTTCTACGTAGTAAATTAAACTCTGGTGCGAACGAACGTATTTATAGTGTCGGAAATCAACGACATACGAATGCGGCCTCTCACATTACAATGAAAAAAAAAATAGACATTTGTTGAGCCATTTGAGAGAGGAACGACCTCGCATGCGTGGAAGAAGTTCATTGCTCTCCCCTTGACTGCATCCTTTGCTGGAAAACTATACGTGTTTGGATTTACCTATGTCGAGCCTTTATCTCAATTCTGTCTTTATATAGGCGTTCAAACAAAAGACCGAACTCGGAATTTCGCGCCATGTCGCCATTCCGGCGACGTTAGTGGAAGACAATGTGTGTTGCGCGCTGAGCATGTTTCAATAGTTAACTCTTTCCACATTTTAGTTTTTTAGTAGAAAAAAGAGAAAGCGCATTGGTCTCGACAAGACGACATAATTCATAACGTCCGTCCTGGTGCTCAAGGCGAGGGAACTCCGAGTTCGCGCTGGTATATACTTACACCACCTTTGCGTTTGCATTCCTATATGCTGCAGGCCTGATTTCGCTTCAATATTTGTTATATGCCCAGAGGCGCCCTATGTATACCCATGGAGGGCATCCTCGCTTGGTGCTCAATACCAGACAAATTCGCGAAGCTGCATTATATATAGAACGAATGAATAGACTCGTTCAGTACCGGCGGCACTATAGTCCGTACGAATTACGTCATTGCTTTCGCCGCCTGACCGTCACTCGGTCCCGCTGCGATTCGCACGACATCATCTCTACGAGATCAACGTCCTTCGTGGACACCATGAAGGCGCCATATTTGCGTTCGCTTAAGTTTGTGGGTTCTTGCGGAAATATCAGCCAATCACAATGCTGCACATACCATTAGAGAAGCGAGTTGGCCAATGGCAAAGAGCATTACGGACTACATATCTTTGCGAATTCGGTCACATGTTTCGCCCCATTCTCTTTTTCTGCTTGTGCCATGAAGCATGTACGTTCGAAGAGCTGGCAAAACAAAGTGGATTCTGCATGTGTTGTATATGGGATCATGTGGAAATCGAGGTGTTTGTTACTTGCTTGATATTTTTCTCTGACCGATTCCGGCGATATGAAAGGAAAATTGGGAGCTGTAGATAGCACATTGAAAGATGACTTGTTTACAGGAAGGCAGATACATAGGGAAAAAAAGCATATACATATGTATACGAATAGCGCCGGTGCCTCCGGACAAAACGACCGGCACTTCACGTGTCTATATGCAGCAGCTGAACCATTCGTGTGTATATGTTATTAACCTTCGTGAGTCAGTCGAGGTCACGCTGAAAGTGTTTCGGAAACAAGCGAGGTCACCGAACTTAACTGTCGTCACCCGCTTTTGCATAAACAGCTCGCCAATGCCGCCTCGCTGTTTCGAACAACTCGCATGTGGCGTACATCCGCCACATATCTTTCTTTGTCGTTCGCTTGCACCTCGTTATTATTCCCTGGAAAGAATGCGGCACGCTTTGTCCCAGGTCGTGCGCGCTGAAATGCTCGTGAACTCGACCTTCCGCTGCACGGTATACACAGAGATTGGTTTTCCCGTGCGGCTAAATTATAGCGGTATTCGTGCATTCCTAAAGATGTAACTATGGGGTATATGCGTGCATGTTTATCGCATTTAGTAATTCTAAGTTGTTAATTACCTCTTTCGACTGGCTTGCGTTCGAGCAGCGTCGCTTCAGACCGTATGACCAGAATTTGGGGGACATGCGCACGTAGCGCCATCTCTCGCCGGTGACAGCGGTGGCCTGCCGTAACTGGATGGGAAATAGTCGTTTCTGTGAATACGGGCCAACGACTTTGTCGGTTCTTCTCTATTCGAAGCCACGGCGACTTTCGTCACTGCAACATTGCAAAGGCTGCATTATACCATACGGAACGACAACGTTTTTTTTTTTAGTTTTCTGGCCATCACGAAAGAAAAAAAAAAAAACGCCGAGTGCGCGACACTGATTTCACGAAAAGCTTCCTGTAAGAAGCCACCGGATGCAATGAACTCTAAAGGAGCTGCGTGACGCTCGCCTATCAGGGGAACTGCATACTACGCCGCTCTGCCCAGCGCAGCGCTAGCCCGGTTACTTTTGGGTACCCACTCGTAAACAGCCGCGTAGCTTACACGCCGGACTGAGACGTGTGTGTGTGCTTCCCATCTCTTTCTCTCTTTACTTTTCAATATCCCCCGTCCCTTTCCCGTGTCCAGGGTAGCATAGCGGTTATTCTAAACTGGTTAACAACCCAGCCTTTAGTATCTCTCCTGTTTTCCTACCTTAGTAAATTCTGCTTTATATTCGGTGCCTATGTTTGTTTACATAGGTGAAACACACAAAGGGAATGTTTCTATCATTCTTCTCTCGTTCCGCTTCCCGTCATTCCTTTATGCACCTGTCAGTGTTTCTGTCCACTGCCTGTCGTGTTTCTTTCTTCACTTTACACGTAAACCTTCATCCGTATCTACATGCCATGTCCACTTGAGACGCGGGGCGCACGAAAGAGCCTTTCAATATGCGAGCAATCGCGCATGCGCGCCGGGACAAGACTGATCACCGCGCGAACTGGAAAGGATGGAACGCTGCGGAGAATTGAGTACGGCGGCCGCATGATCTCATAACGGCTCGGCACGATGCATCACGTTCAGACGCCGCCGCGGCGAGCCTTGATGGTTCCGCAGCCCACACGCGCGCGTGCTTTTGTGAAGCGAGGAGAAAGAAGAAAAGGAGGAGAGGCGGCTTTCGATTTTGATCGTCGGGAGCGAACCGAGTTCCCTGTCCGTATATTACAATGTATTATGCACAATATGACGCTTCGCCATTTCGCAACGAGGCGCCTTGGAACGTAATTCGTTGCGCAGAAAGATGCATGATGGCCGCTTTTTTCATGGCCGACCTCGAGGGGAACAACAACGCGGCGCTTTATGCGCGCAGGTGCTGTGACGTCACGCCGCGGAACCGGGCGACAGCCTCATTGGTCTCAAAGCACTTGGGCCATCGCCCCTAATGTGCCGGCAAGCTCTTGCCATCAACCCCCCCTCTCCATGCGCGGTGGAGCCAGGCATTACTACATACGCGGAAATGACCGATCAGACAAAGCCCTCCCCCCCGCCTTCCGTTCGCTCACTTCGCGAGGAGAAAACGAGTAAACAAACCAACCGAAAAAGAATCGCGCTCTCTGTGCGAAAGAGTACGGGGCGGTTTTAAAGGAAGCGTTGATAAGAAAGGAAAAAAAAGAAAAGAAAAGAAACATTCCTCTTCCTCACAGCTTCCTTTAGAAAAAAGAAGAATAAGATGGCGAGGAGGAGAGGAAGCGAACAAAAATCAGCTGTTGTGCAACGGGACCTGCTTTTTCTGGGACCGCTAGATTACGACCCGCGCGTTCCGGTTGGTTACTCGCTCTCTCGCTCTAAGACACCTCGCAGCGATGCACTCCTTTGTGCGCAAAAAGGGGGGTTCACCCCTCCCCCTCAGCTTCTTTGGCAACTTTGTCCCTCTGCTTTGTCTGAGGCATTTTTTCCCTCTCCCTCCCGCTACATAACATCGTCTTCCCGAACTTAGGAAGAAAGTCCGCTTCTATTGTGAGAGGCCGGGCCGCTCGCTCCAGGGACACGCCACCCACCCCCACCATGTTTGGGGCTCGAGTGCCAGCCGGAGCGCGAGCCACTTTTACGAGAGGGCCGACAACGCGGCGGGGCGAGATGGAAAAGTTTCGCAAGAGGCTGCGGGGCTGACTGCGGTGGGGCTTGGAAATGTCCCAAGCGAGGACGACGCAATGGAAGTGACACATAGACCCCCCCCCTCCTCCTTTCCCACCGGCATACTCCCCCTCAGGGAGCACCGCTAGCGGCGGCATAGCACGGTGGGGAGAATAATGCGTCGGCATGCACTCCGACCACCGTCAAACTCAACTCCCGTTCCAAGTTCCTTTAAATACTTTGTTGGCCAATTCAGCTCTGCCTTTTCAGACAACCCTCACCGCGGTAACATGTTACTCGCCGTCGTCTGCTGGCACCCTCCCACCTCTCTCCTTGGCCTTTAAATCTCGTCTTTTTCTCCCCCGCCACTTATTTACGATGCAAATTTCTCTTCCCCCACCCTCCTCGAAGAAAGGGAATGCCGGCTATTTCGCTCTTTCCTCTCTCTCGAAGTTCGCGGACGATGCTCGTACACGCCGCCCTGTTCGCCCCCGACGCAATCTTTTATTTCTTCTGCGCGCAGGCAGAGCCGGGTGCATAGCGGCGGGAGAAAGAGCATTCCTCTGTATAGACGAACAGCGGAGGTGTTGTTGCCGAATTCCATTCCCACTGTCTTCTTCGGTCGCGCCAGCCCCAACGTTTCCAATATCGGCCTGTAGCAGCTCCGTCGTCGTCCTTCGGCCTTTTAACTTTCTCCTCCCCTCCTCCCTACACTTTCGCTTCTACTTAGTCATCTCCTTTTCTGTCGGTTTCCTTTTTCCTCTCGCCAAGCTCGACGAAAGAAGCGGGCGCCCACACGAGAAGCTGGGGAGCCTGTCGTTTCTTCAACGCCTCTCTGTTTTCTCTTCTCGTTCCGGGCTGAGCTTTTGATTTATTTTTTTTTTGCGCGTTTTGTATTTCTCCTCGCTTCCTCTTCTCCCGTCGCTGGTAATTCTCTCCGCTTCTTATGCATGACGTACAGCGTTCGCAGTGTTCTTCTCTTCTTCTTCACTCACTCAGCCCCTTTCTTCAAAACCCCACGCTCGCGACAGCGCCAGTCACCCAACTGCAACAGTCAACCCGTTAACGTCATCTCGGTTCGTTACCGTTTTCTTTCTCATATCTTCTGCGAGCTCGCCTATCTTTCTTACCGGCTGCTTTCTTTCGCTTCCCTCCCTCCCTCCGGTACTCTGTTCTTCGAACTCTCCAATCCTTGGCCTTCCTCGTCGTTCGAGTCTTGGAAGTTGCCACACGCACCTCTCTTCCGCACCCTTTCCTCTTTCACCCTCTCTTGTTTTCATCGTTCGACGTCAGCGCTGTTGGCACTCCGCGCGGGCCGAGCCGCGGCGTCGGGCTGCAGCCTTTTCTCCGCTACAAGAGAACCTTGAGCCGGATGATATTGGAGCAGCGGGCCAAGATGGAGAGAGAGAGAGAGAGACGCGTTGTGCGGCTAGTAATGTGCGCCCGTTCTGTTGCGGAAGCTCGGCCTGTAGCAGTCCATAGGCGAAACGCTTCCCTCTACTTCTTTCCGACTCTCCCGTATCGCCTGACGGCACTGGCTCGTTTATTACTGCATATATAACACACAAATGCGAGCGAACGTGATACCATACGTGCCCGCATATCTCCCTCTCGGAGAGGCACGTCGAATCGGGCTCGTTCCGATTCGGATTGCCCGTTGCGCTTTGGATTCTGTTTGTTCTTTCGTTCTCCACTCCGTTCTCGAAGCGCTTCTTCGCCATCTGGTTTGTTTCAAATTCCTTCTCGCGATGAAAAATAGCAGACCCCCCCCCCCCCTTTTTTTTTTCATCCGCACTCTCGCACAGCACGCAGTAATGGCGTCTGCGGCAGTGATTGCTTGCCCCATACACATGACTCGATTTTACTGCGAGCCCGCGCCCAAAGAAACGTGAGCGCGCTTTATCGAGTATATTAGTATGCGGCAAAAATACCGAGAAGGTAATCAGATGAAGGTGCAGTTAAGCAGTTATACAACCGCAAACGGGCATATGCCAGCACTCCCTCATTTGCTCTCGGTGCATGCTGCGTGTTTTGATACGCCCAGGAAAGAACACTGCAGTGTCAGCTGAACGAGCAGGCAGGTATGACGAGGAAGGGATTGGCTACGTCAGAAAAGTCTAATCGGCTGACGTAGACGCAGCAAGGAGAAAAAAACAAAACACGGAAGCGCCAGCGCGACGATCCGGCTTGAAATGTTGGGTAAAGGAAAACAGCCGCAACTGCTACCGGCGCACGACTCTGTAAGCCCTTTGCAGACATTAGCAGTGCTGTCTGACATATATGTCAGCGGCACTCGAGTTCACGCGGCCGCTGTGTTTACAACATGCGTGTTTGGCGCCCAAACAAAGACGACGGGCCATAAGGTCCGGGAAGCGCTGGCTGCCGCTCGAATTTACCGGCAGCATTTCGGCGCCCGTACAAGAAACACTACACTATACGTAAACGTGAACTTCGAGCCTTGAGCACGTTCGCCCGGCGCTGTTGCCATGAGGCTTGGATCGACGGACATTCAAAAAGAACAAAAGTGAGATTGCGAGCCGGGAACGCGCAGGAACGCATCGCCGGAGAGGGGAGAGAGAGAGCCGAGACACGAGTGGCGTCGGACGCAACTGAACGAGCTCTAGCAGCACCGAATCCCGTTTTCTTCCTTCACATGTAACCCCTCCGATTCCCTTGTAACTTCAGTTGAATACAGTTTTCTCCTTTAAATCGAACCTTGCCTTAAATCCATCATTTGGTCACCGCTGACACATAAACGACAAAACCGCAGGCATAAGAGAAAAATAAATTAAAGGTAGGTGTGTTAACCAAGGTCTGAACCTGGTCAGCTATGCTGCACAGGAGAAAGGTAACATCGAGGAAGACTTTAACCAATTCCTTTGTTAATGTAATTGCCAACGTGTACAGAAGTTGTCGGCGCTCCATGACAGGCGGTCACTCGATCGGTCCTGCAGCACTCAGAAATCGGTGACGCGCTGGAATCGCTCAAATTGCGTGCACTGCATGGCTGTACTTAGTCGCTTCAATTACGTACTAAGTTGTCGCCCGCTGACTAATCGAGGGTGGTGTTATACAGGACATATATCGGCCACGATATATATGTCCTGTACCGCTGCACCCAGCATGAGCTTTTCCACTATATGCCAAAACATCCTTGAAGTGTTGTGAAAGTTTGAGCAGAAACACTAAACGCATAACTTCTGTATCCTGTTAAACTATATAGTGGCATAGGGAAATGTCGCAATCGTCTGTAAAATATACGCCACCCGACGATTTCGCTTACAAACATATGCGCTAGTGATATGCGCTCGGTGAAAGAAGCCTTGGCCGCGGCCCAGTGAGCAACCTGCCTAAAAAAGAAGCAAGAAGTCAACGAGCCGCATTTGCGTTAGCGTGCAGAAGACCCCACGATTGCGACAAGATAGCACGTTGCTCTAGGCGACGTGCTTGGACACGTTCGCTTTCACTCGGCAGGAGCTGCAGGGCAGCGGATATCTTTGCTCGCTGCACAATAACACACCGCCTCGTTCGAGGGACGCGAAGGGAAGACAAAGCAGAGAAAAAAAGAGAGAAAAAAAAAAAAAAAACAAGGAAAGACGCGGCGATAAGCCGGAGATCCGCTTGCCTTTGCGGCCTGTTTGCGGTTTGCAGACTCGAAAGAGTGAAGCGATTAGCGCGTGAGGCATTCTTATCTCTTCCCGCAACTCGCTGATGTGGTCAGTGAGCGGTCAGTGCCGGCTGCGACGAGAAGGTGAACGCAACGACAGGAGGAAGTGTATAACATCTCGGCGCCAATTCAATTGGGCGATGTAGGTTTCACTAATAAAATAAATAAATAAAATAAATTCAGCGCGTCCATCAATGAAAGAGGACGTCCGCTTTGAGTTTCGTACTCTCAGATGTTCTTGATTAATTTGATTGATTGCTGGCGCATTAGTATAAGCACTGTCATAAAGGCAGAGCACACGTCGTCTCGCGCGGCTTGAGTCGCGGAAACCATTCCCAGCGAGGGCGCGCGCGCAATCAGCTTAGGATAATATTGGGTGTTGCTTAATGCTCTGTCCTATCACATATATCTTTTAGCTATTGCCGATTGGTTGGCTTAACTTCTCTGAATATACCGTGTTATTGTCTAGAACAGTCCGCTGGTCTCTTCGGCGATGATCTGAAGTGTTGGAGTCGGTCACGTATACGTACACAGCAATATATACTTTACAGAAAGGCACATGGGCATAGCAGGAAAGCGCGTATCGTGACCTCCCGTAATACCGTCGCCATAACGACATGATGGAGATAACTGTCCGGGAGGCTACTATATGCAACGACATCCTTTATCAACACCACTCTATCGATCACATGAGCAGGGACCGCATGTATAGCAGTGCGCACGTGACTGATTGATGCATTGCGTTGCGAGATATACAAGGTCAGCGAAGAAAGGAAGGCGCGATGACGCATATATATCATATTTAAAAAAAAAAAAGCAACAATGGTCGTTTTGAAGGCATGCATAAGGTCGTCTGTGGTGGCGTCACAAAAGGTTTGGCCTACGTTAATTCTGTGTATCTGCTTGGCCTGTTGGTAAAAAAGAAAAGAAAAATAAAGACAGAAACAAGGATGGACATATTTTTTTTTTGTGTTGTCTTACAATGGAACGAAGAAAGTAGCGTAACTAAATCATAAAGAATATCGTGCAGTTATGCAACATTTCATCATCATTAATGTCGTAATTTCAGAACAAATAAATATATATACTACGTGCGTCTGCCTTGTTGATCGCGTGAACTTTCGTCGACATGTCTTTTTTTTTTTTTTTGGTAAGCGTCCTTACAATACATTACCGTATAGTCGTTGCAGCTATAGCCTTCTGGTTTTCCATAATGATCAGCGCTTTAACCCTTGCGTGTTCGCGGTTTTGTGCAGCAGCTGAATCCAGCAGCGTCGACAGAACCGCGCGGTGCGAGCGATAAGACGAATGGTTGCCTCTGCAGCATGCATGCTCTGTAACCGGAAGCGCGGTGTACAAAGATAAGCCGCGGTGCGTTAAAAAGATAAAAAAACAAAAACAACGAGAGAGATAACGGACAGTTCTGCTACCGTCGTTGCGCAAAGACGCGGGGAGCACTTCGCCGCTTTAGCATTCGTGCGCTATAAGTCTTCTATACAAAGCATTCGTGCGCTAAGCCTTCTGTACAAATTTCTTCGCTTTGTATTTCTCTCAACGTCTGAAACTTTTCTTTCCGGTATTTTTACCCTCTGATAAAGATCGCTGATCTGTATCACCGGTTGGCGGTCATCCTTTTTATATAAATCCGAACCTGTTTCCATGACGCAGTCGCAGTGACAAAAGACGGGGCGTGCAAACACGGACGCAAAAGAGAAGTCGGGACAATCACAAACGCAGTGCGTGTTGGCACGTCCCGTCTTCTACATACCAACTATAGCTCAGCTTTCTGTAAATCTATATAGGCAATGACAAAGCGCAGCGAAACAGTCTTCGCCATTTATTCAATCCCCCTTTCTTAAAGGTGGCTTGAACAAGGCATCCATGCCCTCCTCCCCCCCTCCCTCCCCCTCTCTTCGTGACGCCGGTCCTCTGCCCACAGTATCCGAAAGAAGAAAACAAAACAGCAGCGCGCGTTGTTGCCATGAATTTGTTTCGTTCTCGCTGTGGTTCTTGTGGATCGCGCTCATGAAGAGGGAATTGACCTTTCAAAGTTACAGCTTTCGCTTTATTTTTCTCATTCTTTTGGGTTGATATCAAGTTCTGAAATCACCCGCGTCAGTCAAGTATATATATATATATATATATATATATATATATATATATATATATATATATATATATATATATATATATATAGGGTGAATATTTCTCGCCGAATTTAGATACCGCATTTATTCGCATTCTAGCAGCACGGGTTACAGCAATGACTAATGCTGGCTAAATAATTGTTGATGGTATACTGTGAGGTAACTAAATTGGCAAGTGTCGGATAGTGTTGCTAAACTGTGGTTAGTGTTGGTTATCCGCTGCAACTGTATACACTATCTTCATTTCATTTCAGTCAAATGACTGAGTTATCCACGGAGTTTTTATTTCATACACTCTTATAAGGAACCACAACGCTGCCAGTTTGTTTTTGTTTTTTTCGTGCCTTCGTCCGTCGTTGCATCTATGTTCACCAGCGTCATAGGCTGCGCTCTGCGGTGGTGCCGTGGCCCGTGCGTGCACTCATAATTAACGAAGGGGGGCCCCCGAGTTAGGAAGGCGCGCCCTCGTTTCACCGGGTGTCGCGCGCTCGGATGAGTAATCGTGTCCGAACCGCACGCACTCACGCTTTCGCGCCTCAAAAGCGTTGCGAGGAAAAAAAAAAGAGAAGAAAAGAAAACCAACAGGTTCGCACCTTTCTAGATTATGCATGAGGAGTCGCATGGACGTACTTACCGGGTCGATATATATTCAGACTGCAGGTATATGTGTGTACACACACACACACACACACACACACACACACACACACACATATATATATATATATATATATATAGCGAGGCACCACGTATGGCTATTAGTGAGCCAATGTGCTCTCTGGAGGGCCTCGCCTGCATTTTTCTTTCTTTTTGTTTGCAGCGGTTTTTGTTTACGCGCTCATCCCGGCAATGCCATTTTGTTTGCTGAAAACAAGAACGGCCTCATTAGCGAGCGTTTGGAATAGCGGGTGCCATACGGGCGCCAACCTTAGGACGCCATATAGACACGGCGCATGCGCACGACCGTCGCTGCATGGTGTGGACTGCTTAGGTGTATCTGCTAAGGATGCACGTCTTATATCACGTATTACCAGTATAGTACAGCTGAGTACCGGTGCGTCAAAATGGCCTTTTCGCGAGGAATACTTTTCGAATCGGGTACCTCGATATAAGACGACATATAACGCGCCACTTAGGATTTGCCTATTGTAATCTCTCTTGTCCCTCACGGTGTGGCTGTGTAACTAAGTGCCCTCGTACGCGCCACTTTGCATATATCCGAGAAGCCTTCTAACGTGCGCGCAAATGTCATCATCCTCGACACATCCGTTGTCGGTGTTGTCACATATGCACGTTTTCTTGCAAGCGCCTTTAGCTCGTTATCCTGGTCAAGAAGGAAATATGTATAAAAGGTTAAAGCAGAAGGGCAATGTTTTAAGTTCGCCAACTGCGCACAATTCTGCAGGTCGTCATACAGAGCAATAAGACAAAGGTCGAAGATAAAGGAGTCATGTAAAGTTCACATGAGCTTTCTAACATGGGCAAGAGCCTTAAACCAAGAGCCGCAACCTGTGTGTACTTCCACACGTGTTGTATATATATATATATGTTGATGACCTTTGGACAAGAGATGATACTAATAATAATTGCTGAGGTTTCACATCCCAGGAGCAGGAATACACTTTATTAAATGTCCTGTACAGGGCTCGAGAGCCCGCCTAAACTACTCCCAGGTTGGAACCGGGAGCTCAAGCTGAGTAATAAGGACGTGTTTGTAATTGTCTAAACCACGATATATGATCACGAGGGACGCCGTGGAGGGTTCCGGAGATTTTGACGATGTGGTGTTCTACAACGTGCACCTAAATCTAATTACACGGGTCTCGCCTCCATCGAGATGCAGCCGCCGCGGCCGAGATTTCATCCTCCGACCGTCGGATCAGCAGCCGAGCAACATATATAACCACTCTAGGTCGCCGTGGCGGGTGGGCAAGAGAGGAGCTATATAGCGGCTTCTCTCGCTTGAGCTTTATTTCAGCACTCTGTTCTATATACAGAGTACAATTCTACTAAGGCACATAACATTTCACTCCCTTATCCCCCTTCCTCCCTCCCTCTCGCTTTTTGGGTGTTATGTCTGGATGATCACTACGCTTCATGCACACGCGATGCATGACAGGCGCAAAGCGAGTATCGACAGCCAAGTCCGCGACCTTGGTTCCTATTCCACGGACGTCCGCGTGAGGTCATGCTTGTCCACCCACGAGTATAGGTCGTCGCTATTGCGCGGTGAAGCCGCCTTGACGTTCGCTTCCGTCGCGGCGGCATTGGAGATGTCCAGACGGAAAGATTATAGGGGCCCCGCCGACAGACAGGCAGGCCGCGGTCTCATCGCCGTCGTCCTTCTTCCGCTGTGCTTCTTACATAACCGCGGTATGTGCATAGTGTTTCCCCGCGGCCACGCAATGCTGAATACCTGCTCTTTTCTCTCCACTGCAGCGGACGCAAGAGGCGGCCCAGCGCCAGCGAGGACGCGGACACCATGGACGACTGCATGGCCGCCATGGTACTCATGCGACTCTCATGCAGCCCCAAGTCACCACGGGTGCCCTCCGACGCTCCTGGTGAGTGCACCCTTGCCGGCCCTCGCCTTCTTTTCAGGACCCTCTATTGCCATCAAGTCATGCTTGCCATGGTGCGGCACTGCTGTATCGTCAGGAACACCGAGCACGAGAACAAGCTCGCTGCGAAAGCTATCGCGAAGACACTGTGCGTAACGAAGCCACCACGGTCGCGGATCGAACCTCGTTCCTCCTGGACATTAGTCACGTGATGCGCCGAATATGCCTGTTTCTGACAGTTCACCGAAGCTTATCAGCCCAGTGCTTTGTATATTATATACTGCTGATAACACCTGCTGGCTGCTAATAGCCCCAGTGTTCGTATTGAGCAGTTCATAAAGGCATACAGTGTTGCCGCCCTTCTCAATTTATCAACTATATATAGCACCATTTTTACTGGACGTACGCGAACTCAGACACGGGCACTGTTGCATTAGATGAAAGCAGTCGACTCGTGCGCGCTAATGTGTACTTGGTCCTGCTTACGTGTATGGTAGATCAACTGGACTCTCTTCCTCTCTCTCTCTTTCAAATTCACCGCATGTGCTTAACACTTCATTCCTATTTTAGTGTATCCGAGACATGGCTTTCCTTTTGTTTCGTGTCGCTTTGTCACGACCATATATTTGCTCGTTCACCCGCGATGTGAAAAAGGGGCCCGCGTAGAGCACCGTCGTTTAGTACGATCTGCGCCATTGGTATTCAAGGCGCGTACAGATATATACGGCCGAGGATCAGCGCAGTACCTATTGGTTGAAAGGTGAACCAAACAAACAAAACAAACAAACAAAAAAAACGAACGCGGGCATACAAGTGCGGAGAGACAGAGAGGGGAGATAAAGGACGCACTATAAGTGTTTATATATGTGCGCCTCCGTTTGCAGAGTGCGCTGCATACTGACGCAGCTAACAGGTCGAAAGAGCGGTGTCGCGTGGTGCGCGAAGCAACAAGGTCGTTTAATCGCGCGCCCCTATCGGCGCGCGTTGAGCGCACAAGACGCAACAGCTATAGCAGCCAGCTGCGTGTACACGCACAGCGTGGAAAGGTCGTGATTTCGTGGGGCGCTCCTTTACTCAAACGCGTAGGCGTCGGGGTCCTCGGGCATTCACCGGACCATTTTGAGACGATCCGCGGGGCCGCGCACAGATAAGCCGATTTGGCGGTTCCAAAACCGGGCGAAACACATGTCAAATGCATTGTGAATTCCTGGCTTGGTCGTATACCTTCTTATTGTTTTTGTTCTTTCCTGATGGGCGCCCAGCAAATCGCTCACAACGGTGCACTTACGGAGGGGCGTCGGAATGCGCAACCGGAATGAGCTTCAAGGAGGATATGTAACTGTGTCTCCAGTATTGCGAGACATTATGTACACTCGAAGAAACAAAAAAATAATATGCGTGACTCCTTTCCGGTGACTCCTGACTTGCCACTTACATGACTCTCTTTAATAAAGAGATACGTTAACTCTCTTGTGAGTCACATGACTCTCCGAAGAGAGTATAATGATCTACAAAGAAATTTGACGTGTCTTTTTTAAAGAGACTCATATCGAGCTAGATCTCTCGAGAAAGTCAAATGACTCTTTTTTTTCTTTGAGTGCAACTCGATTCTGAGTCACTGATATAATACAGTCATCCTACAATTGGATCTCCGCGGAATGTGGGAAACACGTTCAGGCCTTCTCTGTATATATACTAGTCTCATGCCGCCATACGCATTGATGCTAACATACGGGGAAATGTGATACAGGACATCTGAACTTCGTTTTTAGCATAGAAGCTTGCGAAGCAAAGTTATTGAAAACGGCGTACGAGTGCGCTCCTCTGGGCCTGTGCTTTGGACCTTTCTTTTCTTTTCTTTTTTAGTCGTTTAGCTTTTTCTTATTGGCTCCCACGAACGACTTCGCTTAATATGCCGTTAATAGGCCTCTATACGGATATGATTGCATAATGAGTGCGAAATACTATCATATACCGCGACATTGTCAGGAAACCAGTGCAGGCGACCATTTTTCAGCTGGAATGCGTATTACATCCTACTATAATAGTAGACTTCATGAAACTACGCAGAATCCCGAGGGGCGCGCGGTTCTAAATTTGGCTCCAGGCGTAATCATTCCGCCTCCGTTCGCCCAACCGTCGTTTTTGTATTCGTGCCGACGCCCAATTCCTGGACGTTTTCTGTCGAAAAAGAGATGCTCGAAAAAGAAAGAAACATTTCTGATGGACGGGGAAGATTCGAAGGAGCGTGCGTGCGTTTCTTCAGTCCTCCGAATGCATTCATGCGCAATACGGCGATGGCAGAAGCCGCGCCCGAAGGAAGCGAATCGCCAATCGGCGGCGAGTCTTGCGGTAATCGTCGCGCTCATCTGGGCTCCCGAGCGCGAGCGCTTGACGCGACGCGACCCCGATCGCTCGCGCTTGACGGAAACGCGTGCAGTCGAGGTGAACTGCAACCCGCCAAACCAAGGAGCCGTCCGTGGTCGACACGTGCGCCGCGAATCGTGAAAGCCATCTCCGAGAGCGCTAACAGCAATCGTATACCTCGCGCGTATACGCACTCCGCTTCGACAGTTCCGTGCATTGCATCGAAAAGTATACGCGGTCTAACCCGCATATATCGAACCCACGTGTAACTAACTGCATGTGTACATCGAACAGTTATAAAATCCCCTTGACATACTTTCGATATAAAATATTTTATGCATAGAATTTCCGATATATAAAACCTTTTTGTATAGTTTCGCTGCATGAAATATGCATAGAATTTCCGATATATAAAACCTTTTTGTATAGTTTCGCTGCATGAAATTGGCTGAGGCGGTGTACACAGCCACTTACCTTGCGGAAACCGTGCGCCTGTTTTCACCGTCGTAAAAGCTCGCTACTATATACCGCTGGTGTCCGCCAATCCAAGGAAGATTTTGCAAGCTATGCGCGAGATCGCGTTGCGATTGACTATTTATTGATTGGCTAACCCTCACTCCAGTCTTGTACCGTTTCAATACGCGGAGACATATAATGAACGTGACTCCATGGTTAGACTGCCGCCATGCATGGCTTCAGGTTTCACTGTGCTGCACCGTTTTTATGCATCATGCCTCGACCGTATACGTATGGCGAAGGAGTGTTATAGTGATGGCTGCTGCATGCGTATCATGTGCTGCTTGAAAGTGTCACTTTGTTGACTTTCCTGGCGCATTTCAAAGTTGGCTGCATTCCGCAATTTATTTCTCAATGCAAACGGAGGAACGTCGCGACGCTGTGACTCCCTCTTTGCCAACTCTGACTCCCTGTTTGACTCTTTGTGACTCCCTCTTTGCCAACAAAGTGACAAAGTGTCACTTTGTTGACTTTCCTGCCGCATTTCAAGGTTGGCTGAATTCCGCAATTTATTTCTCAATGGAAACGGAGGAACGTCGCGACGCTGTGACTCCCTCTTTGCCATCTTTAATGTCATACTACTAGATTTAGCAAACAAACAAATAGATAAGTAACTAACAGTATTTCACTGATTTCTTCGAACAAAGGCGTTACACCGGCCACGGTGACGTAATGGCATGCAGGTCGGTTTCGGTCAGAAATTGGAAACATACTTAAGATTAAGATGGTCTCACTCACGTTTGTAAACAAACGTGACGTAGCTGACGTTACATGGCATAAAGGGATGCCCCTTGCATTTGGCGCCGCGCCTGCCTAACCCAAAGATGCCTGGACCCACTACGATTAGGGCTGTAACAAACTACAGCAAAGATAACTACATCCAAATAGCCCACTTCGCAGTGCTGCTCAGTTATGGTTTCCCGTGATTAATGCATGACCGTACGCCTGAATATAATCTTTTACGTCACTCCCTCGCACCGACACGGCGCATTCGATGTGTCATCCATTATTCGAGATAAGTAAGGGGAGACGGTCAGCAACGCAAAGCGCGATAGTTCATGATGATGACAAAGTAGGCTGAGCCGGAGGTTAAAACGCGATCCCTCGACGCATCGATGAGGCGCTAGCCAAGTGTTGTTTAAAAAAAAAAAAAGAAAAGGGTGTGTGTGTGTGTGGGAAGGGGGGGGGGGGGTGGCTGACTTATACCGCGGAGTCGCTCCTCCATCAAAATTAATATCGAACCTCTGACCGCGGAGGGTCTTCTCGCAACTCCCTATAAGACTTGGCTTCGCGCGCAGCTCGCCCGTCGTGTGGTGGCTTCAACACCCATCTCTCAAGACTCCGGGAGGTCGACTCGGACACGTCGATCGTCTGTTCTTCGCGAGAGCACGCACGAAAAAAAAAAAAAAAAACCGCGCCCAGTCGCAACACCTGCATGCAAGCTCGGGCGAGCATGGAGGGGGTAATCGAACTCGCGCGGAAGCGTCGAGAGGCATTCGCGCGCGGTGCAACGCCCTGCGAGCCACTGCCCCACAGTTGAAGGAGCGAACGGACGCGTCTTACAGGCGAGGCGTCGTTCTCTCATGCCAGTCACACCGCAAGAAAGCCCCGGCAGTGACGCGAGCGCGCGCGGCGTGTCGGGGGCCATCGACGCCAGCGCTCGCGAAGAGGCCGAGCCGAGCGAGCAAGAAGAGCCAAGGTCCGTTGGGGCGGGTTCCGCTTGCAGGGGAATGGGGCACCGCGTTTGGGGGTCGCCGTGGCTCTTGACTGACGGCGTAAAACCGTTTCGGGGAACCGGGGAGGGAGGGCCTTCTTGCCTGTCGGCGCACGCACATGCATATACAGCTGCGATCGGAAAGGGAGCGAGGCAAGAGGCACGCGCGAGAAATAAAATAACGAAACTTCCGAGCGGGACAGTGAGAGGTCCGGACCGCGAGGGAGCAGGAGGCAAGCCTTGTGTTTATGGGCCCGCTGGAAAAGACCCGGCGCCCGTGACCTTTGGTAGTGTATACAGAGCAGTGAGCGGAATCCAGGGGATCTTATTATCGCTCAACTTGTACTTATTTACTTGTTCTGGGCGCTTTAGGAAGAAAGGAATAAGCGGAGCGTTTGGGAAGGGGGCCCCGCTCGCAACGGGTGGAGGGAGCCTCCGTTGGGATGTAACGCAGCCGAAAAGACCTCGTCTTCCGCCTCCTCCGCGTCGGGGTCAAAGGCACCGAGCGTGTTGCGTGTACATTCTGCGAGGTCTTCTGCTGGGGACTAATGGCGACAAGCTGCGGTGCGACCCCCTCTAACCTATATGAGCTGCGCACCGCAAGCCCAAGGTTGAACTGTTCGGCTCAACGCGTTACCCGCTCGGCATGCGGAGCCCGGAGCAGCTGCAGGATCGTTTCGTGGAAGTACACGCAAGCGGCGGTTAATCATTCCTGTGGGTACACGAATTGTCGGAGGCAGGGGAAACGGTGGGTGTGCGTAGTTTTTTTATAGCGTAATCCTGGTTTCTCCTGCAGTTGCCGTTGTCTAGCGTTGCCGAAGAAAAGTTGCAGAGTTCTTAATTCGTACTGCCACCTTAACGACATTGTACATAGAGTCACGGTGCTCCTTCATTTCAACAGCGGGCTCGAGGTGTGGTCGAACTTGATAGCTGCACGCTGCTCTACAGCTGTGTGTGCTCTGTCCACCTGCTTTTCTAAACAGTATGCCCGCTGTACGACGTCGATCACTTGAAGTCACAAACACCCTTTTTGGAAATTTCGAAGCAACGCATTGAAGCGGAATGGCAGAGATCAGTGTTTTTGATCCGCTTAGAGCAGAGACATGCGAAGAAAGCTGCGAGTCTGCAAACTGTGTATGATCATGTTCAGGCCGCGTTTATGGTGATTCGCGAGATACGTCATGTTCGTATCATGGAACCGTGGAGAATAAGCATGCCGCGTACACATGATCCAAGCGATGCAAACGGATGCGGATCGTTGTGTAACAGGTGTTATGATTGCATCATGTCGAAGCGAGAGAAAAAAGCTAATCGTATATATGTGAATTGCGCTTAGCGGTCGTGTAATTGGCGATATACTGCTGTTCATCTGCGTTGCTTGGGATGTTCGGCTGTGCACGCTGTATTCGTAGCCACAATGATAAATAGAACGTTTGAAACAACAACATCAAAACAAGTTCTGGAACACCGTAAGTACTGGACGGATCCGTCCGTGCCCCGAAATCGCCCCTCCATTTTGTCTGATTCCAATCGAAGTTGCTCCATCTTCGTGTGCGGAGCCCCACCTGCGACTGTATTGGAGCGATCGCGAAGCAAGCGGCACACCTCGGTGTTTATACAAGCTCACCGGTCTTGCTAAAGAGGGAGTCGGTAGCCGTGTCGTCGTTTAAGTCTCGGGCAAACAGCGGCGCTGACGCGACTGCCAGAGGACAACTGACGTCCCCGATAAGAGGACGCCCTTGCTGAGGGCATCGCTGTCTCCCCCCCCACCCCCCTTCTCTTATCGCTCGTTCGCGGCCGGTGCGCTCCTTATCTCGCCTCTGTATCGGCGTCTCGATGCGCTCTTGCTTCGGCCGCAGGGATTGTTTACCGACCGCTCTGCGTGAGCATGGGCCAAAAAAAGCAACGGCGCTGCGATAATATCCAGGGGCACACGGAATAACCTGACGTCGAGAGAGAAAGGGAAGTGGTGTTTACATTTTAGATATACATAAAAAATGTGGAAAGGGTGCGCGAATGTGTTCTATTCTGGCTGTTACGTATGTCACCGAGATATGTTCCATTTCCTGAAATTTGCTCCGTACGACCTCGATAGTATACGTTATTACCGGCTCTTGGGTATTTGGGCAAAGTGTGATGGCCTGCGCATACCCCAGTAAAGGTAATTGTAAGGTTAATGTCTCAGAGTTCATTCTACCTTTATTTCACCCTCGTGCGCGTAGCTATGACCTTGTTAGCGATATACCTGACCCCGAGAAACACTGTTCTTGCACCATCCCGTTTCCCGTATCCTAAGTATAGCACATATGGTCTCATAAACATGTTCGAACGACGCACTGCGTGTAATTCTAATTCAGTATCTGCACCACCGCTCTATACGAGTGTCCATCACCCTTCATGCAAGCACTGGGCCATGGTAAGCGTTATGCATATATACGAATTCTTTGGGAGCCTTGTAGGAAGGAAAGTATAAAATGAAAACAATACAGCCTCCGGGACCTCTTGCATGGTTCGCTAAGAGCAAACACATAGGAGCGCAGGCACGATCCTCGCTGTGTAAGAGCTGTATATGCTTCGAGGCTGCACAATGAGCCGGAAATCCCCTCCTTCCCCGGTGGCCGTTTCCATATTTGCCCGGTGTTTGCATGCGCAACGCTGATCGCGAGATCCGGCCGGCGCGATACGCGAGCGCTTCGATGCGCACAGCCTGCGCGAACAAGCGAGACACAGGGACCAAAGGGTGCAAAAAAAAAAAAAAAGAGATAAAGAAAGAAATTAAGTGATATAGGAAACGAGAATGCCGGAAGTCATGTGTGCGCACGCAAACGTAATCGCGCAGCCCGTTGTGGAGGCCCTTGTCAAACAAAACTTTGCGTGGCGTGCTTCCGCGATGAGTTCACGCCGTGTCCTTCGATCGTTGCACAGCGCGCTGACACATGTTTCCGGGCGTGTTATTTTTCTTGTCTTATTTTTTGCACAAAGGACGAGAAATATCAAAACTGTCAGTTCTGATTCGTTCGCTTCGGGGCTTTCATAAATGACCCGTTATATATGAGTTAACGCTGCAATACTGATTGTAAGGCAGCAGCGCCATGATTTTTTTTTTTTTTGCGGATAAAAATCTGTTTATAGTATAGTTTTACAGCCACTACGTGCATATTCTATATACCTTCCGGAAAATCAGTTGCGTTTCTCAAGACAGCTCTCTACCTTTAACGTATACACAGGTGAGGAAACATACGCGTTACGCTATTCGACATTTTACAGCACAGGCGCAAGCAAGTTAGGGGAGTCTTAACCACGCTTTATAACTTCGGGACCATGCACTTGGCAAGTGTCCCGGCTTCACTCTTGTCGTTTCTTTCTGACTCCGTATGCGTACATATACCTGCAGTTGGTCTTGCGTGTGCGAGTTACGAAACAAAAAAAGCTGGTTAAGGGATGACATGTGTAAGTAACGACTGGATGGACACGAAGGAAGCTTTCTTTCCGGGGGCCCAAAGTTTTGTTGACGTTTAGCTCTCTCTCTCCGGGACGTGGGTATAGACTCCAAGTCTCTCTCTCTCTCCACCCGGGCTATCGATAAGGCATCCCGTGCCGGCCGTGGAAGAACGCCATCAATTGCGGATGCGACCTGTGTCCACTCATAAAGTTCCCGAACCATCAGTAGGAACGAGGGTGTTATAGTACATATATACGCAGGTTTGAAAGAGAGAGATAGAAACAAACAAACGGATAGTGGGTGTGGGCGCGGCTTGCTCGGAGTGTCTTCCACCGTGCGCGCGCAGGAAGAAAACACCATTCCCGCGATGCCAGGCAGGGACGTGTCGTAAGTTTTCTTGCCTCGTCCACAACAAGCTGCAGCGACAGCGGGTGCTTCGAGCGGGGCAGCTGCCTGGCGTTCTGTTTAGCCAGGCTAGGGGTGTCCTCTTCGCTCTCTTCGGATGCGCGCCCGCGCGAGAGCTAATTCACGTCCGCGCGACGTCGCCCGCACCACGCCATGCAGAGCCGAGGACAGCGGAAGGAAGGAGAGAGGCCGCCGATGGGATGCTGCTGCTGCTGCTGCTTCGAGGGGAAAGACGACGAAGAGCTAGGGCAGGGTGGCGGTAGTTGGATCTGTCGCGCCCGCATGTTTATGACGGCGGAAGAAGACGAAACGATCGCCGAGGAAGGAAAGGAGCCCGCGGTGTGACGTACGCCGCGATCAACAAGCGCGTTGAACAGGGAAAAAAAAGAAAGAAAGAAAGGAAGAACGCGCGGCTTCTTCGCCTTTGCTTGCGATCCTTTACCGAGTTGTTGCTCGACGCGCACTAGGTTTGAGGCACCCTTCTCGTGCGAGCATTATACGAGCAACTTTTTGCATAGGGCCGTCCCCCAGAAGTCTGAATCTGAAAAACTTCGCTGGCGGCATCGTTTCCTTTTTTTTATGACTGTGCTTCGGTGTCGCCGGAAGGAGAACGCACTTCCGTTTGTCTTTGACGGAGTAAAAGTGTAGCTGAAGTTGTTCGCTTCATCCTGAGTGGTATTTTATTATGAAGAACTGCGGGACGGAATAAATTCGCGGATGCTGTTCATTTTTTTTTTTTTCACTTGCCCCTCAATGAAACGCCGAGCATTGTTTTAAACCCGGCTAGAGCTTCGATCGTGACCTCTCGAGTTTTAACAACGGTGCGGTGGCGAGAAGTGAAGAGCATACAGCATGGCCACCGCGGCGCCATCTGGGGTTTTCTATTGGAAACATGTAACTGCGCATTGCCGAGATTGTTAAGGTCGGGTCTCCTTAACGGCCCTCTCACATTCTGTTAAGCGAGAAATAAGCAACACGTATTTCCAAGGAAGAAAAACCTCGTATATTATAAAGTGTACTGCGAAAAGTTTCTCTCTCTCTTTCTGAGCCGAACCTCGGCCGGGATCTATGCATGGCGGTCGGTTTTCGATGCTAGAGGGCCGGGTACTGTACGATATCAGTGCACGTTAAAGAACCCCAGGTGTTCGAAATCATTCGGAGCCCTCCACTACGGCGTCTCTCATAGCCCGAGTCGCTTTGGGCTATGAGTTACGTTAAACTATGAGCTACGTTATGAGCTACGCTTTGGGCCACGTTAAACCACATAAACCAACCGACCAGACAATCTCTTGTATCGTAAACTGTGCGATGAACTCGCCCTCCCACTGCCATTGCCCCTATAACGACCATGGTGGTCTAGCGGAGAGGAACGATTGGGTGACTCTCTCGTTATCTTTTTATGGCGTAACAAAAGCTCTTAAAGCGCCCAACCATGCATCACAACTAGCCTTGTTGTTTAGTGAAAGCCAAATTTACTACGCGCGGTGCAGTTTGAATAACTCTGTAATGACACCGTTACTCCACCAGTACAGGACATGCATTTCTAGAAGGCCCTGCTTGACGCCAAATTGCGCCGCCGTGAGTGCAAGCAAGAATCACGTCAGCGCCTCAGGACATGTCCAGGCACTCTTTCGTAGCTCATTCATCCGTGTGTTAAACTGGTTACGGTGCCTGCACGGAGCGAGAACTCGGGCGGTTATTGTGTGCATCTTCAGATTGTATGAAATGCGTGAGAATTAGGGCGCGATGAGCACGCGTTCTCTACAAGACATTTACGCGAAGAATCGTCTAGACTACAACTAACATAAGAAGCCGCGTATAGTATATGCACGCATGTCGCGAGCATGTATACACTACGGAAATCAGCGTCATTGCTCGAGTTTCTATATTATGAAACGCCTTCGCTGACGTCACGTACGGAATAAAGTGACGTCATTCATTATAGAGCATAGGCGTGCGCAGGGTGGGGCGACCCCTCCCCCCAAGTCACCAAAGAGGGGAGGGGGCGCAAAGTCAGCCCCATACATTGACTTAATAGGGAGCGGGGGCGCTGCGATGAACCTTCGCCCGCCTTCGCCCTCCCCCTACACCCCCGCCCCTGAAGGGGAACACTGCGCACGCCTATGCTCGAGAATGTTTTCGTACCGTCGTAGTGCACGCCGAAACATTATGCCATAGAGAAGTTCCGACAGTCGCTAACGTCGTTCACCAAGTTTCCATTCAGCGAAGTTCCTGACGTGACGTCACAAGGTTAAAAATGAATAACGTCATTCATTCATGAGATACGCTCCGTGATTTAAATTTAAAAAAAGAAACCGTTATCGTCGATGCTGCGTGTTCTAAAAATTTCCGACACTCAGGGACGTAGCCTGAGGACTTCCGAAAGTTTTCGTCCTTGCTTGCAAGACGAAAGTCGTCATTAGAGGTGCACCGTGCGTTTGTTTCGCGCATTTTATTTCTTCTTTCGTTCTACACCGCGCGTTTGACGTCACACTCTTCAGAAGTGGCGTAAATTAAGCGCGAACATCCGCCGTGAGCGTCCTTCGCGTCGCGGTGTAACTCCGGCCGCTGTGTGTTCGCGAGCGTGTGTACTGTATGCGGAGGTCATATAGGAGGGCTGCGAACGCTGTTGTCTGCCGCGTTGCCAGCAAGGTGAAAACGAGCCGTGCATGCGCGCGTGTCAGTGTACTGCGAGAGCGTGGTTGGTGCCTTGCGGAGTGCACGGGGCGGGGACCACGGTTATCGCTCAGCTCGCTGCTTCGCTAAAAGTTGCCGAGTCGGCGATCGCTGTATCGGTCGATGACTGCCGCTCTGTCCTGGACGCGTTGCCTCCATCTCGAGGGTAAACAAAGGCGGAGGGAGCGCTGAGGCTGCAGGAAAAAGGCATATGTAGTTTACATGGACCTTCCGAACGATGGTGCGGACATGCGAGGGAAACATAAGAGCGAGAACGTTAAACTCCTCCAGATTACCTCGCGAGCTGATGATCTGTTCGCGGTTCGTTGTGGCGAGCCTATATATACAATCACAAGCATGTTTTGAAGAACAAAGGGGAGAATAAGCCATGTCGACGATTGCGTGAAAGCCCCGCGCACACTGTCCCCTGCTTGGCGATACACCTATATAGTACCACGTAGCTAAGTTTCGTTATAACGGGAGCCGTGAATATATGCAACAATGAAGCAGCTATAACAGCTTAACGGCCTCTATATGCAAAAATAAACCGCACATCGGTACAGATTTCTTGCATGCTTCTTTTGCCGTTCTTTTGTGGTGTGGATGTGTTTCATTCTACAACAGGTGTGTTACGTTTGACAGCCTTCAAAACAACGCCTTTTTATTTTTGTTTTTCTGTTATGCATGGAGTGTTGTTTTTACCACTGGCTGCGGACTGAGTACTCGATCTTTTTCGATACACGTTGAACAGCCTCTTGGGGAAGTGTAGGGAGAAAAAAAAATGACATGCATCCTACGTGTAAACGAGCGACGAGACTTTGACAAAGAAGCGAGAGTGCCACGGAGCCCGCGGACGTGCATGACCTGCGCGGTGGTATACATTCATCGCGTGACGTGCACGGGTCAATAGAATCAAGCTCGAAGTGTCGTGCGAATTGGAATGTAAACAAGCCGCTGTGGCAGCACTGGAAGTACAGAGATGAACGTCATCAGTCAACACCACTCGATTATGTATGCATGTACGCGGCGACCGTTTCCGCTGCTGCGTCCGCGGCTTAATGGATGCAGAGTCGCCCTCGATTGACGCTGACATCAGCGATCGGTCTTCTCACGCGACACGCGGCTGTAACGCGGCTTAACGTTATGCGCAAGAATGGCACGCAAAAAGCGTGTCGACGCATGTGTAAATGTAACGCAGATGGAAACAGGCAGGAGGAATTGAATAGCGTTTGTTTCAGCTGGACATCTCGCGCGAAAGGAATTTTGCTCAAAACAGCGGCCATTACCGTTCCTGCATACATTACGCAGGAGATGTACATACTTCACTTTCAGCGCTGTATATTGACGTTCGGCTGGAAGCGATAAGCGAACAAACGCGAAGATCTGGGGCTCTGCTTGCGCAGCAGTTTTTTGTTAGGAAGAACAAACGCCGAACGAACACGTCACGAACAAACGTGGCCGGACACTGACGCAAAAAAGCATATTTCATATGCGTACTGGATGATTGGTGGATTCGGTCCTATATATTCTTCCTCACTATTGTCAACAACTCCAGAAATAGAGAGAGAGGGAGAGAAGGAAAGAAAGGGAGAGAGAAGATATCTGTGGATAGGTATACCCTGTAAGTTGTGGAAATATCTATCTTCAGCCAACGAGGACAGTGGAACAGAAAAAGAGCTCTTTTATATGCATATTTGGTCCGCCGCTGATCACCTTCTGCCACCTTTGTCTGCGCAATGCTGACTTGACCAACTTCACGGATCATGCGTGCCCGCGAAGTTTGTCTGCCGTTGATCTTTACCTCGAGCTCTCTATCTGAGCGTTATACGGGTGGCTTGCTCCACGAGTCTGCAGAGGAAGGTAAAAAGAGCGAGTGCATCGTGTTCCACATATATTCGTAAGACACGCATACCGTCTCCTTCACTGAGAAATGACGCGCTAATCGGCCGTTCGACCCCGCACGATCTGCAGCGAGCGCGTATATACAAAATGGGATAGGCGAACGGATCATTGAACGGATCGGCTTCGCATCGGTTCATACAAAGAAAGAAAGAAAGAAAGAAAGAAAGAAAGAAAGAAAGAAAGAAAGAAAGAAAGAAAGAAAGAAAGAAAGAAAGAAAGAAAGAAAGAAAGAAAGAAAGAAAGAAAGAAAGAAAGAAAGAAAGAAAGAAAGAAAGAAAGAAAGAAAGAAAGAAAGAAAGAAAGAAAGAAAGAAAGAAAGAAAGAAAGAAAGAAAGAAAGAACAATAAATGAGTCAACAGAGCACCACACACCGTTCTCCTCTTCGAAACGAGCCTGCCCCCTTCTTTGCATTTTCTTTCTTTAACCCTTTTTTTCTTTTCCAGGTCAAACGCGAGCCCAGCGATGCACGCATACGGAGAGCATGCATGTGGCACACAAACGGGCGCACATTTCAAACGCCCTTCCTTCCCAGCGAGCTTTAAATACTTGCCCGGAGGTCATGTTAGCGCGATCTCTCCCCCTCTCTCTGCTCCTCCCTGTGGCAAAGGCGCGGTGCCTCGCCGTGTCTGCTGTAGACATCTTGTGGTCTCGTTAAACGGCACTATCGGCACACGCCCGTGGGATTCGCGTCAATCGAGCCCTTCCAGGTTCATCTGATGGATGGATGTGTGTGTGTGTGTTACGACTAGGCGTGTGTCCGTCCGCGCATGTACATATATATACATATGGTGGAGTGGGCGTGCGCAAATCTATATTGGGAACAGATAGGCCCTAGTGCCGATTGCCCGAAGGGGACGCCGTTGATGCGTGTTCGTTGCATTCTTTCGCCTTGTCTCTGTCGGGAATCCCGCTATAAGCCTATTCGATCCTCTCATATATAGGATACGGGCCCTGGGGATATACGTATATATGAGGGAACCAGCGTGAGAGGGATCGCGTCGATGCTATTCTGGTTTCGCGGACGTCTTGGCCTCGAGGCGGCCGTGCACGTTCGTCGCGCCAGCATCAAACACACTTATAATGCGGGATTGCTCCGTGCCTGTGCCGTCTCGTACTTAATGCTCGTCGCGCGTATGGGATGTATACAGCGCTTTTTCAGGCGCTGTCGCACGCCGGTCATATATTCTTGTAATGACCTAATGGCACGTTTGTGATGCAAACGTCTGTGAGGTGAGCTTATGCCCTCACCCTCTCTCCGCTCTCCCCTTTTGCACCGAAAATCGCGTGCGTTTAATCATTGTTCACAGTATAGGTATAGATGACTCCGCTGAAACAATGGAAAATTCAATGACTCCGCTGTCCTCTTGCGGAGTCATTGAATTTTCCATTGTTTCGGCAGCAATAACAGTCGCTCTAGTGTGCCGAATGTGTCGTCAACGATGAAGACAAAGATAGAAGAGCCAGCAGCCCCGGCTGTGGCAGCTATAGCATCTGATGAATGCAGCCATGCATGATAGCTATGGGTGGTTCATTAGCATTGTCCATGCGTGAGTATCGCAGTGAAGAGCTTATGAATAGCTCGTACTAGATTACCTTCTCGGGCCTCCCATTGCCTGCATGACACACGACCGGTCTCGCATTCCAGTCGCATCAGAATATGGACGCCAGGGGCGTAGCCAAGGGAGGGGGGGGGGTTGGGGGGGTTGCCCCCCGAAATTTTTCAATTTTGCTTGCGCATATATACACGCGCACATACAAACGCACGCACGAACATACATAAAGTATGGTTGAACCCCCCCTCCCCCGAAAAAAATTTCTGGCTACGCCCCTGATGGACGCTGCTACCTCGCGAATCGAACCCGCTACCATTAGTGACCAGCAGCCGGGTGCGTGCCATATATATATCTATAGTTATCCACCACGGGTATACGTAAAGATATAGGAAGCTTAAAACAGCATACTGTTCACAGATCTCACTTTTCGAAGCGAAAACACGCTCCAAAGGATCGTGTCAGGCGGTTCTCGAGTGCTTATACTTTGAATCGGAACACGCGAAAATCGCGCGACTTTACTAGTGGCCTCCTGCGTTCACAACACAATGCCTTCCCATCGCCCCTTTCCACCGCACACATATACCCACACCAGAATTCTAGTTCTCATCAGCCTGCATACTGAATCGTATCTCACGTGTGTTTGTGAAGGGAGGGGGAGGAAGGGTGTTGAAGCGTAAAAAAAGAGTAAGGAGAGAGGGATAGGCAAAAACAAAGCGTTTCCCGTTACACAATGCGCATGTTTACAAAGAGGGTCGAATAAAAAAAAAAAAACGCGGCAGATCTGACGCTTGCTTGCCGGGATCGGATCGAAAATTCGGCACACATCCGCCATATTTCTTTCTCTCGTCCCCATTCCACCTCATTTGCCTATATAGCGGCGAGCTTGACTCCATACAGCGTGGGCGGTGGCCATTGTGTGTTTTTTCCTGTCTGTCGGCACGAAATAAAACGGCACACACCTGCATGCAAAGATCGGCGTTCGCTTGCGTGCGAAAAACACATTATTATTTCTTTGTACCCCGGTTCCTGCGCAACTCGCTCATATAGTCTCGCTCGTTTGTCCCGTTTGTTCACCTGCGTGAACGCGAGAACCCCAGGCCTTGACAAAAGGACCCTGGCTGGCTGACTTTATATAGCTGGACAACGCCACCGCCGCGTTGGGCGCCTTTGCCAACTTTTAAGCGGGACGTATATACGGAGAAAGAATGAAATAAAACAGAGGAGAGTCATTTGCCCGCTCTGCATGTGTGTATATACTCGGCACGCGTCATTTCGCAATCCGCTGCCTCTCGAGTCTCTCGCTTAAAATAAGAACAATTGCAGTGGCGCCGCTGTCGACATTGGAGTGAAACCCCTAAGGATTGGAGTTGGCAGTGCATCAGCAGCAGCAATTCGTCGTCGTCTGAGCTCTGTCAACACGCCGCAGAAGTGGTTCACCTGTATGCCACTCACTTTCGTAATTGTTTTCTCAGCTTTTGTCCCTCAATTGTTTCGTAAAGCTGCGTTGTCGCGTCGTCGTTCTTGTATGCACTCCACAGCCACCGCAAACACGTTCATCGCATGCATGCGCTACAGGTTGCGCCCCTGCATGCATGCTGCACGCGAGAGCCAACTGCAGCCGCGTCATACACGACGAGGCGTATGCACGTCTATTTCTCTCTCGCTATAGTTTTCCAGCGCTGCCGCCATATATGAAGCCAGAACGTCACCGTGTCCAAACTCGTTATAGTTGAGCCAAATGTAGCCCTAACAAAAGAAAGATTAGCCGACAAGAGAAGGAGAAAGTCATAGCAAGAGACTGAGAGCGACGGAAGCCGAGGGACAGAGAAATAAGCCAGCGCTGATGTGGCAAGCGCCTTCTCCTATCGTCCCTTGTTCCATATGTCGAGCGAATTAACTTTGGTATTTCTTTCCTTTGTTTGTTGGTTTCCCGCCAGTCGAGCTAGCAGCTGAGACGGCTTTGCCGCGGCAGACAGCGAGGCGCCTTGCATGGGCGCCGCCTGTGTACGTGGGCGTCTGGTAGGTGCGTGTGCAACAGCAGCAGCTTTGCATGCTATATTCAGGGCCGCGCCCATGAGTCGAGCGCGCGGCATGGCAACGGCATGCGCGCCCTTCGCGCTTGCTTGCCAAGATTTCGACGGCGCGATTCTGTTAGATGAGGTCACGCTCGCGCGCTTGACGTAGCCAGCGAGCCATCTCGTTTTGCAAGCGACTGTTGTTGAATGGCATACGCGCTGGGCACGGCTTTCTCGGTCTGTTTGTTGTTTTTCTTATTGGGACTTATATAACAAATTCGGAGGCTTAGGTGGCTTAAATGCTAAGTCTATATTACGTGTATGTGCTCGCCTGTGAGAGCAGCGTGGCTTACATAATATGAATAAAAACTAGTGCTCTGTAGTGACCTTCGTTCTGATCACAGCCACTGTATTACTATTTACAGTGATATTTGTGTAAGTTTGATACCCACGTATACGCAACGCACGTAAAGCAATGTCCACTGCCTGTGTATCTATAGCCACGGAGTTTCATTATTATGCTTGAGGAAACTTAAAAATTTCTAGATTTCTCGGGCGCGGCTGCAGTAATCGCCATGCGAGGGCATTGCCGACGTGACCAAACTATTTCTTCTGGTGGAATAACTCGGAATAATTACTAAAACATAACTCGATAGCAGAGCAGGCTTCTATGAGACATACGGCGTCCTGCCAGTGTTTCAGGAATTTCGGTCGCTGTAAAGTACCGAGCACGTGACCGTGTCGCGCGTTGGCCTCCGCGTTCTTTTGCAGTCGGCATAGAGAGATAGCATTGTATACCACCGCCGTTGTACCAGCAAATGTACTGCACACCGGTGACACACGTGGAGCATTCAACGAAGAAAACATACAAGCAGCTTGACAGCACGCAGCTTTAAAGGAAAGAAATAGGATAAAACAGACAATCCACTTGGTTCTTGTCCCGAGAAAAGAATAAGATGTCGTTATAAAGAGAGACAAGAAACATAAAGACGAGATGAAAGCGCTGTATGTTCTTCGTTCGCTGATAGACAGTCTGGTCCTGTCAAAAAAAAAAAAGATAAAGAAAATGACAAGAACGAAAGAAGCGGTCTAAGGCGGAGCACTTGGAGAAGCGCGACCAACAACGACGAATGGGTGTGTTCAGATAAGGACAGACCAAGGGGGGTCCCGACTATTTTTGTTTTGCACGAAATTTTTATATGAGCTGGGCAAATGTCTCTATAGAAAGGAATGAACCTTCGTTTTGCGGAAATTATCACGGATTTCTAGGAAAAAATTCGCATTTCACAACAGGTGGAAAAAGGCAATTCTGCAACTTTCAGATTTCACAACTTTAGAGGCCTATCACTAAAAACTTAACGCATTGTGGACATCAGTGTTAATTTTTCGTAAATCTTCAGCAATAGTACTGTCGGCCTACGGAAATTTAAATTTGTGTGACTGACAGTACATTTTTGAAAAATTGCCAAACTTTGATTTTTGAGCGGCTGCCTCTGGCTGACCCCAAATTCAAGGGTCTTTTTTCGCAGTTTTCGCTAAAGCGCTGAAGCTGAAAATATTTCTCGCAAGTCTACAAAAGGTTTTTCGCTAATTAAGCAAAATGTTATGCGACTACACTGCATATTTATTTCGTTATAAAATCCCAAAAATGCCATAATTCCAAAACTAGCGAAAATTGCAACATTTTAGGGTCGTTTTAAAACAAATAATCATCACCGATTTTTATGAAAATGATGAACTATACCCGGCCATGACTGCTAAATATTGTGCTGCAAAAATATGTTGCATTATTTTGTTTTAAGTGAGAAAGTTGAGCTTATTTTAATACCCATGTATGGTCTTAACATCAATGTGTGGCGTTCTTATAATAAAATAAATTTAATAGACATATTTAGCTCGTAGCTCGCTTTTCTGGTTTTAATAATGACGATTGACCCAGCTTGTGTCTTTTTTACCGTTTTGAGACACAGAAAAGCTGAGCTTGAATTTTTCAGAGCTCCTCTGTCTGTATCCATACTACGGCACATTGAGGCAGCCGGCGCCCGAGAGCGCGTACAGCAAGACAAGAGCGTAATTGAATGCCACCCGCAAGAGAGGGAAACAAAAGTACGTATAACAGCCAAGCACTCCGAGAACCTGTGACGGAGAACACATGACCGCCGTGAAATGCGAGACGCACTGCGGTGCGCCTGCAACGGTCGGACCCAGACAGGAGAGAGCGTTCCTCTCACCCCTGCAAAGCAGATTTTTGGGTGTAGACCATATGTCAGAGTGGATAGTGAACTCGAACAAAGAAGTCGTGTTTTTTTCTACGTGTTTCAATGATACAGTTTTTTCATCACATTGTAGTTACTCTCGTGTCGTCCTCTATTATAATAATAAGTTATTTCGTAAGCAGATAAGATAGAGATTGCGGAGTAAGTAAGAAGCCCACTGCAAGCAGCTCTCTTCACGTAAACCCTGGTGTCAAGACATCAGCTGCGATCCGGCTACTGAACTTCGTTATTGCACTAAGAACTTCCTTGGACGCTACCTTCACCCCAAAGTGATTGTACCTTATACTCACTGTAACCTCTGTGTCACCGAGAGACCTCACTGTGGCACAGTTCTGATGGCGAAGTTTCCTGAACGAAATTGCTGCGCCGACTACTTAAAGAGACACAAGCGGAAGATCAGGTTTCAAAGGAATTTCCGCAGTGTCAGACTTGGGAATTGACAATCTAAAGAAAGTGTTGGAAGCTGACACAGCACTCAGAGTGCATGAATCGCACCTTGTGTGCCAGAATTGCTTTAGGAACTTTAAGGAAGACATTGAGCATATGGAAGAGGAATCCAGTCAGTCAAATGAGGGTTTCCAGACTACAGAGGAAGTTATGGAAAGCATTAAGGCAGTCGTTGGTGCCCCATCAGCAGTGTCGCCACTAAAGCCTCCTCTGAGTGTAAAGAAAGGGAAGGGACTCTCGTACGCAAATCGCAAGGCAAATGAAATTACTAGAGCTGCTGTAAGAAACATTCGATGCGGAATTCGCACAGCCCATACGGTATTAAAGATATTCCATCACAATTCAGTTGCTGCGCCTGTGCCAGCTGGAAGAAAAACCTACACACAGCGTACATCAAGTGCATATCTTTTCGTGAGCGCTGCCGTCTGCTTTCCTTGATACATCTGAGCCTAACAATAAAACAGGTGCAACGCTTCATTCCAGAGGCAACGAAGCACGCGATTCTAAAGGCCAGGAAGATAGCTGCAGAATAAGGTGTGTGGAGCCGTTTGGAGCCGTACTGCAGAGAAAAATTGAGTGAAGCAGACACCAACAAAATCCTTGAATACTACACAAAAGATGAGCTGGACTGTTCAAGACAGAGTCCAAACAAGAAAGATGTGGTGCGCGTGCGCATCGATGGAATAGCCGAATTCATTTCGAAGCGTTTCATGACGCGGTCGCTACGAGAGACATACTCAGTCTACAAACTTGCTAATCCGCTGTCAGTGGTTGGTCTGACAAAATTCATATCTTTGCGCCCAGAATGGGTCAAATGCTCACCGCATCGGGAGGGGTGTGTATGGGCATATTGTGCAAATTTCGAACTATGCCTTATTGGGATCAAAAATGCGTCGGGGTCTTTGATGTCGACTGATGATGTGCAGGCGCTCTGTGTGTGCACGCAGCCTACCACCAAATGCTTCTTAGGCGAGTGCGAACAATGTCCTGTGAAGAATGGTCTCAGCCTGGGATCTCTTGGCATAGCACCGGACGAAGAAATTGTATTTGCTACTTAATTGGGAATCAGGTGAACTAATAAAGAAGACCATGATGCCTCCAGAATTCCTAAAGGAATTTCAAAATGTGACCATAAAATGGATCCCTCATAACTACTTCACGCGCACGAGAAGCAAATGCCATACACGGGGAAAAACAGTGTTGTGAAAGGGGTTCCATTGTTTTCCACTTTGACTTTGCCGAAAATTGGTCCATCGTACTCCCAGATGAAGTACAACGTTACCATTGGCAAAGTACGCAAGTTAGCATCTTTAATTGCGTTGTATCGACAAGAAAGTCGACATGGAACTACGCAATAAATAGCGATGTCGTTTGCCACGACTCTGCACATGCTTGCTAGGCCCTGAGAAAAATCAAGGATCACATTGAAGATTATGCTCCAATTTACACGAAACTAACACTTGTGAGTGATGGAGCAGCTGCCCATTTTAAGAACCGCTTCCAACTGCACGAATTGCAATGCAGTCAGCTTCAGACAACCAAGTGGCTTTTTTCAGCAACGGGGCACGGCAAAAATGCCTGCGACGGCGTCGGTGGCCTTGTGAAACACCAAGCCACACTACATAACCTGCGTTCACCCGCCACCGAGGTCATTCAGTGCGCAAGTGATTTTGTTACTATTGTAGCCAGTAAACTTAAAAAGGTTTTCTTACTGCATATGGAGAAGAATGAAGTGGAAGCCTTCAGAGAACTGAAGGAGGAGGAATGGAAACTTGCCAGACGGGTTCAAGGTATTCAGGCAACCCACATGTGCAAACACATGAAATCGGACCAAGGGAATTTCCTGTACGTAGTGCGGTGCGCAGACACAGAGTGGAAGGAGTTGTGAATCTGCAGTGTGCAAAATTTGATTGCTCGAATGGATATTACTCATTCTAGGTGACGTGAATAAATAATTTAATGCGCAACATGAACGTGCTTCTTGTAGATTCATAACTCCCTCATTCCCACCATCTCAACCCGTTTCTGCGAATGATAAATTCGTCGAAATATTAAGACCGCAACGGTCTTAATATTCCCATACAATAGTAATGCTCGAGCCACCTGTACATTATTGTAACCAATTCTAGTCCATAAATACTGAAAAACCAAAAAGACGCGTACCATCAAGGAAAAAGTAAGGACAAGACAGTCCTTACTTTCCTGTCCTGTCCTTACTTTTCTGTCCTGTCCTTACATTTCTGTTTTCTCTCCTTACTTTTCTGTCCTGTCCTTACTTTTTCCTTGATGGTACGCGTCTTTTTGGTTTTTCAGTAAGCGTGTACCGACTAGCCCAACAAAAAGTTCTAGTCCATAAATTTCGTTGCTTGATGGAAGAAAATCAGGGTAAGTACGCAGTTGAAGATGGTAACACGAAGGCTTTTATTATTAATAAAGTATAGGAAGATATTTTTGCAGGATTTTCATCGAAATATGGCCCTCAAGTAGTCTTAGGGCAAGTTATAATTATTTTCCTTAAAGAAACAAACGCGAACCTCACATTTCGGGCCCCCTTTCTCTACCACCCAGCAGCGAGCAATTGGGTCTAGGCACACTAACGCAACAATAACATTTTCCCGTACTATTTGGGAAATACTAGTTAAATCTCTTTTGCGTTAGGTACGTGGTATGATGTGAACTAAAATGGTTGACGTGCAGAAAGATTTGCACTCTACACCACGAGCTTTCATTTGTACGCGCTCTCGGGCGCCGGCTGCCTCAATGTGCCGTAGTATGGATACAGACAGAGGAGCTCTGAAAAATTCAAGCTCAGCTTTTCTGTGTCTCAAAACGGTAAAAAAGACACAAGCTGGGTCAATCGTCATTATTAAAACCAGAAAAGCGAGCTACGAGCTAAATATGTCTATTAAATTTATTTTATTATAAGAACGCCACACATTGATGTTAAGACCATACATGGGTATTAAAATAAGCTCAACTTTCTCACTTAAAACAAAATAATGCAACATATTTTTGCAGCACAATATTTAGCAGTCATGGCCGGGTATAGTTCATCATTTTCATAAAAATCGGTGATGATTATTTTTTTTAAAACGACCCTGAAATGTTGCAATTTTCGCTAGTTTTGGAATTATGGCATATTTGGGATTTTATAACGAAATAAATATGCAGTGTAGTCGCATAACGTTTTGCTTAATTAGCGAAAAACCTTTCGTAGACTTGCGAGAAATATTTTCAGCTTCAGCGCTTTAGCGAAAACTGCGAAAAAAGACCCTTGAATTTGGGGTCAGCCAGAGGCGGCCGCTCAAAAATCAAAGTTTGGCAATTTTTCAAAAATGTACTGTCAGTCACACAAATTTAAATTTCCGTAGCCGACAGTACTATTGCTGAAAAATTTACGAAAAATTAACACTGATGTCCACAATGCGTTAAGTTTTTAGTGATAGGCCTCCAAAGTTGTGAAATCTGAAAGTTGCAGAATTGCCTTTTTCCACCTGTTGTGAAACGCGAATTTTTTCCTAGAAATCCGTGATAAGTTCCGCAAAACGAAGGTTCATTCCTTTCTATAGAGACATTTGCCCAGCTCATATAAAAATTTCGTGCAAAACAAAAAAATAGTCGGGACCCCCCTTGGTCTGTCCTTATCTGAACACACCCGAATGTTGACCGGGTCCGGCCGCCAGTGCTTTGTGGACAATTCCTGCCCAAACAGAGCGCGCTGCGTCGCCAAGAAGCTAGGCCACGCCTGAGCGCCCCATGCTTGGAAGAGCATGCAGTGCACGCGCGTATGCTCTGCTCTTCGACACGGTTTGTCTACGCCTGGCCGTGCGCGAATGTATAATGGTATAGCGAAACGCACGACTGTCATATATATATGTAGAAAGATACATACGCATATACTGCATTCGATTGTTTGTGGACGTATTTAAAAACAAGAAGACCGTGGCGTCCGCAGAGGACCGTATACAGAGATGACCGCCTTCGTCGTTACACACGTACGTCTCCTTTGGACGCGAGTACACTGTCCCCTATAGCTCTCCGTCTCGTGTACACACCTCTTCGTCGTCTAGCTCGAATTTCTCCGTTCTTCCTCGTATAGCGCATTATCTGCGGGAAAACAATGACGCGTCGCTTGCCAGTGTGTGTCGCCGTCATGCGACGATGAACCGAGGGGACTCTCAGTTAGGTTCACGGTTGTTCGCGGTGAAGGTCGAAAGAGGACGAGGAAAATAGAAAAAAAAAAATGTTGCGAGATGCAAAGTCTGGCGGACGCGACCTGACTGAACGTAGATATGGTATTCGTCAGTCGAGCATTGTTGCTTTGCGATGTACGCGAATGCATGTATATAGTAGGCGGTGATGACTTGCATTGCGATTAACCAGCTGCCCACTTTAATTGTGCGCACCTGGAGGTTCGTTGAACCTCCTTAAAGACAATGGCTGGCGAGGTTTGAGGAAATTTTGCGTTAACTGCGAAGTAAGAGATTATGCAGGCTGTCGATTACAAAAGTCTACGGGGTAGTCAACGAAGTATTTGTGAAACGCTTTCAAATAGCCTTGCGCATTAATAGCCTGCGCGATATCCACCCATCCTCCATCCGTCCGCCCATCTAACATCATTTCATCATAGCGTCTCTGGTTTGCGAAGCTATATAAGGCAAACATTGCAATGAAGTGAGCCAACACTGTCGCCTGAACGTGGAATACACAGTAACACTGTTGAGACATCTTCCCGTCGTTAGTCTATCGAACAGACGACCTTGTAGCAGTCTGCGTATGCCGGGTAAAGCGTGCAGCTATTCATAACAGCCTGCGCAATTTCTGTAACGACTGGTGCTGGGCGTAGGAAAGCTCGAGGACGGGTGTAATTAACGGCGTTGGTGTGCACACTGTTAAAAAAAAAAAAGGCGTTTCTTTATGGTTTTTCAGGCCTGACAGCACGTGCGCGTCGGTCGCAATTGGTTAGAGGCACCACAGCTTCAAAAGCGCAACGATAGACTTGCGTCAGTAGTCTCGCAGAGCTTGGCCCAGGCTTTCGGCTGCTATATAGGCTGAGTCAGTTGTGAGCGCAGTGGATTGCGATATCTGAATCAGCGTTAACTATTTCGCGTCTTTTTTTATTCCTTTTTCCCCGACTGGCGGAGGCCTTGCAATGGCAACGACATCACGCCTGTCGCGCTTCTCCTGCAGCGGCACGCGCTGCTTCCTCCGCATAGCAGCCTATCTTGTTTAATAGTTGACGCTTGTTTATTTCTTGATAGTTTCTCTGGCCTTGAGCCAACGGTGCGCTCCCACATGTGAAGAGGCTAGACAGAATGCCAGTACTTTTTTTTTGTTGTTGCTTCCATACGTGCTAATTTTCTTTTTTCTTTTTTCCTTAGGTTGTAGTGGTTATGCACTACATCTATCTTTGTTGGTTGGCTTGTTCTGAAGCACGCGCGTTATGTCGCCTTAACTAGCATGGAAGGTCGGCGTCGGCAGCTGCTCAACGTTGTTTGCCAACAGCCGCGAAACTATTGCGACATACGCGTGCATTTGTGTTTGCATTCGAAAGCGAAAACAGTACTCTAACTTGCAGCTGTGCCATTGGTTAAATAACACCAACGATATCTTTATGACTCGACGTTGCTGAAATTTATCAACCCGAATAAACTAAAGCAACTGACAAGGGGCGGGTGCTGTTAGAACGCGCTATTTTACAGTTCCTTGTGGAGAAATGATTGTCGCAGAAAAGCCACGAAAAGGTGCCGGTATGTCGGCGTGATGGGTGAAAGAACGAAAATACGGTACAAGCCTCGCGGCGTTGGAGAAGGAAGGGGGGGGGGGTCGAAGTTAACACGTGATGATGGACCGGCCTGTCATCTATTGGACTATTCTGTGATCGCAGCTCGTGGTGCGACTCCTCGGTATACCGCGTTTGACGGCATGCACTACACATAACCACGTCAAAGGCGCACCCAAGCATTCTTCTTCCATGCAACTTGCTCGCCACATGCACGTACATTCATTCCGCAAACTTTCTCCTGACTTTGAAACTCTGGCGAAAGCAGAGTAGATTTTCATGAACGAAAACCTAAGTATATATATATATATATATATATATAATATATATATATATATATATATATATATATTAATATATATATATATATATATATATATATAGTGTTGTTCAAGGGGAAACATATACTCGTTCATGTAATTATATATATATATATATATATATATATATACAAAGCCACGCGAAATTCAGTGGTAGTAAACAACGAAAAGAACGCTTGACGGCGACAGCGGCTGCACGGCACGGGATTAAAAGAAAAGAAAAATCGTCTCGCCATTTTTAAGCCGAGCCGACTCAGTTTTTATTGAGCCGTGTATAAATGTGTAAGCCGAACCAACATGCATGCATCTACCGTCTCCCGTGTTGAGTCATATTCTGAGTTGACGCCTTCGCTATTTGCTGTCGCTTTGTTCCAGCTTCGAAGCTCTCCACGAAGGCACGCTACATAGAAGAGAAGATGCTCGTATACGACGACAACCGAAGAACATTTGTTATTTCTACATGCGTGACAGAGAGCGATCGAGCTTCGCTATGCAGCAAAAATATATGTACCCGTACTTCGCATAACTGCTTAAAATGTGTTGCGCGTTATGTGGACTGGATGCATAAAGATAAACCATGCGTCGAGTTATACGTATGACAGCTACACGAAACTCCAGGGCTGGCATTAAAAATCTTTTCACGATTGATGTAGTCGCTTCGATACCTCAGATGAGTCCGCCAGATATAACTTGAGTTATATCCTATATATATATATATATATATATATATATATATATATATATATATATATATATATATATATATAGTAGTGGGAAAAGAATCACGCGGACCCCGATAGAATAAGGAATGAAGAAAGAAACTACGACTTTCGTTGGTTTGGCACTGTATATTTTCACTAACGTTTCGTCTGGTGGACCAGACTTTGTCAAAGTCTTTGACAAAGTCTGGTCCACCAGACGAAACGTTAGTGAAAATATACAGTGCCAAACCAACGAAAGTCGTAGTTTCTTTCTTCATTCCTATATACATATATATATAATGACGGTCTACAGTTGGTAACACTGCATTTATGATAGCGAATTAAGACAGCAAAGTTATATGACTATATATATAGTTCGTTTGCATTCATTATAAAACGCGCATGTGAACAAAAGCGCCCTGTTTTGCTATTTTCCTTGTGTCCCCGTTTCTTTAAGTTGCACGTTTTGATAAATTATCTGCATCACCTGCGAAACACCCGCGTTCCTCTATATAGGCAGATATTTTGTCCGTGGTGGGCTTTAGTTTGTATGTACAAACTGTGCTCGCGCGCAAGATCTGGTGACCTCCATCGACATGCACGCGCTGCATGAGCAGTTGCGAAAAAGAAAAGCGCGATCTCTGACTTCTCGTCACCGCGCAGTCACCGAATCTCCGATGAGGAAGCAATGCAGAGCTTGGATCAGTGATTATTGCTTGCCTGCTTATCATTCTGCGTCTTCCTCTCTCAAAGCACGCGGATCGAATTATCTCGGCAATCACACAGTAATTTGCATCAAACTAGCGAAAGGGGGAGGGGGAAAGGAAAGGGGATAGCACGGAGGTCAACGAGGCATATATATATGCCTCCTGTTAACCGCCATTTACAGGGATGCATATATATATATATACAAGGGGCGCAAAAACGTTGCGCACGCATGCGTAACGCGCGGTTATCCTCGCGGTAATAACGGCTTCATTATTGCGCGTTCTGCGTCACGTTAGGTTAGGTCGCCCTAAATCCCAACTCTGGGGCAACAGAAGTGGCGCTCTTTCTCGTCAATATGTATGTACGGGTCTATTATGAACCTAAGAATTGCGTCGAGGGGTTAACAAGTCAGGCCGTTCAAATCGGAGCCAGAGGCCACTGTGGTTACCGGCGGGATCGAGCTTCATATATATATATATATATATATATATATATATAGAAGAGAAGAAGAACTACGCCGGTTATGCACATAAACGTGCCTGCATGCCTGCTGCTGTCGTTGAGCGCACCTGTGCCGCGCGATGCTATCCGAAAGCGCTGCGCCGTGCGCTATCCTTTCGGCGGCTCTTCTCTCGCACTCAGCAGCTGTTTTCCTTGCCGTTTTCTTCGTTATTATTTTCTGCGATCACGAAGAGCGGTGACTGCCGGATCTGCGTCGACTGCGATCGGCAATGCATATTCTGTATACAGAAGCAACGACTGCGGCCGTAACATTCAAGAGAGTGCGCGTGTTCGGCGGGGCGCACGCGGCGAGTGTTTCAGTGTCAAGGTTTTAAGCCGCGGCTGGAGTCTCGTGAACGTGTGCTTTCCCCGCTAATGGGATATGCAGATGAGCAATAACGCTCCGTTGTTATTCCGTTCCTCGGCATTATCTCGATTATTTTTCGTTGCCGTTTTTTTTTTGTCTTCCATTTTTCAGAGAGGAAAGGAGCCATTATGCGACCGCATTGCATAAGTGTATATATTCTATCGGTCCTGTTCACAAGCTGCTCACGTGGTGTGCACACGTAGACTTGGAACATATAGAGATGGGACACCTGTCCACTATGCCGCACGTCTCTGTGCAGCTGGATTATTTCTCTCTTCCCCTTTTTTTTCTTCTCTGTCTTTTCTTTTTCTCAGAGCAACAACTTCTAAAGAAGCCGGCGGTGTTTCTTAATAACAGGTACGAATCTGTGAACAAAGAACGTGGATCGAGTCGACGTTTCGATCATGCCGAGGCTGCGTCTTCGTCAGGACATGCGTGCGACAATAACGACGTCCCTTGCTCGACGATTTCTTATCGCTTCAAGCCTGTACATGCGTCTTCCCCTTGAACTTCTTTCTTGCTTGAAACACGTATGCGTATCTTTTTTTCTTTATTCATTTGTTTCTTTCTGTGCAAGTACAGAAAATGGAGCGAAGGCAGAAGGCTTAAAAGCCTGACAAAGGGCCTTTGCTCCAAATGCAGTGAGGCACGCAGGCCGTCATAAGCACTTTATTATGTCCACGCCATCTAAATGGCGTGGACATAATAATGTGGACATAGGACCTAGGACCTCACCGAATGCTCCTTTTGTATGCGCAGAGCAAGTTTCAGAACTCGTGCTCAATTATGTGCAGCTATATATGACTTGCAGAAGCAGTTCGCGACATGATGTCTGCACTGTCGCTACTAACGAGAAAGAAAAAAAAAAGCGCTCGCACGCTTCGGTTCGACGTGGACTATAGTTACTCAATTTGTGCCATTCTTAGCCACTCCACGTTTATGTGCCCAGAGGACACGCGGTTTCGATGTTGAAACATATATGTGTACACGAACGAATATTTGTGCAGTAGATAAGCAGCGACCTGCGTATGAGCTTTAATTTTATAATCGCAGGACAGCGGCGCAGTGTAATATATATATATATATATATATATATATATATATATATAATATATATATAGCAAGGAAATTTGACGGGGTTCTGTTTATACAAACGCGAGAAATGGCGTCATCCGTTTGTCGCAGTAGCATCTGCTGCGCCCGTATCTACATGCACGTCTTCGGTAAACTTCCAGGAAAAAGAAAGGCAATATTCCGCGGTGCGGCGAAACAGAACTGCCTCCGATTGATTTCACGCGACGAAGAGACGTTGCGAACGGCGAAGAAAGAAACGAGCGTATATATACACGCATATAAACGCAGGGGCTTGCAATCACTCGCGCGAAATGGGAGCGCTTTTGACGCGGTAATGGCGGTGCGTGAAAAGGAAAGCTGGAAAGGGGGGGAAGGGTATACGGGGGTGACGGCTGCACCGAGTCGTTCGCGGCAGCGGCGTGGAAAAGAAGGTTCGCGCGCGCGGAAGAAAACGCGCCGCCCATTAACCTGATTGCAAACGCACCGGCATTGGAGGGTTGCCTGCCATGCCCGTCACGCAAATGAAAGGTACGTGTGCGGTGCGCCCGTAAAAGTATATACACATGTATACATACACTCGTGTAACGCCAGCGCGCTTATGGCGCGTTGAGTGTGCGGATACAACGGCCGCAGGAACGTTCGAACTTTCCAGCGACGCGTCAACTTATGTATGCTTTGTTCGTTGTTGTTTGTATTTGAAAACACGTGAAGCTTGCGGTACCCTTAGGAGCCGGCTGTATCGCAAGGCCCAGCTAAAAAGCGAGCTAAATCTGCATAAAAACGATAAGTAAAGAAAAGTGCAGCACTATATATAATGCATAACTTCAGCTTGAAAGTCATATAGAATGTAGAAAGTATACAGCCAACACACAGGCGTCCTGACTTGTCTCACCAGTGGGGCAGCGTTTAGCAGGAAGCTACAGGAGGCGAACGAAAAGCGGTCGCACGCGCTGTTCAATTCCACTATATACTTATTCCTTCTTTTTTTTCCTTTCGGAGTTTTGTTTTTTTTTTTTTTTTCAAAATCTGATATATAGGAGTCACTGAACCGTATACAGGCTTTGTCACGTGAGGAGAACGCTGCCACGCGACACAGACCTTTATTGGTCACTCCCTCCCTCTCTCTCTCTCTCTCCCCCCCCCCTCCCCTCCCTTCATATTTTTTTTTTGTTTGTCTCGTACGTGAATTTGAGTGGATAACCTTTGTCCCACATACATATTCACGCCGCGCGCATTTATCTCAGTGCTGCGCCGCGCTTTATCCTATATAGCCGATATGATGAAGCTGAAAAGTTTCCTCCTGGAGACAGAGTATAACGGAGATCGTTGAATCTACTGTTACGTACAGATTGTCCCCTTCTCTCTCTTTTTTTTTTTCTTTTTTAGTGAGGGTAAGGAACAAATCGTTGTAGCAATGCCTTTTTCCTGGTATACGGTTGAAATATACGCGGCGGTTATGCTTATCGAAAATCCTTCGCAACATTTTTTACCGCCCTTTACTTTCTTTTTCCTTTTTTTTTTTCTTCCCCCGTGGTTCCTATATGGCAGATCGTTTTGTACTTCCGTTCTAAACCCGGCGAACGCACGATCAGATAAGGAGAACTGGGTATTTTGTTTCAGAAAACGAAGTGCTAAACGCTCGCTTTCTCGGGACACGCATCGCGTGATAATCCGCCATGTATACAGTGCCGGCAGCGATATCGGGCACGTATACGTGCCGCTGGCCATATATCGTCAGCCCCCCTCTCCCCTTCTCAATGTTGTTCTTTGCGCATGCTTGCAGGCGGCACTGCTGCCCGGAAAAAAACGAAAATGTCCCTTGTACGAAATGTGTGTAATGACATAGATGATATCGCTTCGTGTAATTAGTCTGTGTACTTGGCCTTACAGCAACGACGCGTTCAGAGACGTTATCGCGACATGCAAAAGCTTGCGTATGCGCCAATTTCTTGGTTCGCGTTAATGGTACATACATTGCTGAAGCTACCATATACGGACGTCGTCTTGACACATCGCCAATATACGAAGAGCAAGGTCGCACCGCGGAGAAAACCAACAAAGTTCATTCGAGCCAGGCTCATTAATTATGTAAATTGAGCGCGCAGCCCTACTATGCCGCGTACCTGTATAAAATCGTTTTTTCTGCCGTGAATGCAAATGCCTGCAGGCACTTACATTCACGGCAGAAAAAAAATGATTACTCAAATTATTGTTGTACTCGGATTGACACCAATGTTCCTGATGTTTTCTTGCAATACATGTACCTTCAGCTTGCTGTCCCAAAACTATCTAATAGGGTACAGGTTTATACGCCATTACACGTGCACATTTTTTTTCATATAAGATGTCCAACTGCCTTGCCACAAACCTTGCGTTATGTAATGCCTTCGGGACATTAAGCCTACAACGAATAAATAATATATACAAATAAATACCAGAACACGAAACACCTCTGTTGAGCATATTGCAATGCGTAATAAGTCGGCACGTCTTGCTGTGTTACACGATATTACGTCATTAGGTAGAACAGCGCGCAGCACGCAAGGACCCGTTCAGGCGCCAAGCGATTTATCGCATTATTACGCGCGAAAAACAAATCGACTGTATCGCCGTCCTCGCATTTTGTTTCGACTGTACACCGTGATTGTCTGTACGCAACAAAGCCAAGTACTAATCAGTAACGCTCAATTTTCTTTCCACGAGAACGACACGTAGAAGTCCTCGACCTCGAACACGGCGGGCGCCCTTGACGTGCTGGCGCCGTAATTTGCGCGATCCTTCGGTTTCCAAAGACCCCGTCTTCGTACGAGTTCCTTTGCTTTCTATACGAAGGAACGTTCTACATGCACGTATAAGCGTATATATACAAATGCGCGTTGTTGCAACGTGTTGTTGGGAAATTTCGCGGCTTGCGAGCCCTGTTTTTGCAAAACACTCGTCAGCATCAACCACCTATTATATATACACACGCACCAATTTACGCGCGCAAACCGCAGCCGCACATGCAAAGTCGCAATCGGGGCAGGTATGCGCTTGTTTGATTGCGCGTAGCTTCGAATTATCCGCCTGTTCGTGTACGAAGCGCAAGGCTCCGCAGGAGGTCGCAGGAGACATAACTTATATACCGATGGCATGTCTCGGTCGTTTATATTGCTACGCATGCAGCGCCTTTCAGTTTCTCGCTGTAGACGGCTTCGCTATGCACGTCAGAAACGTGCATTGCACAACGCGAGTGTATTTCACTTTTCCTACACTGCTGCATGGCCGCCTTAATTCATTCGGAGTGGAGTCCCCGCTGTGCCTCTTTTAACTTTCACCGCACCTCGCGTTTCGTGTCGTCGGAGCGAAGTGATGAGTGGCTTGGACACGCGCGTCGCAGTTTAAAGCGGTGCTGTGACAGTTCGCGGCGAGCCACGTCTCAACTCTCCGGCCTTCGCGTTTTTTTTTTTTTCTTTAGGACGCACTTCCGTCAGGTCGAAATGAATGCGTATGTGCCGAGTCGCGAGCCAATATATGCCCCGTGTACATGCATGTCGCGCGAGCGCTGGCCATCTTGGGACGCGTCGTGCATACATTACGCACGCATTGCCGATAGGCTGCAGTGCGTCCTCAACGCCTCGTGTTGTGTGTGTCTTGGAGTCGTGCTTGTAGAGTTACGACAACCCGCACTGAAAGTGCAGTGACGTGAAAACGTAAAAAAAAAGCATAGTATATTATATTGCTGCTGATTTCTTCGCCTTCTTTTTTTACTTTTTCCTTCCTTGCTTTCTTTGCTTTCTATCTGTCAGTTCTATCTCCTTTGATATCTGTCTTTAGTTTCTTCTTTACTGTTTCTGTTAATTTCCCTTTCCCCCTTACATACCTGTTTACACATTCCTTTTAGTTATAATTATTTCTCTCTTTCTCTCTATTATTGCTCTCTTTATCAAAAAAAAAAAAAGACGGCAGGAAGTGGAAGGTGGAAGCTTGCGATGAAAAAATCCGTAAACTGGGGGTGGGTGCTCTTTATAGTCTTTCTTATGTTGTTCTCATCCCGTACAATACTTCATATCTATTTACTTCATCTCCCCCGTTATTTCTTTCCCTTCCTTTTCCTACGCGTCTTCTTTCTCTTATGTTCTTCGTCATCGCCAAACCGCGCTGCGGCAACGCCACGCACACCTGTGGACCGTCTCGTATAGTTCTAGCGGCAGCGCGTCCGCCGCGTTGACCTCCTCCTGCGCGCCGGCCGGCGAAGGCTGCTTGCTCCTGCTGCTGCTGCTGCTGCTGATGCTGCTGCTGCCGCAGCCTCGCATGTCGTCATCTGTCTCGGCTTGTTTGCACGAGCGACGGCGAATCGGTGCTGCTGCGGTGCCGGGTACGTGACGAACACCACACCGCTCACGCTCTCTATTCTCTCTGGTATTTTTTTTTCTTTCTTCTTCTTCTATTGTCACCACCGTACGGTAAACGTTGGGACGGATCGAGGCGCTCGCACGATATCCGTATCCTGTGTGAACGCGGCTGCTGACCCACTTGCAGCTCGTCCGTGAAAAAAGGACTCGAAAAGAAAAAAAAGAAGACGTGGAGAGACGAGTGGGACAACCCTGCGAACACCACGAATGCCAGAAAAAAAAAGTGTGCCACGTTTGATGAAGTTATACGTTAGGTACGGTGTAATTAAGTTACGACGCCAGTTCTGGAGGGTCGGGTGAGACAGGGAAATAGTTGAGCCGAATTAAGTGTTCGACCAACAATTTGTTGCGTAGCTACAGTTGGTGTGGCACACATTAGCATAGAAATAAAAAAAAAACAGAAAAAGAAGAGAAAATAAAAACGATGGAAACCTCACGTGATTTTCAACTTCCTAAGAATTTGTTCCGGTAGCTTTACATTCCTCACCACGAACACTGACACGCACCGCGCCGCTGTGCTTACATACTTGCCAGGCCCGTAGCCGGGAATTTTTATCGGGGGGGGGGGGGGGGTGGTACTTGCTGAAAGCCTTGACTGTTTTAGAAAGAAGCCTGTTTTCATTATTTATTTTCGGTAAAACACCATGTATCAAAAATTTCGGTGGAGGCCCGGGCCTGATACTTGCTATATAGTATAGTCTACTATATAGTATAGTATATAGTATACTTGCTATATAGACTCGCATGTGAAGCGCAGGCTTTGATGTATTGATGTTTTGAGCCGAACTATAGGTCCTCCTATTATGCTTATACGCTCACTGGAAAACACGGCCTGTGGCAACACACGCTTACTTGGTTGCTGCTGCTTCTCTTTCTTTCTTTCTTTCTTTCTTTCTTTCTTTCTTTCTTTCTTTCTTTCTTTCTTTCTTTCTTTCTTTCTTTCTTTCTTTCTTTCTTTCTTTCTTTCTTTCTTTCTTTCTTTCTTTCTTTCTTTCTTTCTTTCTTTCTTTCTTCGGCGAGATCGTATACTGTAACGCATTATGAACCACACGCGAATGGCTCTCTGATTTTACCGAGCCCGCTCTCCGTCCATAATGGAGCGAGTTAAATTCACGCTGGGAACCGCACAACTGAAGACCATCGCCGATGGAAGAAGAATATACATCGAGATTGCGTGCGGTGTGTTCTGGCGCGCTCCCTGAAGATGTATATATGCTAATCGCGCGCCGTTATAATCACCGCGCTCTGCTTGGTTCACCATAAAACCGAGAGCCGGAAAACTCGTTTAGCCTGGGCGAGATGCGTTGCTGCCCGCGGCATTTTCGATGGCTCACTTTAAAACCCGCCGATAAACCCACGGGCAAGGCGGAGGCTGCTCGCAGTCTAATTTCGCCGTTGAGCTGTCTAACCAGCCGTTTAAGCGGACGGCCCGAGGCGAGCAAACGTTTAAGATATATCGCTGCAGCCTACATAGGTTGATTGGGAACGCGTCGTTATCTCGCATTTGAAAGTCAAACTCGGCTCACTCACAAGGAGGCGAAGCGATGCGTCTCCGCGTGCGGTTTATACATAGAACACGAACCAGCGAATAAATACCATATAAAATAAGTATAGACAGTTTGTAGATTGTGGATGTACACAGACCGCTTTGCTTGTGTTTGTCTCGCCTTATTGTAGTTATACAAAGTACCAAGAACGACTGTTTTAAAGGACAATGAACTGGAATATGTAAATAAAGAAAGAACAAAAGGAAACAAAGAAGGAAAGAAAGAGGTGTGCATATCACATTGTCGATTGACGTACTCGAAAGCTCGTACTTTTCCGGAAAGCTATATTGCTATTCGCTTTGTTAAAGGATCGATGCTCTTGAAGGAATATATTTGTCGTTACGGTGGCGTGTGCTGCTTCCTTGCGTGAATCCGTAGAGAACTGTGTCGTTGACTAGCACACTGTATAGCTCGCACGCACGCACGTACGCATACACTGAATCTTCCGTATACCTTATACCAAGGCAGGGGGATAACAAGCGCGATTTTTGCGATGAAGGACGACAGTGTGACGTTGCACGAGTGACAGTGCCTATCTGTTTTGTTTTCGCAAGAACGTGTGATAGCTTTATTCCGGCGCAAACACAGCGCGCAGCATTGGCACGCGGCCTCGTTGGCGGCATTGCGCGCCGCTTATCCACTACACAGGTATGTTCGTATATGTTCGTCACATCACGTGACCTTCGGGGCATACAGCGAAACGCAGGCTGTCCGCGAACCGCATGCATACGCGCCGGTATTCGTTTCGTGTTGCACGGAAAATTCGCTGGTTGAAGAATCGTTGGCATGAACCTTATTCACTTCCCGACTATAGATATGCATTCGCCTCGATTCAGCGTCATATTGCGCGGACGCCGTATTCTTGGCAACGAGAAATTCGTGAAGGCCTCGAGAAATCAAGAAAGTAAGGACATTTATTGCGGAACGCCGTTTTCTTTGGAAAAGTATTTTTATTATTTTATTTTATTTTTATTTAATTTTTTTGTCAGTATGTTTCCTCACCGTGTATGGTATAGTATATGGCGCACTGCTGTCGTCATGAAAGCCGGCGCCACCGAGAATGTTTTCCTACTTCCTTCTTTATTTCAATAAAGTATAAGTTCGAAAGACTCCAGAGCCAGAGATCCCGTTGAAGTATACGTACCACGCTGAATTAAGATAGCTTATCGCGACTCGTATAATGAAATGATTGGGAGTACTCATCAAAACCTTCACTCGCGAGTCGCCGAAAGGAAAAAGAAACGAAAAGAAGAGAGAGATAAATGAGATAAGGACGGGTAAAGGCTTGGAGGTTGGGATAGCTTAAATGCAAGAGGAAATCAGTGCACCACGCAGTCATGCGCATGCATACGCCACCTATCCTATGTAGAGGTGTGCGAAGGACGCACGCTGGCACTTTGCGAAGGACGTTGTCAGCGCCGTCCTTCTGTTGTCTTCATCCTTGCATACGTGTGTAATAAACCAGGAAGCCTCAGACAGAGCTAGCGTATAGTGGTGCCGTTAATGAGTTGCGGGTAATCAAAAAAAGAAAGAAAGAAAAAAAAACGCATGCATATTCGGTAAACTATAGGGCGTCTCAGTATATATAGGGCGCAGCAAATATAGAACGCAACAATGCATATCTACGCCGTCGCCCTTGTAGCATATACCTACCATCTATAGTAGATGTATCGACAGTGATCGCACTTTTTGCTCCACGTCGCAACGGGGATGATGCTTGTTTTTATCTTTATTGATATTCCGTATACGAAGTGGGGAAGTATAGTCACCGAGCCGGTTTCATATAATCAAATGCTATTACTTCAATTGCAGTCTAATTATCTATTTCTCGTTTTTTTTTTCGTTCCCCATACTACTTTTTTTATTTGTATGATGTTCTGTTATCTATGCCAACTGTAAAGACTTCCGTTTTATTGATCTGTTCCCTGCTTGTATTCTATTTCTTTTTAACCAGTACTCTCGCTAATCTCGAGCACTAACCACTTATCATTTCCATTCGCTTTGAATACTGGGGCCTCTCAGATGTGGAAGCCTTCTGTATACGGGTCTTGCTGGATGAATATTCTGGAATGTATACCATTGAAAGTGTGTTCAGTATAGCCTCCGGACTTCTATTGCAGCCAGGAACATACTTCATCCTGTCGCGAATATTTGCTCCGTTATTGTATTCTTACAATATGCAGATCTGCATGAAGTGGCGCCCCTACACTCTTAATCAGGTCCCGCTTAAAGAGCTAGATATAACCAGGAAACCGGACAATAGTTTCCTGGATATAGCCGGCATTTAGCCAGGACCTGATTAAGAGTGTATAGAGGCAGCTTCTGTCCTAGTAGCAAACTTGGCATGGAATTTCGTGACCAGAAAAAAGTAACAGAAAAAAAGAACCCGATAAAGGACTCTTTTGCTACTCAATACCGTATTGAGCTAACTCGTATGAAAATTTGTGTGTTGCATGACTGAGCCTTGTGGGCGACCCGTTCTGATTGGCCGTGTATAGTTTTATATAGGTGTGTTCCCTAACCTAACCGTACTTACTATAAATATTCGTCAATACGTTATCGGTTAACATTCATTGAGTCTTTCTCGAACGAAGCTTGAGCTTGCCACGGTCCTTACTTGCTCTTTTTTTTTTCAAATCTATTTGATTCATAAGCCAGAGTGAATAATGAGCGAGCGCGGGAGCCGCAGCAGCATAAAAAAAATCGCAGAAAAGGAATAATGCCAGAAATATCAGAGCTGATGACTATACGGTCACGAAACGCAAATGAGGTCGTTCGCGCCAGAATTAAACAGCTGCGCGACACGACCTTGGAAGCGCGGATAGATTAGCATGAAAGATAGCGTAAGAAAGAAATAATAACGATGAACGATGAAGCGCATAACAAAACGAGCCCTGTTCTGGCAACCGCTCAGTTCGGGTCCGCTGGGGACCTGTGCAAACAGCGCGGCACAATCGACCATGCAGCTCGACGCGGCTGGCGCGTTATCGTCCTGCCGGGACGACCTTGCCTTCATTGTCGCTTTTGGACCGAGTATATGGAAAAAAAGAGCATCGCACGGCAAAGGACATTTTCTCTGAGAGCCATAAATCAAGTCGATATACAAGAGGACAACTCTGCCGCTTGATAAAAAAATGATGCGAAGAGAATAAACCTGGCACACACTGAAAAAATTCGCGTCCCTCGCCAAAAACATGGCTCGAGTTTTACAGCGGTATAGAAGAGGTGTGGAACGTGACGTCACGAGGCGGCGGCGCTGTCGTCGCCATTCGAGGAGACAGTGAACATAATTTCGACGAAGTGTGCTACACCGGCGCGAATATTCAGTTCAATACATATGCGCACGCACGTTTTCAAACTAAACAAACGTTCCTTTGCGAAGATTATCGTTGAAAACGGTTAAGATTGAAGATGACAAAATTCGATTAACAGCGACATGATTAAGCTGCGACAGTCGAATTATGAAGTAGTGAGGAAGAAAGACGCTTGGGGGTGATGATGGTCTACCGCGAACATGTTGGCTAACAAATCGAAATCCTTTGTCCTCGTCTTTTCCCCTTCCAGGAACCGTCCCAGACGGAGGACATCCGTCATCGGCGTCACGCCCTATGCGAAGGGAGGAGGCACCCTCCTCCTCCGACGACGATATGCCACGCGCCGCTATCGCGTACACACTGTCTGACCACGGCCGCTTTTAGCGGCCGTGGTCTGACACACACACACACAAACCCTGTGCGACTATGCAATCAGCGGCGTCGCGGTGCAGTACGTGCATCAGAGCACGTGCAAAGGATCCGCGCGGCGCCGGCCGGCTCGGGCGAGGGAAGACTCCTCCGAAGAAGCAGGTCGTTCGTTGCTCGAGCCGGCCGGCGTCTCGGGTACGACGACCCACATCGTCTACTCTCGTACGCCGGCGCTGCAGCAAACAGCAGCTAAGCAGCGAGCGGTGGTAGCTGCCGCCGCGGCCAACAGGGAAATGCGCCTTTCGAGTTTTTACTTTTCTTCTCAGTCGGTCGGCCCGACTCTTCCCGACCCAGATTCCGCGAACCCGGTCCCCCGCCTTCAGCGCAGCTCGCTCGCAAGACCCTTCGCTGACGCTTCGGGATTCGTCGTAGTGTGCGTCCTCCAGGCATCCGTCATAATATACGACCGCGTCCCGAACACCATTGCGCAAAAGAAAGAAAAAAAGGCTGCAGTGATTCCAGAAAAGCGTCGCTTATTTACGACGGGAGCCAGACAGGGAAAACGCTCGGGGTACGTGTATCTATAGAAACATTGTCTATTGGTTTTTATTATTTTTTTTACGCGCGTGCGAAAGCGATAGCCTGGTCATGCAAACGTTAAACCTGTGGCAGGTATATTATCATCGTGTTTGCTCTTTGTTTCGATATTTCCCAGTCTTCAGAAGCTTGCCCCATGCAGGCAGTCTTGCTGTTATCTCCACGGGTGATCTTCATACATCTCTGTTTTCGGTGGTCACTTATAAGGCATTCATATACGAGTCCTCCTCTCCTCTCGTCTCTTTAGTATGCGCGAAATGATCATTTTGTACAAGTTATGCGCATCTCTGAAGCTCCTTTATGTGCCACCCGTGGAAGGCGTTTAAGGCTTTAAGATGCATCTGTCATTATAGTATACGTATTCACACAGGTGCGAAAAACTCCCGCACTTTCTTGTTTGAGTCGAACGCTCTCCTGCTTTCGATGCTTTCGTAAGGATCCCCGAGGTTTTCTTATAAAAGTGCACGGTTCCTTTGTTATACCTAGGTGTAGCGTGCCTGCTGGCGCGCTGCGGAATCTAGTTTCTGGTGCGTACAACTAAATCGCGCGTTTAGCTCCGCAACATATCGAGTCGCTAGTATACTCAGTTTTTAATCGTTTCAAGTTTCATCGCGTTAGGTTTGAACGTTGCGTGTAAGAACCGTACAGTAACTTCACAGTCTCTGAGGATTCTTACGCCGCCTGACTTCCTGCTTTGTTATATAGGTTTAAAGCGGAAGTAAACGCAGCAAACGAAAGCTGCTTGTTCATTCGGTGACTCTACCCTACCTATGCGTATGTTCGCACACTTTTTTTTTTTTTTTGCAAGTAGGAATGTTTGAATAATTCAAGGGAACAACAAGCAGGGGAAGAAACGCCGAAGGCGATGAGAGCTTTGAAGGAAAGCTTCGCGTGGAGCCTTTCTTGGCGTCCTTTTCCGCTTGCGTTCTTCTCTTCTTTCTCTATTTCTTTCCTGCAGCGCGGAGTTGTTTTCATACTTCGCTTACCGCGAGAGGTGTAAGCACATCCCTGAGGCGGTGCTGACGTCGGAAAATTTTTTTCTATTCCCTCCGGTAAACAGAGGCCGACAAGACGCGAATGGGGAACGAAGCATTCCGACGTTCAGGTGGATATTGCATATGCAATTGCGAACGCTTCTGACGGGAGCATACGGTGCACACGCGAAAAAAAGAGAGATAACTGTGCTGTGTATAAAGGGCCGGAAGACTCTCGTACACAGATTTTGCTGTTCGATCCACCGGGGTGCTCTAGATATTCCCGTGTTTTGCTATCTGTAGAAAACACCTAGCCGCCTGCCATTCTTCGAAACGGTACGCGTAAATATGAGCAGGCATATTTCCTTCAGCGCCGCTCGCGTGCAGGTATGTATACAAGGAGCCTATCATTCTCGATACGCTTTCCTAGACCAAATCAGCGACATCATCGCAGGAACTTTGAACAGCCGGCTTTTGCTGTATACCTTCTTTCAAGCTGAAGTTCTACGTGCTTGCTAAGCGACGAGGCATGGCTACAGCGCCGGAGGCAATCAGCGCCAAGTGACAGCAGCACTGTTTCCTCTCGACGCGTTTTGCTTCCTGGAGATACGCGGCTGCTTCGCAGTGCAGCACCGCGCCGGTAAGGCAACAAGAAGAAGAAATAGATAGCTTCGCGTAGCGGTGCTCGGCGCAGCGGAAGTATAGGCTTCCGCGCGCCGTATGAAAACGTGCCGGTCTCCACCACGTGCGAGCTTGTCACGACTGGCGGCCCGATCTCGAATGCGAGATTGCCGGGGCCCCGGCGGCGAGTGATCTGTCGGCGCTGCAGATCCACGAAGCACCCGCGGCGCGACGAGTGATCGCTCGCGTATAGACTTCGTGCGGCCGCGTTTTTTTTTCTTCTTTTTTTTTTGCGAATGCTAAGCGTTTGTTCGAGAAGCGAAAGAGGCGAGTTCCGGGCGGAATTTAAACCGTGATTACAACGCGTATATTATAGATGTCGAGATTCTCGTGTCGTCTACGAAGGACTTGTCGTGGCTGCGGTTTTAGAGTGAGAGCGGCGCCGTCACCCCGGATTGCTTGCAATGATAGAAGAGTTTGTTTGCTGGGTCGGCTGAACGCAATCTTGTTTGAACTTCGATTGAGAGATACCACGGGGACGGACAGAACAATGGCGACGCGCTCATTCACCCCCCTCCCTCCCCTTTCCCTTTCTTCCTCATATTACCTCTTCTCCTTCAGCAGGTATACCATCCGCACAGAGCACCCCTCGTCTACACGCGTGTGTGTGTGTGTGTGTGTGTGTGTGTGTGTGTGTGTGTGTGTGTGTGTGTGTGTGTGTGTGTGTGTGTGTGTGTGTGTGTGTGTGTGTGTGTGTTCGTTCCGGGGGGGGGGGGGGAGGTGCGTAGAGGCACGCAGCCGGGTACTCCTCATTTTCATCAATCAGGCAAGACATTTCCTGTCGCGAGTCGAGCAGGTGCATCACGAGTCCGCGTGCATGACCGGCAAGAAGGGCTGGTGGCTGACACGGTGCGTGAGGTGTGGTAGAAAAAAAAAAAAGTAGAATTCTCAGCGAAGTTTCAGCAGCAGCAGAAAAAGAAGCAGCAGTAGCGGCAACGACAAAATGTCATTAAAAAGCACTCAGGCAGGCAGGCTGACTGACTGAGCAGAGATTTGCGTGGCACCTCCGGAGGGCATGTGAGAACGAAAATTGAGCCGTATAATTCTCGCACTGAAGAAGCTGACGACGGGGTATTAAGCAGTCGCCGTTTAGCCTCCTGTTTCCTCTTCCACTCCTTCGCAGCTTCCATCCGAGCGAGATGCGACGCATGCATACGGCGCGTTGATGACGGGGGAAAAAGCCTAACGCGAGGATTCTTGCCTCTTCACGACAATTCGCGGCTGTCATTCTCTTGTAAGCGTAAACAGGCAGTGGGTCCTCAGTTAACAGAATAACCGGTCTCCAAACTGCCGTGTGCTATCTTTTCGTTCTTCCTTGGTTATTTCTCAGCATCAGCTGCATGCCTGTTGAGTTCGGCGCTTATAATAGTGATATATATGGGATATAAGCATAGATACGCGATTCAATATGTATCAAACGTGTTACTATGGGCGACGAGTTTGAGCACACGCAAGCAAGTCAGCAGGCCACAGTATATAATTAAGGACGAAAAAGTCGAAATAGGGTGGGGTGAACGCAAGTCTGTCAGCGGCTGCTGCTTCTTCCTTCCACTCACTAAGGGATATTGTATAGCTAACTTTATCCTGTACCGTTTCACTGAGACGTATTCAACGCTATTCAGCCTGAAGACCGGCTTGAGAGCGGAAAAACAAGAAGGGAAAAGTAACGCTCGGACTGAAACTTGAGGAACCATCGCAAAGTAGAATTCTTCCGGAGAGAAATCCCCAGCGAACGGGAAGGACTCTTGATTTAGCGGACCAAATCGGAACGGACTTGCGTCGTTCACTTGCTTGCCCGTTTCTGCCTATACGCATCTGAGTATATATATACATATATATATATATATATATATATATATATATATATATATATATATACGCGTCGCTTGCTGCCGATCGTCTATATACAGTGAACGAAGACCAACCCGCGGACGCGTGTCAGGAACAGTCGCGAGACTGATCAGAACCATTTGCGGCCGATTCCCATCCACAAGAAAGGCCGTTCCATCTCTGCCGCGGCTAAACCGTCCATAAGAGACGGTGCAGTGGGCCAGCTATAGGATATAACGTGAAGAACAAAATAAAGAAGAGGTAAGAGTGGAATCGTTCCAATATGAACGGCTTTGGGAGCGCTGATAGAAAGGGAGCGAAAGAAGAGAAAGCGAAAGGCCGGATACGTCGCGGCATAGCGGGCCGGCTTCCTCGAAACGGCGCGATGTAGAAAGAGGAAGCCCGTATACTTACACAGGAGCAGCAGCATAGCGAGCCGCAATCTTCGGCAGGGCTCGCACATACGTACACCGCATATACGCACGCACTCACGAGCGGTCGGTCGCGTATATGCGAAGGGCTAATTGCGTTCCGCGGCCGGTTCTGCATACACGCTGTGTGCTACGTGCGAAACCTCCGAGGCGTTGCGCGAGCGCTGTTCGCCCCGAACAAAAATAAGGAAATGGGACCGGCATCCTATTTCCGGCGGAGCGCTTTTGTGAAGGCTCGTCGTGTGTACTGTCGAAAGGAAGCGCCCGGCCGACCGCGCTGCTGCTGCTGCTGCCTGGCTGGAAAACGACAGAAAGAAAACACTGCGCCGGCTATAGCTATTTGCTCGCAGGATTTCCGTGCTCAATTAAGTCTCAAATGACTCCTCTGTTTCTCCCCGCGTCCTGTGCTGATGCCCGCTTGCGTGTTTGCACTCTCCGTCGCGCCTTCAGAGATTCGTAGAACGTCAAACATTGAAAAGTGAAGAAAAAAAAAAAAAACTCGCTTATTAATGTAATAGTTCGTCGTTACGAAAGTCCCCAACAAAGCCTGCTTCGGGGTACCACAGATATACGGCTGACATTTCGAAATAGTCAAGCTTATCCATCCGTCCTTCCATCCATCCGTCCGTCCGTCCGTCTGTCTATCTATCTATCTATCTATCTATCTATCTATCTATCTATCTATCTATCTATCTATCTATCTATCTATCTATCTATCTATCTATCTATCTATCTATCTATCTATCTATCTATCTATCTATCTATCTATCTATCTATCTATCTATCTATCTATCTATCTATCTATCTATCTATCTATCTATCTATCTATCTATCTATCTATCTATCTATCTATCTATCTAATCTAATCTAATCTGCTTACACAGCCGCTGGTCTTTGAATAGCCTTGACGTCATCTGGCAAGAGGAAGCTACGGGAAGCACCGACGCGCACAAGGCTTGCGGTATAGGCATACTGACACTTCAGATGCGTATTCGTGCTTTATAGGTCATCAATTCCATAAAACACTGAAATCGGTATCATCGCGTTGTTTCGCTTGGATACCTTCGGACGAGCAAATGAAAGAACAAACGAACGAGTCAATCCGGGGAGCACGGTCGCGATAATGGTAAGCCTCATCTGTATACATAACGAACGGCTGCTGCGCCGGCTAACGCTGTCGCACCGAACAACGGCGTTAGCCACAAGGCCAGCCGAACGCAGCAATAACGTGCCACTGTGCTGTCAATTAAGGTCCCGCTAGAGTGAGGCTGCGGGCCAGGAGACAATGTTTCCGGTGGAGGCACCGCTGCTGTTGCGTCACATAGTGTGACGCAAGGTCACCTTCTGTTCCTTAACGATGAACCTTGAAGCTCCTCGTGACGACCATAAAGTGACAAGGGGGTTCCTCTTTGTTCGTGGAACCGCGCAACTCCTAGTGGATCTAACGAAAACAAATAAACGGTAAGGCTCTATAGGGTCTGACATAGCATGCACGCAAAAGCCACTGCGGGACGCTGACGTGCCCCTGGAGTTCGGGCAGGGTTTCTTTCCTTCCTTCTTTTTTTCTTTCTTTTATAGTCTCTCTTATACATATACTGGCATTTAACAAAGAAAACAAAAGCACAAAAGGAGGTTGGCGAGTTCGGCAACCTCATGGGGAGGGGATTCCCCGCGCGAGCGCGTACCACTCGGAACTCGTTGCACCCAAAACAGAACTGGTCCTGTTTCGCTCGTATTTGTTGTGTGCAATTCTTTTCTTTTTCTTTTTTTTGTTATTTATCGTACCTCCTTCCGCGATGAACCAGACGTTGGCACAGCGTGTAGACTACTAGAGGAGAGAGAGAAAAAGAGAGCGTGCGGTTTTAGAACGGCCCCGCGGGACAGATGAGTCAGGGGCCACAAGCGCGACCGTGCAATGGCCCGTTTCTTTACCTTTCGTTGTTATGGTTTTTTTTTTTTTCCTCAGCAAGCGAGCATCGCGTGCGCGTCTAGAGTCGTCGAACGTGTATATAGGTATATATTACTTCGACACAGCCGTGATGGTGACCGCCACCTCGCCCTTCGGCTTCGCTTATAAAACGGAGGGAATCAGAACCAGTTTCCCAGGGAAATCGTCCTCCTGAGAAAAAGAGATGAGGTCCTCCCGCGAAGGGAGGCGAGGCGGATGGAGGCCACTCGATAGACGATCGAGGTGGTGGTGTCCGCGGTTGTTTAGGGCTTGCAAGCAGCGTTGCTCGAGCGGTGGCTGTGATGCAAAAAGGAAGGGAAGGAGATATTGTTTATGTCCCTTGGCGTCCGCCCCTGCCCTGCTTGCCTGTTTACATTTTTGTTTATATTCTTCTTTCCTTTCTGTGTTTTCGCATTGCGTTTGCTTCCTGTTTGCACGACGCCCTTCGTGCACCCCCTGCATGCGGGTGACACGGCGACAGGATGTTCCCGTTTCTTTTCATTCTATACTTGTCTAATGGCCGTCTCTTTCTTTCGGTACACCACTCTGTATATCAACCTCTTCTCGCACGGACACACGTCGTGGTCACGTGATTATGGCATCTATCTATCTATCTATCTATCTATCTATCTATCTATCTATCTATCTATCTATCTATCTATCTATCTATCTATCTATCTATCTATCTATCTATCTATCTATCTATCTATCTATCTATCTATCTATCTATCTATCTATCTATCTATCTATCTATCTATCTATCTATCTATCTATCTATCTATCTATCTATCTATCTATCTATCCTTTCTTTCTTTATTTCTTTCTTTCTTTCTTTCTTTCTTTCTTTCTTTCTTTCTTTCTTTCTTTCTTTCTTTCTTTCTTTCTTTCTTTCTTTCTTTGCATGACCCGCTGTCGTCAGGGGACTGAAGCGCATGACAACGTTATTGCCTCCATCCATTCCAAACATCCGCATAGACAGAATGCTTGTACGGTTGCTCTCTGCGTACACAAAATACCTGGCAGTCAGTGCTGTGCATTAATCATATACTGCATAAACAGCATGACGGCAACACTTCCTTGGCATTTGAAATAACCTGGAGCCGTCTTTTGCAGGAGCCGCGACACTGCGAATCATGACTACCGCGGCGCGTTCAAGCGCTTTTCTTCGCAGCGTGGCACGCAAGTTATAAAATTCAGTCCCTTTTTACCGATAGGTTTTGCGATATTTACCTCAGGCTCGAAATACTGCGGGTCTCTGTCTCCATTTCTTCGACTCCATCTGTGCACGCCGAAAGTCTATCACTGTATCTCTTTTGGCCTATTAATAATGAGAATAACGAGAGCGATTTCAGTTAGGCATGTTAGACACAGCGTGACGTCACATGATATGGCAAGAAGATATACAATCGTACTCGGATTTCTCACAAGTTCATTGCTTTACGCGCTGTAAATGTAGACGAGAAAAGGCGATTAAAAGTCTCTCTGCCCTTTTTCGCTCTCCAGTTGCCGCTCTAGATTTTCGCCACCTGCAGTTCACTAAAGTGCACTGAAACCTAAATACGCGAGCCGTTTCGCTCGTCGACCCTGTCGGAATGCAGCGGCCGGCAGTGTCGAATCATCGGCTTATAGGCAAATCGTCGTGATTACTGAACGATCGCGGAAGGTGTGCATATATAGTAATAAGCTATACGATCGCTCCTGAGAGCTCTACGGGTTCCTCCTCCGCCAGAAACACCGTCCCCTCACTCTTTTTCCCGTTCAGTCAAACGTGGAAGAAGAGCTGCAGACACCGACAATCCTCGAGGCTGCAGAGCTCGAAGTCGGTGGTTCCGGTGAACAGCGATCGCGGCCGACGAGAGCGACCATGCCAAACCTGCTGCAGAAACGCACTCGCCCGTTTGATAGCGAGAAAGATCAAAGAAAAAAAAAAAAAACAGTGTTAAATAAAAGAAAAAAGGAAACGACAAAGCTCTCTCCAGAGGGCTGCCAGGAAGTCCGATAATTATAGGGACGGAATGGCCGAGCTTTTCCGGCGCGCTCTCCGCGGACGCATACGCAACAAAGCCGAAACCACCACTGGCACACGTTCTTTCTCTCTCTCTCTCAAGCACACGCCGCACACACACGCACCCCCTTCCAAATGCACAAGGCAGTGATTTTATCCAGGAGCTCGTGGCTGAGAAGCCCAGAGCTCTCAGGAAGCAAAAAAGAAGAGAAAGAGAGGGAGATGAAAAGTAAGAAAGATAAACAGACCGCGGCGTTTATTGCATGCGCTCACGCCCCGCTTTTCGTTGTGTATATCTGCGTGCCACCACTGTAGAAATTGTTTATTGTAACCGGCCGACACACACGGCGTGAATGCGCGATGTATACGTGTGCGGTTTCGCCCGAGCCGTTTCTGGACCGAGATCTCTCTCTAATGTGCGTTTGTTTGTGTGTGTATATGTGTGCACGCACTTGTTGGCTCAAATCGCCGCGCGTTTGCACGAGCGCGGGCTTGGCCGCGATCGCGAAGTATGCGTGCGCGCATGCGATCGAGCGAGTATGCCTACCTATAAAACGTTGTTTCCTTGCACCGCGCCTCGACGCTCGAACCAACCGCAATGCGCACTCCGTGTTGGGCGCCAGCTGCTTTTGTGTGCCAGAAACCCCAATTTATAAGCAACGCGCGCGCGGCCTTCGCGCCTTGTTTGGAACGCCGAGCCGGTCTTTTGCTGCAGCTGATTTTTTGACTTCCCGTTATATATATACTATAGTGCATACGCTGCGGGGAAACGTGTTGCGTAAGCTGCGGAAACGACGCATATACGGTGAAACACTTAACGCGTTGCTGAATACACAGCTGAATAATCACGTTCTGCTTAATAACGCAGTATACATAGGGAAAGAGGAGACGAAAAGCTCATTACGGAGGGCAATTTATATGCAGACGCGGCGCGTATTTCATGGCTATAGTGCGTAACAATGCATTGGACTTTCTCGTAAGCGACTCGCATCTGCCCTTAAAGGAGTAATGACACGATTTTGAGACATCGCAAAAGGTACATTTTTTTGTTTCCTTGGTATGCATTGTCAACACTCTCTACACACCGGAGCCGGAGAACACGTATAAAATATTTTAATTTGACTTTGGAGTTTTCGTCGCTGAGCATCTGCAAGCCAGCCCCACTGCAATGGACATTATCCCGACGAGTCAACACAGCTCCCCGAGTTTTCGAGCTCTGCGTCTTGCGTGCAGCCTAAATCGCAGAAATAACTGTCAGGGTCACTGGACGACAATTCACTCACCGGTGTTTATGTGCACCACGAGCAGATGACAGATTTTCCGCTAGTACGTCGCGAGTTTTTGTATTCCCGTGACGTCACACTGCTATGAAACGTCACTGAGAAGCCGCCTTCTCGATACCGAAAACGAAAGTGTATTTTCAAGGTAGCGGTAATTAAAATGTATGCGATGCATTCCCAGGCACCACAATACTCGTTTTAGGTTTCTCGACAACAGTATTTTATTTGGAGCAACAATCCGAAAAATTTTAGATTCGTGTCAGTACTCCTTTAAGTTTACGCAGCCATATTGCCAAGTATACAACTTCGACCAATTGGAAATGTGTAAATTGGTATACGTGCTCTTTTTTGACCAATACTCAAGATTAGAGCATGTGCAACTCAAATGTTATTAGTCACGTGATGTGGCGTACTCTTAGTCTTGCGCGGGGTTCTTCATTTTAAAAGTATGTGCCCCCCCCCCTCCCCACTGAGGCCCTTATACTATCAGAATGCGATGCAAAGAAGAGGTATTAATACCTCGCCTTGTGCGCTGAATCCTATACCATAAATTCGCAGTTTCAAACCTCTTAGATCAAGACCTTGTTGTTACGACATGTTAATTATTTATCTGCCGCTGTGTGAACGTGGTCGTCTGTATACATACATACATATATAGTATACGCCACCCCTCGCTTTCTGTAACTGTCTCTACAGCTTGACATTCAGCCAAGATGCAAAATATTAATCGTGAACTTGGCGAGACCTGTTTGATCGATATCATTTTCCGTCGAGAGGCATGCAGTTTCTCGGCTTAGCCAAGCCAAGTATACATAAGCGGCCACCGCTTACTCAAATGACCGTGTTTGTTGTATAGCGTGTGTAAGTCATGCCTCAAAGCACGTTAATGCCTTCTAACCAACACGCTATTTAGGTTGCGGGATATAATGAACGAAAATCCGGTTCTCCGCCTGTTATCATTGATCGCGCACGTCGTCAGTGCGCCTAGAGCGAAGAAAGCTTATGAAAATCAAACAGCGCTTTATACGCTAATCTCAGAAACGTTCTATTTGCGTGTTCCGTTCGACAGAACGCGCCGAGATTTGTATTGAAGCCGAAGCACGTTAACTAATGGCGCGCGCATGCAGTCCGAATCGCGTCGGTAGGCTTCGGTTATAATATATAGAACTGACGTGCATGGACAGCTTTAAACATCCGCGGGCGTTGACCCCTTCGGCTCCCGAGCTGAAACACACGGAAGCCGCCGTTGTATATTTATACAGAAGGTTCTTGCAATAAATAAACACCGGCCGCAGGGATCACGCCCCTCTACAGGGACGCTGGAAATTTTTGTATCCCCTACGAGATAAACATCTCCGTTTCTTGTTGCTGTCGTTGCATGCAAATCGTTGTTACTTATGACTTCGCGCGTTGGCGGTCTACACACCGCAGATCTAATCGAACGCCATGGATTGTGCGTCGGTCGCGACAACGAATACTCAACGTATGTGCACAAGCACACGGTGGCCGACCGTTCTGACATTTTCTTTCGTTTTTTTTTTTCTTTTTATCCGACCGCACAGTACACTTCATGGCTCCGCATTCTCCTGTACTTTCTGTTTCGCGAAGAGCTGAAGCCGTATTGCATCTCGAGATGAGAAGCAGATGATTCATATATACCTAAGTTTCGAGGCATCCTTGGTCATCCAGTGTCTGTCCACAATGATATTGAGACATATCCTTGGTCATTGTGGACAGCCACTGGACGACGTGCTGTGCTATAATATATATAGTTATGATCTCGGCCTTAATAAGTCTTAAGATCATTGGAGTAGCCGTATATCATAGTATGCAGCGACTGTATACATATCATGAGCCGACGCCGTCAGCGAGGTGTATCCGATAAACGCCCCTAACCACTTCAGCGAGTCTGCGTGCCGTATCTGATCGGTCATTGTACTATAGTTGACGTACTCCGCACGAGTGTGTCACGTTATTAAAAAAGTTACTATTCCGCAGACAGGGGCAGAAACAAAGTAGTTTCTATCGACTAAACTTATACACTCTGGTTCATGGCGCACCATGCTTTACCAGAGCGAAACTGCTGAAGCTGCAGTGCTACCAGACACGTGCTGCGGTGGCTCTCTAAATATATTACGACGCTGACGAAGTCCTGAACGCTGAGTGAACGACCGCATCTTTCTTAAAATGACGAACCCTTCGCTGTGGTGCGGCCAATTTCGTCCGTTCGTCGCACGGGCTCAGGGTTTTCCTAGCGCCGTTATGATAGCGGGGTTGCTTGTTGGGTGCAGCGTGCGCGGTGGTGCGGCGCATGGTGACAGGCGTATTGCGAGCCGTTGTTCGAGATTGAAGCGAGTGTTACGCTGGCTTTCGTGCCGTGCCACTGCGTTCGGCCCTTAGTACATGTGCGCCGCAGCTGCGTGGAGGAGCTCGCACGCTTGGACGCGTCCCCGCGGGCTCACTCTGGTGTACAACGCCGCAAATTGGTCGCTCTGAGCTGCTATACACCGAAAAAAGGGGCCTTCAGTTCTGAAGGCCCAAGGTATAGGTGCCGACAAGACGAGATGCAAATGAGGACGGGTCCGGCATGTTCACGAAGGCTGCGGTGGTTGTCGTGAGGGTGACGATGATTATAATGATGGTGATGGATGGACGAGGCAAGCTTGGTGGAAAAGTACAGGGGAAAAAAAAGAAAAAAAAGATAGAGGGACGAAAAAGGAAGTGCGAGACAAACGGAGGCGTTAGTGCATTTGATATACCTGCAGAAAGCGACGCTGTCTGTTATAGCCAAGCAGCGCCGTGCGCGAGCGTCGCGATGCAGCAGGCGCGCAATGCACGGCAGCAACAAGCCGCGGCGTCCTGCAACGCATGCGCGGCTAGATGTGTTGCGGCAATTACGGGTGCGATTACGCAATCGAGCTCGTTCCTTGTAGGTGGGCTACGCGCCCGTCTCTCCGGTGGTCCCATCCATGTGACAAGCGCGTGCGTACAGGGCAAAGGGAAGTGAGCCGCGCATAATCAGTGTAGAGGAAAACTGCGACGCCGTGATGCAAAAAAAAAAATTCTTTGTTCTTTTATTTATTTACTGCGGTTCCTTTTTAACGTTGCAAATCAGCAGGGCGAGAAAGGCAGTGTGCGCGCATATGCGTGGTAAAATTCGAGCTATATAATGCCGCTTGCCATGCCATGCCTGCCTGCCTGTGTGCGTGCGTGTACGCCTGGATGACCGTATGCAGAAATGACGTACGCAGAAATGACCGTCGCTGGCAGCGAGAAAGAGAGATCTTGCACTTTCCGCGAATAGCGGGCAGCATATATACGTGAACCCTTTCGGGAAAAGAATAATAATAATCGCTCTGCCGCGCTTCGTTTATCCTCCATATTAATTTTGTTTTCTGCCTGTCTCGCTTATCCGCCATATAGCATATACTACTGCGCTACATTCAATGCTCGCCCACGCCTCGCGTCGTGAGCGTTCGCTGTAGCGTTAAGCGGGCCCCCGTTAACGATTCCTGTTAGCGAAGGGGAGGAAGCGGTTGATTTCGCGGAAGCGCTTGCGTGCTTTCCCGCAAGGCAGCGTTCTCTCGAACTTGAGGTTTCTGCGCGGGACTGCTCATTCCGAGGTGTGTACAGTTAAGTGGGAGGCAGTCGGGCGGACGGTACTTTTGTTATGTTGGCGCACAAGGCGCACGCAGTCGCAGTGTACTCTCGACTCAATTTTGAGTTAGAGGAGCTCAGCTATATATATATACATTGTCTTTCTCTTAACGGGGTTTCATTACATGTAGGCGCCGGAGAGCTATTTAGACGCCCGCGGTAACGATAGCAGCGAAATGAAGCGTATACAACCTGTAGCGCCGCTCGGATCTCTCATTCTCTGAATATACTTCAGAGGTCGGGCGGCAAACGCACATTTCGCAGAAACTTGGGTTCTAAATTGCACCGTTGTTTCACCGCCTCATTAGCCTGGTCTGCGACTTGGCTGAGAGCAGCGGCCTGAGACGACGGAGAAGTACATCTATTACATAGGCTTGTCTTTAGTCATCGAACCGATCAACACCTCGGAAAAGTGAGTGTATCGAGGCCTATATATGTCTATAGCGCCTTCTGGCATGAGAGCAGCGAATTTATGCTCAGATAGGAACAAATTAAGGACTTCTTTCGCACCTTCACACTTCGTGCGACGAGCCTATCAGTCGCCTCTGAGCAATCATTTAGATATATAGTATGAGGCAAGATAACACTGCGTTACAAGCGGCGCGTATATCGGCAAGACTTTGTTCTTTGACATGAACCGTGGGCTGCTTCCTATACAGTCGAAAGTTCGATAAGAGCACGTCGTATACACGGAGACAACCCGAGCCTCATCGCGAACACACCACTTGATACGTGAAATGATGCACGTCACTTTAAGAGATGAGCGAAATGATGTCGTTTCAGGTGTACAAAGGGACACACCGAGCCAAGGGGCAGAACAAGCACTCGATGTCAGCGCTCGTGCCATCGCCGAACGTCGTTCCCTAATCGCGTTAGCAAGGAAAGAGAGGATAGTAAGAAGTACACGGAAAAGCAGGCTGGTTGATTTAAAAAGAAAAGGCGTAAGAAAGAGCCGCGATGCGCATGTGGGCATGTGGCCATATATAATGTAACCGCTATACAGGTGGGACGAGGAAAGTGAGTCGGCCGGCTGGGCACGTGACGCAGCTCGCTCACAGTTGCGGACCCGACACCTCTTTGCGCGCTGTACAGAGCTATGGGAGACACCGGAGACGCATGCCAACTCATTTCACGGCCCGCTCTTTCCGAACAGGTGGCGGTGTTTTCCTACAATCATCACGTGCGGGCGAGCGAAGCACGTGCCAAAAGGGCGACGTGGCATAAACAATCGCGGAAAATGACGGATTTGCTGCGCGCGCAGGAGAGACATGCATCGCCGTCGTGTTCACGCGATATATGCGTTGTTAGGATCGACCGGACAACAAAAATATGGCGTCTAAGCGCAGAAACAAACATGGGGTCCCCTTCCTAATTCTTTCTTTTCTTTCTATCCCTCTCTCTATCTCTCTATCTCTTTTGAGCTAAGACGCCATAGTTATATGGTCTGTTCGAACAGAATGAACTGAATAGCCCAGCAACAAGTGCTACCCATCTGCATGATTCGGATCATGTTGCACACAGTTTACGTTATTCTATATGGCAGCGGTGGTACTTATTTGCAGGAGGAAACTGCCAGACACGCAATTGATTGCAGCACCCTCTCTCAGTATCCCATTTTGCGCAGTTGATATACATGTAACACAGTGATCCTGATAACAAGGAAGTTTTGCGGTTCCAGGTCTATATATACCAATGCCCGAGGGACTCCAGACTTCCTAAATACCACATGAACGAACGTCATGTTAAACTAACTATTCAGTTGTACGAACTTTTTAAAAATCCCCCGACGAAGCGCCACTGGACCCAATGCTAACGTATTTCACTTTAACGAGAGAGAGAGAGAAGAGAGAGAGAGAAATTTATTTGAAGGCAGAGAGGTCGGCCTGAGCTAGTGCCTGCTACTCTGCACAGGGGAAAAATTAGCGCTGAGCACATTTCAGTTCTACGAGCATATTTTGTGACGCTAGCCAATGCCTCTCACGTCATATTGGTCATAAATTGTCTGAAAGATTCATGGGTACAGACAGCGATTTGCGTTTTGAGGACTATGTCACCTGCGACTCTCACGTTGAGTCATGCGCCACTCTATCTGCAGAAGAGATTGTGGCGAGCGTCCTACAGTGACTCAATTCATGACCACTGCAGTCCTAAGTCCACAAGTGCAGCAAAAGATTGCTACATTCTTCAAAACATGCTAAATAAGCAGAAATTCACATTCAAATAAGCAGCATTGGAAATAAAGGGATTCAAATTTCATTTCAACAACTGCTGTTTTCTTTAGCTCCTGATAACAAGTTGCAACATAGCTTTCAGTTCAGCGAACTTTCACTTTAATTCCTGGAGTTCCTTGAAGTTCGTTCACGTGAAGTTTCACTTATACAGTGTATCAACAGAATAACGTGGTCGTCGTGTTTTAGCAAGTGACTGGCACAGTATACGTCTCCCGTGCTAGGTGCAAACCATTGTGTTAGGCGATCCGTATGTTTCAGAGTGCTAATCTAATAGATCAAAGTCTGTGCCCTCATTGATTGCTTGCTTGGTTTATTGATCGATCTATTGATTGATTGATTGATTGATTGATTGATTGATTGATTGATTGATTGATTGATTGATTGCTTGAAAAGCTGCCAGTTCTATTTTAGCACATGGAGTTCTTTTCGTGCCTACTTAATTTATACACACTAGTATTCCCACACTGTCGAAATCAAACCCACGACGTCGCGCGCGGCATAGTCTGATTACCTACTGCTTGTATAGCGCTTCTCACGCTTACAGACAGAGGTGACCCTATATGAGGGCTGCACATGCTCGCGTGATCAAATCGTGGAAGTATAGATTTGGTCCTCGCGGCACATGTACGGAGAGTTGAGGTTGTGGCGTCGACGCCATATTTTTCCTGCTACCGCGGTCTGATAAATGGTCTTTTGCGGAGTCGTTAATAACGAACACCGAACCGTTATGGCTATGCATAAAGAAAAAAGCAGCGTGAATTAAGCGCGCTCGCGAAAGCAGTGTGTTGCCTACGCGTTCGAAACTAGGACCCATTCAAAACACACATGCGAACGTGAATAGCATACAAAATGACCCCATCGCGCATGGAATCCGCTGTTGGTGCTTCTTCCGCGCAGAAGGCTCGCGTAGTGAACACAGGAGGCCAGTCAGTGCCTTTGGCCACATTCGGGCATGCACGGCGGGGAGCCACCGCGTATGCGCGAAGTCCGTATACATGCAGCAGCCGCAAATGAAGCCGATGCTCCGAGTTCGACATGCTTTCGTTCCGTGTAGTAATTGTAGTACGTGTGTTTCCGCGTGCGCTTCAGTATATCACGTGGTGCCTCTTGGACGAGTCACGCAATCGATCGCGGCGTGCTTGCATATTCGCCCCGCTGAGCTGGCGGGCCCTTGCTCAACAAGGCAAGTTATTGTGAGCATCACGCGCTGCCTTACAGCCTACCGGTCGCAGAATGCTCGTGACTCATTTCGTCGGAATAGGTCATCAATATTGGCTTCGCTGGCAGGTCAAGAAAGGGAAGAAAATAAATAGAAAATGATGGATACGACACAGCCCTTCCCGCAATTACTGATTATGTATTGGGTAGTTTCCTCACTGAACTCGTGAGTTTCAGCTTGTACGTAAGTCCGTGCTACATTAGTATAGCAGCTAGTATAGTACTAGTACTAGTAGTACTAACATGGGTATACGAGTAATATCAGCAGCAGAAAAAAGAGAGGGGAAATGCGGGAATGGCAGAAAAGTTCCCATAGACTTTGTACAGTTTGCTACCCTACACGTGCGGGTGGGACACTTAAGAAAGAGAGAGAAGACATGAGTCCAGATGGTCCACAAGCATGGTGCAGAGCTATATACAGTCGGGAATAGAGGGCTCCCGTGAACTGCTTCTATATGCTGTGCTCTACGCGTAAGACACCTGAGCCGTTACGTAAACCCGCGGTTTGCATGTGACCCACGCTTTCGAAGACAAAGCCAAGTCGACCAGCGTCACGCCGCGCGACTCGGCAGCCATTTTTCTCTGCGCGTCCAGTCTTTGTCAAGTCGCGCATGCTACGGTGCGTCGCGCAGCAAGCAGCAGATTGCGTCAAGGCCTCGCTCGCCGTCACGGCTAGCGCGCGCGCGCACACACACATGGCTTCGCATGGCGTCACAATGAGATGACGTCGGCGACGTCGTCATCGGGCATCCCCCACCGGCCGTCTGCTAGCGCTCGACAAAAGGGCGGCCGCCTCGCAACGACGACATGCTGCAAAGACCGCGCGGCCTTCGCGACTAACCATGCTCGCCGAGATAGGTCTTCCCTCTGCCGTCACACGCACAAAGCTGCGTACACGTGTGAGCATGCGAAGTGGCGCGCGGTGCGACTGCCATCGATCTCTCTGTCCATGTGCGCAGCTCGCACATCTGCGCAGGAACATCGGAAAACAGAGAAAAACGAAACAAAAAACTGTTTATCGTTCGTTTCCGAGGCCGGGATGACTGTTTCCAAGCGGTGAATATGTTTCCCGCACGGCTACGCAGTATAATTAAACGTGGAAGCAAGCATGATGACGTCAACGGAACATGGGCCAAAAGGTAATAATAATAATTGTTGGGGTTTTACGTCCCAAAATCATGATATGATTGAGGGACGCCGTAGTGGAGGGCTCCGGAAATTTCGACCATCTGCGGTTCTTTAACGTGCACCTAAATCTAAGCACGCGGGCCTCAAGCATTTTCGCCTCCATCGAAAATGCGGCCGCCGTGGCCGGGTGGACGAAAGCGACTGAGAGCTCTCTGAACTTGCGGCTGTTACGACTGAGCCCATGGCCGCGATAGCTTCAAAGAGACACAGACAAGGACGTGAATAGATTATGATGGCCTAATTTTACGATGTTTGAAGCTTCATAATTGAAGCTCTGGTGCACACATTTGCACGAGCTTTCTTAACAACGTATGCAGTATACACTGGGGAAACGAGTTCGGGCTTGTCCGACGTAGTCGCGAAGGAGGTCGCGCCTGCGTGTTACCTTTTAAGGCCGTCTATGCGCAAGGTGATTGCACAGAGTCTAGACTGCTTTTTGCACATGCGGGGGGAATATGTACGATAGTCGAGAACTCGCGGCGCATATCGACGACCCATTAAGCGACCTGCAGTCGCGAAGAAAATGCTTACCTCAGCCGGAATTACGCGAAGGCCGCGTTGCACAACCGCACGTCTGCAGAGGTGGACTTGCGCAGTTATGTGCGCTTGCTTGCCATCGACCTCGGCTGCAGGTTCGACGGCGCGCGCATTGCCATATCCTCGAAGCCAAGGTCACCAAGGTCTGAGCGATTCGATGTGTCGCCGAGTGAATCGGAAACGGTATACCTGTTGGGCCGTTACAAAAGCCATCTTCACGGTAAAGTTCGCGCCTTATCTATCTATCTATCTATCTATCTATCTATCTATCTATCTATCTATCTATCTATCTATCTATCTATCTATCTATCTATCTATCTATCTATCTATCTATCTATCTATCTATCTATCTATCTATCTATCTATCTATCTATCTATCTATCTATCTATCTATCTATCTATCTATCTATCTATCTATCTATCTATCTATCTATCTATCTATCTATCTATCTATCTATCTATCTATCTATCTATCTATCTATCTATCTATCTATCTATCTATCTATCTATCTATCTATCTATCTATCTATCTATCTATCTATCTATCTATCTATCTATCTATCTATCAATCATCATGTTATTCCAACATCAAATGAGACATGCCATCAGTCGCTATGCAGTGACGGTGCAAGGTGAAAACAAAGAGCCATTAACGTTTGACAAGGTCTTCCACTCCGTTTTACAAAGCAACAGCAGTGCCTCGGAAAAAAAAAACAACAAACAAACAAAACGGGAATTTTCTTTGGTTTATTCTATTAGTCTTAGTCTTCCGCATTCATTTTATTGCGGCAGCTGTTACGGATTACTTCACCCAATGCTCTCGGCGTCCGTTGCAGGCATGATTATCAATGCTTTATTGGTAATGATTTCCAGAAAATAAACCCTGCGTGTACAGGGTTTCGCCTTAATCGAGCCTCGATCGCGCTGTCATCGCCACTGTTCCGTTACTATAACCATGTAATAGTTCGCTGTGATATTCGTTACCTTTATTGTCGGACCATCTATATCGTTCTCATGGCCTATGCAGGCATCACTCACCCCTCCCCCTCCCAGCGCCTTACGTTTTATCGATGCCCTAAGCGTATACTCTTCCGAGGACCATCAGCTCTCTAACGCCTACGCAGAGAATATCGTTGGAACCTCGGTCACAGTTTGGTCGCGTTGATTGCGAACCGTGCGCGTGGAACAGTTTCGCTCACATACAAGAGCGAGGCCACGAGTATAGAAAACAACCGCCCACACACGCACCTGCTGCGAGCCGGTGCCTGCGTCTCGTGGAGGCAGCGAGCGAGCAGGGTTGAAACACCTGCGTGCGTGCGCTCGCTCCGTGACTTCGTCTTTTCTGGCCGACATGTGTAGGCGTCGAGAGCCGCTATGCGTCGTCGCGTTGCATGAGCACAGGGCACCCGCGGCTTAGACCGCGCACTTTGCAGTAAAACACGGCTATATATCGCGGGACAGGAATTCCCGGAACGCGAAAAAAAGGACGACTGCCGTAAACGAGCGCGCTTTTCGGAGCACCCTGCATGATCGCGGCCGCAGTCGCTGGTTTTGGCGGCTTTTATATATCGTGAATGTTTCTCTGTCTCTTATGCGGACAGCGCATGACGCTTGTCTCTGTTCCTCGATTGCGGTGAAGACTCGTTATAATGTGAAAGTACTGGCTCTGCCTCCAATGCGTACGCAGAAGGCATGCGTGTGGCGGAAGTTCTGCGTATACGCAGCCTTCAGTGTAACGTACAAAAGGAACTTGCTAATCAGGGTCGTCGAGGGTGCTTAGCGGCCCACTGCATACTACTTGTATCTTAGTGCTGAGTTCCACGGCAGATCTGTCTGCTGGCGTGATGCCCCTCCCTCGCTCCCTTCACGCACCGCTTATGTTGTAATTACTGCAGCGCCTTACTGAGTATGTCATTCGTGCGTCTTTATCTTGTGGATACGACATAAAAAACAAACAAAAGAACATAAGGGTGGCGCTTTACGCCTGGCAAGCATATATAAGGGTCGCAAATTTTAAATATATATTTATCGAAGAAGAATCTGTCTCCGTTCCGCTTGTCTATACGCTCGGACTTCAAGCGCTCTGAATGCGCCGTGTAGTAACGTTGCTATATATATGAATGGTCGCGTTATATAGTACGAATTGCACGCAGGCGCTCGTCCTGTCTGTTCTTTCCATCTGTCCTCGTCCTTCGGCGCTGCACGGTATATTTCATCATGCAGTTCGCAAGAACGGAAGTGCATGGTGACCGTTCTGGCACCGATTGGGGCTATATATGTTCTTCGTTCCAAGGCCAAATTGCCGACGGTGCTGTCCGCGTTTGCGACAGTTTCCGCCGTGGCGACTGTCTTTCTTCTTTTCTAAAGGTGTACCTTGTTTTTTCCGCTTTGTTTGCCAGCCTAATGAACTATACAGTCGTCGGTGCAGAGTCCGTGGAAGTCACGAATGACGCCCTCGCCCGAAAGGTCATTTACGACTCATCAGTGCCGTCGCGCGCTCAAATGCCAAGGGCAATACGCGCCGGGCACTCATTGTCTCGGTCCTCCAATTTCCCCCTCCTCCTCCTCTTCCGCGTACCCTTGTAGAGATATGCGCGCATACATGCCTCGCTCGTGCTCGCCCCCATAGACTCGCACATACACAGTGAGTCACGATCCAACGAGTCACGCAGCGAATCTCACACTTCGAAGCTGCATGCGGCAGTAGTTCGAATACATGGTGGTCGACCTACAAAAACGAGCGCTCTCGCGTGTTCTTTATCGCACCCGCCGGGGATTCGAAGACGCCGGAGAGACAGATTGAAAGAGAGAGATCAGGAAAAACAAAACTCGCGCCGCCTCGGGGTGGCAGTTCCCGAGGCGATCAATTCTATTGTTGCAGCGGCGTTTCGCTAGCGTCGCGAGGTAATAACGACGTGATGATGGCGGTGTGGGAGGCGAGGATGCTGACGAGCGAATTGGTGGCGGCCGTATGGCGTTCGGCCCAAAAGTTCGAGCTGGGCCGGGAGCGTGCTCTCTCGAGAAGGCCGCGCTCACCCGTACACAGATGTAGGGTGCTGCGGTGTGGCATAAGGTCCAGCTGCTGAAGACAAGGGCTATAGAAGGAAAGGGTTACGGGGAAAGAGAGAGCGTGGCCTTTGCAATAGAAACTGCCGCTGCTACCGCCTTGCAACAGCGGACTGCAGGCAGGCGAGGCAGCACGGGAGCTAGCATGCAGCACCGGCGGGCATTCCAGGGTCGGAGGAGCGCGCGCACGCTGGCGAAGGTCGCTGAATTTCTGCACCGAAGAGAAGTTTGAGCGGCGGCCGCAGGCGCGCGTACTGCTCTGCAAGGGCGTCACCTTGCCGAACGGCTTATTAACTCGACTGCGGCCGTCGCAGCCGCAGGCTTTGACTGTGTACGAGTGGAGGGCGCCCTGCCTCTCTCTAACCTTATAACTCCCCCCTTTCGGCGTTGTTCTTCGGTTCAGTCGGCCAACCTTGCCGTTACAGAGAGAACGCCGCAGGCTCGAATTGGGGTCGAACCGGCTGTCCTCCCCGGTGATACTGCGCCTCTCTGCAAGCGACCCTTTCCTGTCACAAGTACACCGTTCCCACTGCGCGACGCTGTTTATTAGATAACCCTTGCTTCTTTCTTTATCAGGGGCTATTCCGAGCACCGCTCGCGGCTAGACACAGGAAGTCGGTATACGTGGTCGTTGTCTTTTCTGCGGTCTGTATGTGTGTATATACTCGTGCCTGCCCGAGTTACGGCGACGGGAAGTTCGGATGGCCGTAGGCGCTTGGCGGGGCTTCGGAGTCGCACCGATGCCAGGGCGCAGGTGAGCGCGCGAGTCCTTGCGTGGCCGTCATGTAGCGCGCACCTGGAGTTGATTGGCAATAATGCCTTGGCATCGAGGCAAGGCGTCGTACGATAGAACGGGTGTCCCATCCAGTTTATACGCGACGCGTACCAGTACGAAGTGAGCCGCTGCTGTCGGTCTGCCTGCAACCTGTGAGCCTCTTGCACCCCCCCCCCCTCGCCCACCCGCATACCCCTTGTATCGCCCCACTTGCTACTGCTGCCGCAGCGCTATATGCAGTGACCTTGTATGCTGGCGTCGTTGGCGGTGTCATAATTGACAAAGCGATCGGCTTTCGAGCGCCAGCTCAACCTTTTGCATTGTGTATAAATTGGCACGTACTTGCATGGCGACTCCTTAAGTGACGTTTTGGCTTCTGGCACACAAGAGCTCGCGCTTCAGCTGGATTTTATCCGAAATAGAGCTTCAACTATGACGAGACATGCAATGCATACTCGTGTACGATCCGTTGTATATAGCATATCCAGACACACTTTGCCGGTATACATACATGACTGGCACATCTTGTTGCATTATCTCCGCTTCTGTACACTGGTGCCATTTGTACATTCCCTCTGTGTCTCAAGGAGAGCGCGAAACATGTTTATTCAATTGTCTTTGTCAGGAAACATCCATAAGCGCTGCTACAGCCGCGTTATTATGATAGAAGCCCGCACAACGGCGGCTGTATTGCTGACACTGACATTCACTATACCTGAAGTTCACAGAAGAAAAAAAATAAATAAATAGAAAGAGAACAAGCACGCACGAGTCGTGCTCAACGTTTCTATTACCCACGATATACTAAATGCAAAACACCGACTGCAAATTGGCGTCCTTCAGTCTTCTTTTTTTCTTTTCTTTTCTTAAAGCAAGCAGTCATATCTCTCGAAACTTTCCTTTGCCTGTGCCAGTGCTTCTCCTCCTCACGCTCTCTTTAGACACCGCCCATCTGCTCGGTTCTTCTCATTTAGGACGTTATTCGTCAAGGACATTTGACACGGCGGTTTATGCATGAAGCGACTCCGCGCGATCTGGTTTTCAGCTAGTCCCGATTATCGCACAGTATACAGATGGCGCAACCACAGCACACGACGGCAGCGCAGAAGGATAAAGCGCAAACAGAACACAAAACACTTGCAAGTGGCGGTCGTGAACAAAGCGCATAGCGAGCGAACAAACAAACGAATGCGTACGCGAAAGAATAAGGCACGCCCTGTAACAGAGGCTGAACATACATATAGCGCGAGCTCGGTGGGATAGCGCATATCCGAAGCGCCGCGATGAATCGACGCCGAGAAACGATTAGACGGCCTCGATTGCGGAGGAAATAGTCAAATAAAGTAAAATAAATAACGAAGCGTATATACAATAAAACGGATCACTCGCGAAGCGCGCAGTCGATAACGATCGCGAAAGAGCTTTGGTGCGGCGCGCCGGCTACATCGGTAACGAGCATACATAACCGGCTCGCTCGAGCACAAGGACGATGGCTCGGGGCCCGTCAGCGGCAGATGGAGTCGGCTGCCTCGCTACCGTTGCTACCATACACCGCTCGCATCGCGTAGCCACAACGGAAGAATACACGTTGAGTGTGCGTGCTGCATATGGACAAAGATGACACGGTTATTGTAGGTAAAAATATGGCGGCCTGTGCACGCTTGAGTCGCCAGGTGGCGGACAAGCGAACGCATGGGCTACGAAGGACCTTGCGCGGACCTTCTGTATACGTTGTTCTGGGATTTGGACGTTGTCTGTATTGAATCTGAATTGTCATTGCGGATTATTTATTTATTTATTTATTTACTTATTTATTTATTCAGTTACTTAAAAACCCCGCCCAGAGGCATTTGAAAGGGAAGTGGTCCCACAGGAAACACGGGCTAAACACTACGCTCAGCGACTTGCTACTTTTCATGCTGTAATCCCGCCGTACGCAGTAACCTTAATTGGCATGACTAGAGGGTCTGTGCATACAGTGATTCTTGAGTATACACTAACCTTGACATAACTATTGAAGGTGACGAAGCATTTGACGAACTATATACGACGTAGCAAGAGAGAGAGAAACTGCGACATAAGTGGAACGGACATCGCCATGGAAACAGTTACCACAAACTCTGCGCGAAGGCCAGAGAGTCGAAGCAACTGCTTATAGACTGCCCCTGCGTCGGCGAGCGCTCATTGTGGTGGCAGCATCGCCAACAACTTGCGTAACGAACAGAGCATCAACAGCAGCTGCTTGCCGTCGCTCACGCAAGTGTCTCTTCCGAGGGTCGAGTGGTTTTTATTTCCTTCACACTTTCATTCAGCTTTTGATTACCTAGGCATTCCGAAACGTCGCATGCATAGGCAAAGCCGAAAGCTCCGCACGCTTCTGCTGGCGAGTAGCGCCAAGGTGAAGGCGCGCCGCAAAAGGGCGTCGCGTCATGCCGCTGCGAGCGTCATGCATTCGCTCGGTGCGCATAAAGAGGCGACGGCCCTGCCCCGGCCAGACTTCTTGTCGCCTTCTCGTTCGAGGTCGAGGGGGACGAAGCGGGCGCAAGGGTAGGGAGGGTTGCATGCAAGCGGAGAAGCCGGCCTTCCGCAAGTGCCGTCGCTTCTCTCTGCATGTCGCAATGCTGTGCTGCTGCGCTCGCCGTCGTCACGGCTTCGCCCAAGGACGGACGCAGCTGTCCTCTCTTCCCCTTGTATACCTCCTTCCTTTCGCACTCCTGATCGGTTCTGTGCCGCCTCCTCCTTTCGAGCTATCTTCGCGCCCTCTCACCCGTTGGCCAGCGATATACGCGCGAGCTTGTTTTAATAAGCGGCCGACGACAAAAAACCGCTGCAAAAGAAAAACATCCTATACGACGTGAGTGGTGGTGAGGGCGCACGCCTTTGCAACATCAACAGCCCGCCGCAACCTGGGCTGAGGTGTGCGTCTTCAGTTCCTCTCTTGTTTCTTTTCCTTCCGCGTACATTTCCATCGCCTATCGTAAACAGCGACCGGCGGTTCGAGAGGACGACGCCGTTTGCGAGTTGGCGGTCGCTTTCCTGCGCCGTGTACGACATCGTTACAGTCTCTGTCTCAATCGCCGCGTGTGATAGGAATAAAATGAAGAGACACTCATTGTATAAAGAGGAAGCGCTTCGGTGATGCGGAAATGCAGGCGGTCAAGAACTGTGATTCGGCGGAGAAGACTACTGACACGCTGTGCTGTTAAGATCGCGTGGTAAGTCAGCGGCGCATAAGCAGGGACAAACACGCGCACAAAAAGAAGCAAACAGCACACGAAGCGGGGGAAGGGGAGGGAGGGGCTCGTTGAAGGAGCGTTAGCACGCGTCGACATACGGGTACAGGTGCGCCGGACAAAGAGGAAAACGACCTGTAGCTTCGCTCCTTGAATGAGCGCTGCAAAGCGTCCACGGCGCGATGGACGCCAGGCGAAGAGCGCCGGCACGTGTTCTAGAAGTACCGCTGTGAAGCATTCTTTGTCCGTCCCCCCTTTGCACGCGTTCGCTTTCGACGGGATGTCGCAAGTATCGGTAGCTTAGCGCCGGCAGTCGACTTAGAAGAACCGGCGCTTGGCAAAAGCCAGTCGAATCACTTCCCGCTTCGAAGCCCCCGTAACCTTCGCGCCACGTAGCTTTCAGGCACGTATGCATGTAGACGTTGTACATACACACACGCCGGTACCGCTTGGCTGGAATAAATAGCTGGCGTTCTGCACAGCGGCAGAAGAGAGATTCATTTCCGCGTAGCCTACCTACCGGCTTGGTGAAAGTAAGCGTGCGCTGCGGTTGATGGCACACACCGACTACGCTATAGCGTAGGGGGGGGGGGGGGGAGTCGCAGCGAACGCTGCTGACGCTACCGGATGCACGCACATGCGAAAGGATCGACTTTGTTGCAATGCCGAATGATTGGCTCAGATTGCGTCACGCCTAGACGCGCGCAGATTGCTGCAAAACGTGTTGCAAGCTTCGGCCCCCCCCCCCCCCCCCCCGAATGTGTTGACTTCTACTGCTGCTCCCTCGCGCGCAAGCTTGCTTCCTTGCGCATCGTTGTTGTTGTGCGGCGCAGCTGCCTCGAGGAGCTTCTGTACGGAGTGCTTACTTGTACCACGGTGTAGAAACCAGCGTTGATCGGGAACATCTATGAATACAAAAGCGATCATTTCCTTTGTTCGCATGAATTTTGTACCGCGCATTTCTGCCCTTGTTTTTTTTTTCCCCTTATTAACGTTTGTAAGCACACTATTGATATTTCGATGTTCATCGACGCAGAAGCTCTTGCCCGGATGCTCATTCGCTCTTTCCATTCCTTGGTCACGTGACAGATACCGTTTTCCCGGTATTCCGAGTTTCCGACCTTCTGCCGTCGTTTCGGAGCTACTGCACGCGCAGCCCAGCTGATCGCTTGAAACAAGCCCGGCATCCTAAAGCAGCATCTGCCGCGTGCCGTATTCCTTTCCTTTTCCAATTAGAAAGCGACTCAGGTATACGCTCGTTCGGCGCTTCTTCCTTTTGCTAATGACGCCAGCAACGCGTGGCGCGCTTTCCTTGTCGAGCAAGTACACTAGTCGAGTATAAGGAGAGTGAGAGCGACACGGCGAACGAGAGAGGTGTCTCGAGGAGCGGGGGAACGGCAACGCACGTATCCGCGTCACCGGCGTATATATTCTTACTTGCACTGCAGTCGCCGGACGATCAGGTAGAGAGGGAGGGTGAGAAGATGCGAAAACAAAAGCGCGCAGAGAAGCAGCGGCATGGGATCGAACAACATCGCGCCGAGTCCGATACGCGTGTATAAACGACACTCGCGGTGATGTTCTGCCATATATGCTATACATACGAGGAAGAGGCGAGCGGTGCGCCTGCATACTATACAGCCGTCGTTGTGCATGCGTTCGCCGGCCGGCGCGCGTCACGTTTATTTCTCGCCGCTGCGCCGCGGCAGTTGTTGTTACAAGCCACGCCGCCGGCGCACCTGCTTCGCACCGCGCGCGATCGGAACCCGGCAGGCCGCTTTGTCTCTTCTTTTACGTTCGGCTGTGTCGCACGTTGCGAACGAGCGAGCTTCCTCCGCTCTCAAGTGCACGCTTCGAAAAAAAGAAAAAAAAATTAACGGCGCGGATTGTGTACGAGTGTTATGTGTCATGACGGTGTCAGTCGGTCTGCACGGCTTCACTATTTTCGTTAATTAACCGCGCAAACGTCCCTCGCCAACGAGATATACGAGCGAAAAGAGAACGACGCGACACGTTTGATGCTCCATTTCAGTGATTGGCTTATTTACACGAACCTCTCAAACGGTAGTCGATCTGTTTGGCAAACGCGAACTTTGGACGCCGCATGGCTTGGTTTTACTTGCGATATATCTGGTATATATAGTGACAAGTGGTGCAGGCAGATATTAGAGAGTTTTAGTGCTGGGGACCCGCGGGCTTGGGGGCGCGCGGGCCCTTGCGCTCTTTTGTATTCTCGGTGGATGCGGCTGGGAGTACAGGGAACGCAAGAGCGTGCGTACGCAGCTGGCTTGGGGTCCCCAGCACTAAAACTCTCTATTTGTTCCGAAGGATGGGGGGGTTGGCACGTGCCGCCTCCTGGCTATGCCACTGATAGTGACAAGTTTCCAGTTTGGTTTTAAGTTGTGGAAAACCTATACGGGCGGATAGATAGGCCGCGCAATGAAAGTCAGAGAGAGAGTGAGGTAAAGGTGCGCCATATTGAAGAGGCGCGGCCGACAATGAATCGGCCTTCGTGAGCGAGTACAGCGCGTGCGCTGTACCCACATGCATGCAACAGCGTTCGAACGTGACGCACGACGTCAAGGCGCGCATGCGCGGCGAATAAACCGAGGAACGAGCGAATAAATGAGAGGAATCGATGAAAATCGGGCTGCCTATAGAGTAGCAACCAGTTATTCTTTTCTCTCCGAAGCGCGCGCGTCGAAAACCACAAGGGCGGGCCGGCCGTCCGGCCTCGGCGACAATGGGCTCTCACTGATGCCACCCGCCACTCCCAACCGGCGCTAGCCGTGTGCATTGCATTCGCGGGAGAGGAGGACGGTAATTGGTCTGGAGGGGGAGGGTATAGAGAGGAAAAGTGGAGAAAGCTGAAGGTAGTACGTGCGCCTGGCAGCAGTAGCAAGAGCGCGCGCCGCCGGCTTTGCTTCGGTCGCAGTGGCGGTATCTCTGCATGCTTCCTCCGAAGCAGGTTACTGAGGGCGATCGGGGCGTTCGCCAAGGTCGCCTCGCATCGTTCGCGGTCTTGCACGGGACACTGCCTATGCACTCGATGCTGCTATACTGCGGCCGCAGGCCGTGCCTCCCAGCTTAGAGCCAGCCGCAGGCGTCATCAATCGACTATACAGGAGTCCGCTTCGTTGTGTACCGTTTCATACTTCGATTTTGAACGAGATAGTAAAACTAAAATGAATAATTAGTGGGTCGCCTGACTTATCTTCGGTAGTGTCAGTGGACGTATGCACAGATCGCTGTAAGCCAAAGCGGCCTTCATTATGTGAAAGCGTACGGGTCACCGACGAGACCGCCTGCACTGGCTAGACTATATATAATTGAAGAAAAGTAACGGCGGCTGCCACGAGCCCGCCCTATATTGATCGCAGCGCCTATCTCCACTTGTGGATCTTAGTAGAAAACAAGGACATCGAAAAGTTAAAGAAAAAAAAATAATAATAATGGTAATGGCCAGCCGCGTGAACATGCGATCGATTGCTGTTTCACTTTATTGTTGCTCGATTCACTTGGTTTTATTCGCGGCATATTATTGAATCAATAGCCGTGCCGTGGAGAGCATCGATAAGATGGCGCGCTTGTGTTCGCGTGCACACGCCATCGATAACGCACTCTTCCTGCGTATAAGTGAAACGAAAGAAAAAAAAAATTAAAGTGAGGCGGAATTGGCGTCACCGACGCGCCGCCCATACCACACGATATCGCAACGGCCATGTCTCGTCGAATGTCCTGCCATCGATCGGCTCTGCACAGCCACGCGAACAAATCCGTGGCTCATCGATGACCTTCGCAGAAGCGGGAAAGTGTACGCAGAGGGAATTATACAAAAATAAAAGAAAGATTGAGCACGTCGAGGTCTTTGGGCGCGTCGGGTTTGCGCCACTCGATTTGACTATCTCACGCACACGTATGTACAAGCTGTATCTCCGAACGACTCCAGCATGCGACAAGGTTCGAGCGGCGCTTTCGCGTGGTGTGCGCGCTCTCCGTGTATCGACCGCGCGGCGGCGCGCATGCATTCGCAGAGCCACGGCCGTGCCGGGCCGTGACCCAGTGGCCGGGGCACGCTAGCGTGCACTGCGGTGCAGGTACATATCACTCGCGGCCATATATGCGCTGTGCGGCAGGTGTTCAAGTATACACAGGCGGCCGGGCGCGATCGATTTCGAAGACGACCTTGCGGCGACCGCGGCATGCGACACAGGGTCAGTGAATCGCGTACAAAGAAGCCGAGTTCAGAGAACTCTCTATTCGATTTGTGCCGTGCTGACCTTGGAGGGCGGGCTTGTCGCAGCAGCTGCAAGATCCAGTTTTTCTTTTTCTTCTTAAATATCGGTCGGCGAACACAAGCGTCCTCTCGCGAAATGTTGTTGCTCGCGATAAATGCGTTTGCCGAGGGAGACGGAGAGAAATCGAGGCGGCTGGACAGAAGAGAGATAGAAAATGAGATAAAGCAGTAGCTACCGGCTAACCTGTTAACGAGATATAGACACCCACGGGCATGCATCGTTAAGTTTCAGTTTAGTTGCATGCGACGCGCTCGGTTCGCTGTCTACCGTCGTGAGCTCGTTAATAATGTACATGCCGGCTGGTACGCGCGAAATATACAACCATGCATGCAATCGATCTTCTAAGCGAGCTACCGAACGCTCAGTGTGCGCGAGATGTCGTATCTCGCCGTGCCCGCCCGTGGCAAAAATCCTATAAGCAATGGTGGTTTTGCTCGCACATGTCTTTTCTTCTTTCTTTTTCATTATTTTATGTATAGAACGCGTAGGCCTCTTGTGATCTCGTTTAGTAAGCTTGTCGCGCACACTTTAAACATTGACACTGTATTGACAGTGTTCCCCGTGGAGTTCCGCGCACGCAGAACCCTTTCGTTTTAGCCGCGTGTCCCGCGGTCATAAGGAAAGCCTGTGCTGAAATCTTCTGCACGTTCAACCCTGGGCTCAAAGTTGGCCAAAGAAAGCCGAGAGTCCAGCCCGACGCCGCTTTTGCAAGCAAAAAGCCCGTCCAGGTGCTGCAGAGAGGCGTGACACGCAGCTGCATGGCGTGCGTGGGAGAGACGGCACGCGCGGCAGCGTCTCGTCGTGGGGCGAAGACAAAAAACATAACTAAATGCTGCCGCCCGCCGTGTTTCCGGCGTCCGCGCTTCTCGACGACTTGAGTTTCGCGTCGCCTTGCCACCGCCGATAAATCACTCCCCGAGCCCCGAAGTGGCTCGTGCGTGCGAACTCCTGGACCTCGGAGGAGGTAAGCACGTGAGAGATCCCCCCCCCCCCCCCGTCCTCTGTCTCTCCCTTCTGCAAGCGGAACCAGAGTGATCAATCAATCGCCGCATCATATGGGTGCAGGCCCAGGAGCCGGGCATCGGAACAATAAGGGCGGCCGCTGGTAGCTCCTCTGAGGTGCGTCTTGGAAACGGCCTTATGTATACGCTGTGGATAGATAGATGACTTTGCTCAGTACCGCCAACATAACGCGTAAAACGACGACGTGTGCCTGGAGAAATGCGTCGTAGACGGACAATGCGAAAACGAAGGTTCGCCCTTCAGCGCGTATGCTGTATGAACGGAAGGAATCGCCGGAGACGTAACGTGCCTTCAGTGTGACGAATGCAATTTTTCTTACACAGTGGACGAATGTAACGCTGGGGAAGGCGCATATAATGTTCCTGCTGCAAGATGTCATCGCAACCTGCAACTATCATCGCGATGTGAAACTTACCAGAACAACCATTTTCTCGTTATTGTCTCAGCCTCGTTGGTGTTATTCTACGGACCACACAAAGATTGCAGTGCTCTCGCGTTAATGTTAAGCTCGAACCTTATCGCCACTTTCGCGTGGTTCGTGAACGCGAGTATCGGAAGAGGCCGAAGGGCACGTGATCAAGTTGTGTCGCAGCTGTAGGCACAGTATACGAATAATATACCGCACATTGACTGAACACGTCGAAATTTCATGGACGCGTCCGTAAACGTCGAGCGCTTTTCCTCCGAGTATGTAGGTATGCGGTAGATTGCCAGATGAGTCGTAAATTTGTCATCAGAAGCCACGGGATATTGTCACAGCGTTCACTGAAGTCACGATGACGGGCTCGTTTCGCAAACCCGCTGTTTCGCGAAATCACCGCCTTCGGAGAAGGCTGCATTGCACGCGCGACAAACGACACGCATCGACGCGTTTCCTTTGTTTCGCGAAGGGACTCAAGGAGAGAGGGGGTAAGCGAAAAATTAAGAGAAGTCGACGAGGATGAGGAGGAAAGAGAATATGCAAGGGGGAACCGTGGCGAAATGTGTCAGAGACTGGTAAAACAGGAAGCGTGTTGTCTGTGCGTATGTGTGCTTGTGCGGCTGGGATTGCCGACGTGGCAACTCCCGCCTCTGAGCGGGGGAATTGCGCAACGGGCTCGCTTCTCTGCTACGGCGGCCCTCCTCCAGTGGCCTTGCTTACGCGCTGCCGTATCAGCCGCATTGCAGCAGCAGCAGCAGCCGGAGCCAGCGAGCGAGACCTTCTTGGCTCGCGGTCAGGGGGGAGAGAGAACGGTTCAGGAACGGGCCCGGCGTAAACATCGTCGAAAATGAAGGAGGAATGTTTTCCTGACGCGTGCGGACACGCAACAGGCGCAGCTCTTCTTAAAGCCGAACGGGGACACGGCCGGACCGTTCTCGGAATGCAAATTCGAAAAAAGCGCACGTACGCCTTCAAAAGCGCCCTAACCACACTAACCGCGAGCCACAACGTGCAGCGACTATAGCCTTATCTTTTGAGTATGCACGTTCAATCTTAGTACCAAAGCGAGCTCGAAGTGCCGCTTTCGCATATCGATGTAGGAAGCAGTATCTTTTCTTCGGTCGTTTTCACTTGTTCGTGTTTGGAGATGGCGCAGTGCCGATTGTGTCCATGCCAGCGTATACCTAATTGTGCGCTGTTGTCGAGGTCGGACCGACCGCCCTAGGCGACATTAACACATTTCCATGGAAGCGGTGAAGAGAGAAACAGAGAGGCGACAGAATTTCTTCAGTTCGAGAGAAACATTTGCCCGGTTGCCGGAACCACAGTATGGGCTTCATCCTTTCTCAGAAAATAGAAGGCTGTGCGCTTGGACGAAGGATGTACGGAGGCTGGTGGAAGAAACCAGCGTACTTCCATCGAATGCGCTGATGGAACTGACGCGATACGCATTACACCGCTCCGCAGCTCTTCCTGCCTGCCTGCATTCGCACCGCTCCTGGTGTTTGCCGGCAACGCCTGTTTTATGCAGCACCCCTTTTTTCGGCCGGCGACTCTCGAGGTGCCAGCCCCATCTCTTCTTATTGTTGCTGGTCACGGGGACGCCCGCATTTTCACCCGCGGAAGCCAAGTGGGTAAAGAGGGAGGAGGAAGAAGCAAAGAGAGGACGCCGGCGCGACGCTAGCGACGCCGGCGGGCGCCGGCTGCGAAATCGTCGCCGGCCGGCCGGCTTGCCTGCGCGTTGCCGGCGCTGCTGCCAGCTCGAATGTAGGTCGGGGCCACCGGCGCCAACGAGCAGCGCGCGGCGTCGCTTCGCTTGCCAGACCGGGCGGCGCGCGTTTCTCCATTCCCAACGCCAGCGAGCTGAGATGGAGGAGGAGGCGAGAATGGGGATGGCGTAGCAAGCAGCCATTGCTTTTTGCTCTACGGAGAGAGACCGGCCGGCCGGCGAAAAGGCGCGTGAGCCAGCGCCGAGCCGGTTGCTGACGATGATGATTGGGGCTCCGCCTCGTCAACTGCGTTGTGCGGTGGTGGCGGTTGTTAAACGTCCGCTGTGGCGCAACCGCTGTGCAACCCCACGGCCTCTGCCGCCTTCGTTCAGTAAAGCACGTAGTACACACCGTAGCGGATGGAGGTGTGTGTCCTTGGCCGGTACAAGCGAGGCCGGGGCCTATTTGCCGCGCTGTGAAATCATGTCGCGCTGCCTGCCGTGCCTTGCTCGCGTGAGTTAGGCGGCATTGTGCGCGCTTTCGTGACGACGAGCGATGTCTGTCCTTGCGGAGTCCCGTGTCCCGCGAATGAGACCCTGTCACTTGTACAATACCGAGCGTTCCAAGGCGTAGATGGCCATCTCACAAAGAATTGCAGCGCTGGTGCGCGTGCTGAGTCACCAAATGTAGCGTAGAACGGGGCGGTGCTCCTCATGATGCGTTATAAAGGCCTTGTTCAAACATGTTGGAAATAAATTCAAATATTTGGCAAGTACTCAGACTGCCGGTGTACCACGTGTATAGTTCACCAAGGAAGTCAAGGAAGGAAGAGAAAACTGCCGAGGAGAGTGCAGGCGAGCCAGCTTTACGCTAAGCAAAAAAAAGTTACGTGAATGGAGTACAGTAAGAATTCATTATTAAAAACGATATTTATTGTTCCATGAACGGTTACGTATGGTACGATGTTTCTGCTTTGATCAGCCACGCTTTGATTTTTACGGCGTTACGTGACGTCACATTCTTCCGACAGTCGCACAAGGACGCACGCATCACGAATCTATTTCGTGTCTGGAGCAGCAGCACCTAGTATTAAGCTTATTGTTTCGTATAAACTAGAACACTGAAGAAAAAGGAGAGCCCTGCTTATCTTCAACTTTTTTACGAATCCAGAGAACTGTGATTTGGGCGCACTTACACGATGGCGAAACCACGCGCTACAAGAGTTTAAGGGGCACATCTGACTCGTAGTTGATTTATTTTTAATTTATAACGAGACCTGCTTGAGGTTTGTAGGGTAACCTTCTTAGTCACTCGAACAAGTGCACATTTAAACGGAACTGCAAGGGAAGACGAAGGCTCGAAGAGATGAAAAATCGTTGAATGCCTAAGGTTGCTGAAGCCAACATTTCGACGAGTGGACTTGTATTAGTTTGATTTTCATCACTACGAGCACGTGCAGTATTATTCTGACATACCGTAGCTGTCGCTTAGAAAGTTGGCTTCTCCTCACAAAGTCTCTTATTGCGGTGAAGCAAGCTTCGACAGACACGTTCGGCAGTACATTCACAAAGCCGCTTCGATAGAAAGTTGGTTTCTCCTCACAAAGTCCCTTATTGCGGTGAAGCAAGCTTCGACAGACATATTCGGCAGTACACTCACAAGCCCGCTTCGATAGAAAGTTGGCTTCTCCTCGCAAAGTCCCTTATTGCGGTGAAGCAAGCTTCCACAGACACGTTCGGCAGTACACTCACAAACCCGCTTCGATAGAAAGTTGGCTTCTCCTCACAGAGTCCCTTATTGCGGTGAAGCAAGCTTCGACAGACATGTTCGGCAGTACACTCACAAGCCCGCTTCGAGGTCCACGAACTGGCTACTTTGCCTGCAAAATGTTTCGGCTGTCAATAGATACCGGGGGCAATAACGTTTCGCTGGCTTTCTTTTTTTTTTTTTTTCGAGAATATAACTGGAAGTCCAATGTGTTCATCGGCTACAGCAAGAAACTATATCGTTCTCTGATGCGGCCTCCATTCATCATAACGTTCACGCTTTGTTCGTACCCTCAACCCACTGCGTTACCGTAAATATTTCATCAGTAACACTTATTCATTCATTCAGGGCGCCGGCTGCTTCGTTGACACTGGCATGAATCCAAGGTTAGGCGGTGGTGATCTGAGGGCTGATTGCGCAACGGTTATTCAAGGGCAAATTTCACCCGCTGCTCCGCGTTCGTGCCGAAAAAAAGAGAGCGGCTGAACGGGCACGACAGTCTACAGTGAGCACAATGCTTGGCAACTCGGTGACATAAATATGCAAAAGGCTCTAAGCATATGGCGGCACCGACAGACTTCGTCAGGGATAGTAATCGGACCGATTCTTCTTAAGACTCCCATTCTGTGTACCAGGGGCGTAGCCAGAAATTTTTTTCGGGGGGGGGGGGGGGGTTCAACCATACTTTATGTATGTTTGTGCGTGCGTTTGTATGTGTGCGTGCCTATATACGCAAGCAAAACTGAAAAATTTCGGGGGGGGGGGGGGGGGCTACGCCCCTGCTGTGTACTCTCCTTCGTAATCGACTCCAGCGTCATTGTATCGCCGGAATTTATTTATTTATTTATTTATTTACCCTCAGGGTCCGAGGACATTACAGAGGGGAGTGGTTATATGTACAAAACAAAAGATCATTCCTATTTATACAATAATAATTAATATGGCTTTGCAAAACATACATACATTATTAATACAAACAATACAATCGGTAAACTAATAATGTTTTACAATAACATTTGAAGACCAAGTATTACAAGAAAACAGTGAATTGTAAAATAACGCCGTACACAGTGTAAAATCAAACATAGCAGTTACATAGCAGTTATGTAGTCACAGGCAAAGCACGCATGAACAATTCACTGTCTTTTATTTCAACCGTTAGCGCGGGAAGGCAATTCCACTCTTTTGATGTACGCGGTATGAATGAATTGAGAAATGCGTGAGTTCTACATGATGGAATTCCGACTTTATGTGTATGGTCTAGTCTATTGGAGACATACTGTGGAGGAGTAATTAGTTCACTATGCAAGTGTGGATGGTAGTGGAGCTTATGAAAAAGAACTAAACGATGCATTTTACGACGAGAGGCGAGGGAGGGTAAACTAAGATTACTCCTCATTGTTGTTATGCTGGCGTTGCGGCTATACTGAGAACAAATAAAACGAATGGAATTGTTTTGAATCATTTCGAGTGTGTGCGACAGATTTTCCTGTGAGGGGTCCCATACTGATGCGGCATATTCAAGTTTAGATCTAATAAGTGATTTGTATAAGAGAAGCTTTAAGGAAGAAGGGGATCTTGAAAAATTTCGACGAATGTACCCGAGCATACTATTTGCTTTATTTGTAATGTATGTGATGTGATCATTCCAGGTTAGATTAAACGCTATATGAACACCAAGGTATTTGTACGATGAAACAGATTCCAATGGTACGCTATTGAGTTTATAAACAGGTAGAATGGTTTTCGATCGAGTTACTCGCATAAATTTGCATTTAGCTATATTTAATTCCATTTGCCATACCTTGCACCATGAACAGACTGCATTGAGGTCAGATTGAAGAAGAAATACGTCGTCATCACTAGCTATTTTCCTAAAGATCACACAATCATCTGCAAAAAGATGAATATTGGAGGAAACATAAGAAGGTAGGTCATTTATATATATTAAAAAAAGAAGGGGGCCAAGTACAGAACCTTGCGGAACACCAGATTTTACAGCGCTAAGTCCTGAGTTCGTGTTGTTTGCTGACACGAATTGAGAGCGGTTGTGTAGAAAACATTCAATCCAGGTGAGAAGTTTGGGATCAATGTTAAGTAGACTGAGCTTATAAAGAAGTAGCTGATGGCAGACCTTGTCGAATGCTTTTGAAAAATCGAGGAAAATGCAATCGGCAAATGTAGAGTTATCCAAAATAGTATGTAGCTTGTGCATAAAAGACGTTAATTGTGTTTCGCAGGAATACGTTTTACGAAAGCCGTGTTGTGATGATGAAAAAAATGAATTAGATTCGAGGAAGTTTATAATGTGCGAAAACAGGATATGTTCGAGAATTTTGCATGGTATGCTAGTAAGGGAGATGGGTCTGTAGTTGAGAGGAGAGTTCCTGTTACCCGACTTGTAGAGTGGAATCACTTTCCCAATTTTCCAGCTTGATGGAAGAGAACCAGTGTCAAGAGTCTGTTTGAAGATCATAGTTAACAGGACAGATGAATAGGCCATAGTGCTCTTTAGAAACTTTGTTTCGATTGGAATTGGCTAGCATGCGCGCGCAACAGAGAAGGCGTACACTCAAATCCGGATCCGCTTTCTTTTTTGTTTGTTTCGTTTCCTTCACAGACTGCAGGAAGGTCGTACAACGTTTCGAATTACAAGCGGACGTTCTGCGACGCTCGAGGTCGTCGGTTTTCATGGATTACATATTTTTTCTTCTTCGCTTTCGGATCGGAAAGAATAAAGAATCGATGAACTTCAAGGAACACACCTGTCTCGACATTGAATGATCGATGTTCGCAGTGTATAACTGGCAAACGTCTATTACGAAATCGCTTCGAACGACGACAATCTGTAAATGAGGCGCGTGCTGGAAGCGTCTTGCGACGCTCGTTGCAGTATATACGTTAGAACAGTACGCGCTTGAATCTATGACAATGCCGAGATCAAGCATCCTTGACGCATAGTTTTACTGGAGCATCAGATGTGTAGCATGATCCGCAGCGGAGTGGTGCAGCAGCTATGTGTGCCGCCGTTCTCGCATTAATGTAGCCAGCCCATTCACATGCAATGCCTTCTCTCTCCAGAATCGGAATGCGCTATCCATCCCGGCCTAGATTCAATACCGGAACCTCGCACGTAGCAAAGAATGCCATACAGCTCAGCAGCATGGGCTACGAGACTCCAGAGGGTGGAGAAGGAAACGGGGGTATTCGCTCTTCACGGCTTCGGTGTGTCGTGGAGAAGCTTTTCTCCCAGCCGGAAAGAAACGATAGTCGCGAGAAACAAGCCGCCTCCATCATTCCTTTCTTTTTTTTTTTTAATTTTTCCTTCTACCGTTGGGAGGCGAGGTAAGGGTGATGATGCGTCGAAGAGACTGTTTTTTTTTTTCCCCGGATTTGATGATCCTTCGCACCCACGAGCGGCAACTCCTCCATTCAGCAGAACGCATCCGATGCAGGAAGCGTGCAACGCAGAAAACGAAACGCAAAAGCCAAGCACCAGACATCCGAAGACGCTGCAGCAACGTCACCAGGCCCGCCACGGCAGGCGCAAACACCTTTCTCCGTGGCTTGCGTGGTTTCTCCGATGTTTTGCTTCTAAAAGCCACCCTGTTTTGTTTGTTTGTTTTTTTTCCTGAATTCATCTTACGTCCACGCGGCGATCTCAGCCGTTACATACGTTATTGACAGCGAAGTTGGGCCTATATGTATATGGGATGGGTGGCTGGAGGTGATATGAATTGTAGCAATGTGCTCATGTAAAGCATTCTGGGAAGTGCGCCAGCAACGACTTTCGCTGTTCAGCGATCGATCGCGTTTTCCACTCGTACAGGAAAGCTTTGCGGACTGTTTTTTCTTCCTTGCTTGATCAAGACACGCACAGCACAAGTCACTGCAAAAAAAAGGCGTGAATTCCTAGAAACTCCTCGCGCAGCTGTCACAGAAAGAAGACGCGCGTTCTCTTTTTACTTTTCTGAGGCGTCGAATGAAGCGCGCGAAGAGACTACGCCTACGCGCAACTCCTTCGAGCTCGCACGCAATCTCGCTGAGACGACTCTTGTTTATTTTTCCCCTTTTTTTCGTGTACATCGCATCGCACACTCACGCGCCTCCGTGAGAGAAGAAAAAAAAAAGAAAGAAATACAAACGTGTACGCGCACATCCGCAGGCGTGCGCACATAACCCCGCTGCCTGCATGCCGGCACACTTGACCCGGCATTGTTTCCCGACCCTCCCTTCCGCTCTCGTGGGCGCTGCATCAAAACCAAGGTCGTCTAAACTAGGAGGCCCGCGCTTGGCGATTTCGCTCCCTGCGCTCCTGCTAACGCGGGGCAGATGAACGAGAAAGCTAGAGGAAAGGACACTCTGGCCTACGCATCGAAGTTGCCGAATCGCCGAGGCCGGTTGAACGTTCGATCGACTTCTTTGGGCGGTGGCAGAGGGTCGTGACGTTTGCGGCTTGCCATGGTGCGGCTTCGCTGCTGCCGTAAACAACAACACGCCGTAGCGTGCGCGAGCCGCTCCCACGCATAGCTCCTCCTCTCCCTCTGGGTGCACCCAGACCGACTGCGCGCAGCGGCACGCTTACGCCATCCGCACAGATAACAGAATAAACAACCTCGTCCGCTTCGCGTAGCCCTGGCCTACAGGAGGGAAGCCTCGCAACGCCCAAGCCTGAAGATTGATCACTGTTACTGACCTAAACTAATGGTAACCAATTTATTTATTTCTCGACTTCGAAGAAGAGAAACTGGCCAAGACTCATCACACGTGAAATTCGGTACATCAAACCGGAGCACGCTGCACACGCTGGCCAGCTGATTGAATTAGTATAAGGCGAGTCGATTGATGCTGCGCTGCAGAACTGCATCTGTGTCTCCACGTAATCTAACGATGCGGCCCACCCTGAAGGCAGATTTTGCATCGGTGCGTAACTGCAAATGACGTATACCGGCGCTCGATTCGCATCGACTTCAGAGCGATCGAACTAAGTACTGGCATGGCCCGTGTAGTCTCTGGCCGCCTTTGATGGCCACTGCAACAGTTCAGCGGGCGCCGCTTTGGCGTTTACCGAAAGCGGCACCCGCCCACCGCTGGGTGTCGTATGTGCAGCGCACGCCACATGCGTCCGGCGCCTGGGGCGCTGTGCGTATCGACCGCGCGCAGCGCAGCTGTTCGCTGCTTCCGTGGCGTGCGCGGGCCGGAACGAGAAAGCGAACGACCTTGTGGCCGCCCTCTCAATGGGGGGACGCCCCTGACCGACCACCGGACGCTTCTTCTTCTTCCCCGGCGCCCGGCAACAGAAACGCCCTGTCCTGGTCATCCCATCCCCCACTCCCACTCTTTGCACTCCGCGGAGTCCCCGCTTTTTTATTCTAATTCGTAAACGAACCCGATCCCGCCTTAGCTTTTTACGGTTTCTCTTCACTTTCATCCTCCACTTATTGATTTTTTTGTGTTTCTAGCATAATCTTATCTTGTGCGTAAGCTATATATTTGTGTTACAATAAAATTCAGTTGGAAGTCAGCACTTGTCCTCATCTCACCTTTGTTGCGGTGTTATACTTTCACGCTGAGCAGTTTTAAGTATGGAATGCCAACTATCCCGCTCCCACACGTTTTCGTAAGCATGCAAAGACATATCTCTAGTTTTTTTTCAAGGTTGTTCTATTGATTATCTGTTCACTGGAGACATTTAAAAATAGAGGACCCAGACTTAGAAGGGGACACAATCCATTGGGCATCTAAAATGTACCATACTAGGAACAAGGTGATCTAGTACAAAGTAATGCAAAGGACTTACAGTGAGCTTGTATTTCTGAGTACATGCAAACAGCCATTTTGGTACGTTATTTTTAAAGCTAGTGAGTGGGAAAACAGGGCAGGTCAACAATGGCAGGCAGGCCCTTGTGTTAAAGGATGCAATACCAGACCCAAGGAATTACATACCAAACAGGATGTGTCTTTAGTTTAAAAAAGAGAGGGGGTGCAAGGTGGTAGTGAATAAATGAGAAAGAATAAAGCAATTAATGTGAAATATATAGTCTACGTTCACACACGTACATCATTCATAAGGGGTTTACCATATGATCCTAACTCTACCCACATTTTTTGTCCTTTCGACAAAAACAAATTTTCAATTAAAGGGGTGGTGCCACCTTGTTTGTGGCTTGCGCGTTCTTTGCTGTAAGCGTTTCCTATAGCTCCAGGAAGTACGATGCACGCACCAAGATTCATGTATTCTCGCTAAATAATTTAATATCGCCTTTTGATGTGGACAACTTTCGGTTTCGGTTTCTGGGCGCCGAGGTTGGGCAGTGACGTAGAAGTGTAGGAGGCGTGGTCACGTGACCACACAAGGCTGTGACGCACTTAGCCAGAAAACGATCGAAACTCGGCGAATGATGTAGCAGCCGATGCTTTGCCAGTACTATAGTGAACTAGAATATATTCTAGTTCACTACAGTCGGTACGTACGTTGCGGAGGTGGCGGAGGTCCGCAGGTCACTCACGTCACTACAGCAGATCTGGTGTGACGTCACTACAACTTTCGTTGTCCATCCTACAGATCTACGTCAGTGTTGGCGCGCTAGCGATGGGTTTTGATCGGGAGAATGAGCATTTAGGTACACTTTGGAAGTGAATTAAAATATATTCTAAACGTTTGCTGCGTCCGACCCTTCGTGTGGAGTGTCCTTGCATACAGAAGAAACCCACAACAGGCTTGTTATAGCCTCGAAATTTGATGGCACCACCCCTTTAAGAATGTGGTAGGTCTAGTGCCAAGACTTTACAGCGTATACTGTCAAAGACATTTCCTTCACTGTTTACATATTCTAACTGGTCAGTATAAATGAATCATTGTATATTTCTGGTTTAGAGCTTGTAGTTAGTCCCATGCAGAGATCGCAGTACATATGGCCCTCTGCTGTGTCTGACTACAAGTTATACAAAAAGACTTATCATGAATGCATCACGCTGCAGCTCTTGTGTATCAGTAGTATGTATCGGAACACCTGTGTTTCATATGAGATGGTAAGGCTTCTAAGGTGCTGCAGCAGAACTGGTCACTGAGAGATCCGCAAGACTATTATCAGGATTCATTTCTCTAGCCTCAGTTTTTCCTTGCTCAAGAAAGGAAAGAATACCCTGACTGATGACTAGTTTCAAGATCATAACTCTATCAATACCCTGAACAAGAGGTGAGGTGCCCTAATGATGATGATGATGACGCAAACTTTATTGGGGTCCAGAGAAGATGCGGGGGGACCCCGCGCCACCCGGCTAGTCCCGCGTAGGGACCGCCAAGCCGAGCTGGCGGCCCGTTGGCGGGCACTCTGGACGGCCAGGATTTGGTCATGGAGTTCTGGGCTGCGCAAGAGCGCTGCCCACCTGTCCTCGCTGAAGGCGGAGCCGATGGCTTCACATTCCCATAACACATGGTTCAATGTTGCTAATAGTCCACAGCCAGGGTAGTCCGCACTGGCATACTGTTCAGGGTATATTGCATGAAGAACCGCAGGGTTAGGATACGCACGGGCTTGTAATAGTCTATGGGTAACTGCCCTCGCCCTACACAAGGCATGACCTCGCTGTTTTCTGCACATGCAGGCACACCATCATGGACAAGCTCAAGTTCGGGTGCCTCGAGCTGGGCAAGTGGCCGCTCACCTCCACGGACTGGAACCCCGTCTCCTCCGGCAGGCCTGGCAGCCGATGCACGCACCTTCTGGCGCATGTCACCCACTCAGGATGAGGGTGTTGACTTTGCTGAGAACTTTGGCTCCTCTGTTGAGTCTGGATGTGCAAAGAGAAAGGTACGTTTACACTTACTTTAGCAACCATATCCATGTTCATTTCAATCACATTCATAATGAGACGTGCTAGGGTGCTTGAACTGACAATTCATTAATCTAGTGACCAGTGCATGTTCGGTGCTGAAAGTTGGCTTTGACTTTATAAATTGATGTACAGGTCAGCACAGTACCTTCTCCCTGCAATTCAAAGCATTTACATGCATTATTTGAACCGAGAATTCACTGATTCATCAGACATTCGGCCCTGAGCTATTAACCAGTTACCATTAGGGAATCTAATTAGAACTAACAGACAAGAAAGCCAAGGAAAGTATAGGGGATGTTCCTGCGACCTTCGAATTCGAAGGTCGCAGGTTCGTTCCTTGCCAGCGGCAAGTTATGTTTTTGTCCACTTTACTTTCTTCACATTTACATCCTAATTACTACAAATAACATCCCCTATACTTTCCTTGACTTCCTTGTCTGTTAGTTCTAATCAATGTTGTGTCTAGCAAAGAAAGACGAGCCCTTAAAATTCCCTTTCTTTCGTTTATTAGAGAATTTGCAATTTAGGAGAAATAAAGTAAGCATCAATGTACTATTGTCTGAAATTGAGATGCGTATCTCATTCTCAACTGCAGCGGGTGCTGTACAAGTGCATGTGGAAGGAGTGCGGTGAACGGTTCTCCACCTGCAAGGATGTTGAAAGGCACGTTCGTGTAAAGCACCTTGGGTAAGTTCCTCTTTCTGTCTATGCGTACATATACTTATGCTAGTGTGTTTTGTGCTCAAAAATCAGCATTGGAATGCAAATAAAGATAGTATCCTAAATTTATCTGGACGATTTGAATATGGCACTTCCATTTATCAGCGTAGATCTCATGAAAATCGAAAGCATGACAAAAAAGGAAAATTACGGAAAGAGGGACAAATGAATTACATTTCTTTGAAGCAACTGCCACAGTAACATGAAATCATGCTGCAAATCAATGGATATGTAGCTGGGCTTTGAAATGCATCATAAGCAGCCTACTAGTCTGAGAAAACAATACATACCCAAAGCTTTACCGCATGATACCTCATAGTAGGCATGTAGCGCTCAGCTGGTTGGAGTGCATGAGCTGCTGTCTCCCAGAATATACCTATGATCAGTGCATTTCATTATTTGTGCTTACAAATAGAAGCGGGAATTGTCACAAGCCACACGTTGGATTGGTCATAGGCACTGTGCCAGAGGACAGCATGATGACGACATTGAATTGCAGCTTCCGAGGCCACCCAGATTTCAGCACCTGCTGCATTTTTTTGTTTGGTCTCTTTCACTTATAGGCGTGGTGATGAGAGTGAGGATTCCGCATCAAGTGATCATGAGGAAGAGTTCTATTATACGGAAAGTGAGGAGGACGACGATATAGAGAGTGACTCCGGCAGCACCCTTCTCGGAGAGCATGGCGAATGCACGCACAACGTCTACACTTCGGCACCCACCCTCAGCCACCTTGACATGGCAAGGCCACCACACGAGGACCCACAGTACCAGATGCTTGCAAGGGTGTGTACACGTCATTATTTTTGTTTTTGTCACACGTAATGGGAGCCGTGCCACTGTAAATGGAAAGCCAAGGTGTTTTTTGGGCAAGTGCACTCTTTGGTGTGTTGCAATTATTAGAAAGCAAATTAACATGTAGGAAACGAGCACTGCAGGCCATACGGACATAGACTGCAGGGCAAAGAAGCGCACATTTTTCTTATTCGCTCCACATTGTGACTGTCTTCACACCATAGCTTTAATGCAGGAAGCCGGATAATGGTAAAGGCAAAGGTATTGAGCTGACAAGCCTTTACATGGACATAACTTCTGAACATGGTTCACAGGTCAACTACATAAGCTTTATAAATGGTGGCATTGCTCTGTTTAAGTACTTGTTTATACTTCTGAGCAAGCTACAGTCCACATGCATCTTTCAGGTATAGCTGCATTTCTTTCGTGACAAAGGTGACCAAACAGTGGGCATCCTTGGAAAATGCATTACTTCTTACTGATAAAACGGCATGAACGAGAAGCTGTTTCATTTACAGAAGGGATTTAGAGGGGATTTAGAGGAATCCCCTCGAGCTAACAAAAGCATGAATTATCCGTACAAAGATTCCATAGCAGCAGAAGTAAAAGAGGCATTTATTTTGCTGCTCGAGATGTACCGCAACGTATGCGCTGAAATACTGACGTTACGCAAATTATATTTGTCTTTTAGAGTGCCGTTCCTGCATCCCCGCCCAACCCGTCATCAGCATCACCTATCAACATTCCCACAGTGCAGCGGTCTTTCTCATGGCAGCCACACGCCAGTGCACCAACAGCTATGGTCTGTCTTACAGCTACTCCCATTTCACCCCTCCTCATTCCTTGAGAATGTGTCTTCCTTTTGCCTCTGGTTGTGCCTTTGGTTTGTGTTTTATAGCTACGGCAGCTTGTGAGGGAAATTACTGTTTGGCTATCAGAGCTTATCATCAGAGTTCAGTTCCCTTTTGTTTCTTTTTGTTAACCCTTTGCGATCCGAAACATTTACCCATCATCTGTCCATTCTAATGTGAAACTCAAGAAATCAAAGCTCAAGTAAAAAGAAGTTTACTTACTCATTTAGAGATGACGCATAATGCAATGGGAAAACACGTGCGTGAATCGACCACGAAACTTGTCAAGCAGTGACTGACCACGAGCCACTGCAGCTGTGTTGCATTGTCGGAAGGGGCCCGACAACGGACCGCAAAGGGTTAAACATTATTTCTTTCGAGAAAAAATTGTTGCCATTTCAACCATACAAACTCACAGATAAGTTGAAAATAACATCGTCAATGTCATATAAATGTCCTTAATAAGCATGCATCTCAAGAGGTCACGACTATAGTTCGGAAATGACAACCGTGGCTTAGGAATATGTGTGAATAAAAAAATTGAGCTACACTGCCATTTTGACATGCGCTTAGCAGGTCTTTGTATCATGACAGTGTGCACTTACAGAGCTGCATTTTGAAACTATAGCACACATCCGGAAGACATGAGGGCGCTTAAATGGACAAACACTCCAGGCCTCCTTCCACTTGATTGACCCATCTTCATCTTAGTTTTGGCTGCTGGCTCTGTACAGACGCGAGGATTTTTTTTTTATCATGTGACGGTTTGTTACACTTATGAAATGCCAAATGTGTCTGATGCATATAGACACCCATTTCTTCAGGTTGACTATGGCAGCATGAGTTTACTCTGTACAAATACAAATTTTTAGAACTTATTGCCAGCAAAAAGGGCGAGCAATTTAAAACGCGCCGGTCAAAAAGCTGGCACTACTATTTTGTTTCCATGCTGCCCTATGCACCTTTGTTCCTTGCTCTAAAGGTGAAGGCGTGCCATCTTGGCCAGAGTTCAGTTCTTTTGCAACACTAAGTGGGAGTGGCTCAAGTGTTTAGTAAAAAAAAGCCAAGATGTGTAGCAATCAAGAAAGGACAGACAACCATGGCCATGAACTTATGATAAAAGACTTACCAGATATAAAATAAAAAACTGAAATCTACAAAAACATTTGGTACCTTTTATTTATGTGTATTTTTTTTCTGTCTTCACCTGTCAGAGGTTTATTCCTAACTGTCCATTGATTGGCCTAGACTTGAAGTTCTTTCCATGCATAAAGTGAAGCGGTATTTTAATCAAGCCCAGAAACTGTCAAGGGGCATTAGAAATAGGGCAAGAGTTTACCTGAGAAAAGGCAGAGAGTGGAGTTCGAGTAATTAGCCTGCCACTCTGCTTACAGCAAATGAGAAAAGATGAAAAGTTGGGGTGTGGTGAGTGAAATAAGGTTTGGCAGACTTCTTCGTGTATGAAGGTTCCATTCACAGCCTTGAATACAAGAAATAATAACGTGGAGTGCCGAGTGTAAAGATAAGGAGCATTTACCAGGTAGCACACTATGTAAACTCTGTCCTTTAGACAAAGCCTAAGCCAGTTGTGAGCCATGTACTATCAGTGTCAAATGAAACGCGAACAGCGGCAAGCATTAGCAAGTGGTATAGCGCGTGCTGTTCAGTCATCACCATTGACAGGCGCGCACATCCGCTATGGCAGCACTGCACCATGCCACTATAGTGCAATATTTTTCGCTTCTAGTCCTGATATTTCAAAGGAAGAACATAAAAATAAAAGAAAATAAACTTGAAACGACCAAGTGCGTTCTGCACACCCACACAGGCTGCAATTATCACCGTATCAGAACTGGAACAGAAGGAAAAATATCGCAATATAGTGGAATGGTGCAGTGCTGCCAATCCTGGTGCCTGCCAGCAGGGGCGTAGCCAGAAATTTTTTCCGGGGGGGGGGGGGGGGGGAGGGGATGAACCCCCCCCAACCACCCCCTTGGCTACGCCCCTGCCTGCCAGTAGTGATGACTGGATGCCACACACTATAGCATTGGTAATGCTTGCCACTGTTCGGGTTTCATTTGAATAGTACCTTTGAGATAATTACTGTACGTCAGACCCACTCCTACTCACAGGTGTGTCCCCTTTTCTATTGGCAGGTCTCGCCACAAAAATTCATGCGCCTGAGCCCCAAGACCCTGTCAGTCTCACCAAAAAGCTCGCCACTTCACCGGAGGGTTCGTTCGGAAAGCCGCAAGTGCCGCAAGGTCCACGGCATGGAGAACAAGGACATGTGGTGCACTCAGTGCAAGTGGAAAAAGGCCTGCAGCCGCTACGTCGATTGAGCCCTCTCACTCCTCTCTTCCTTTCTTATGTTTTTACCACTACTCACAAGTTGTGTGCAACCGCCGTCATAATCATGGTGCGTCCAAATTTGTTCATCTCCTCACAGTTTGTGTTGTTGCATTAAGTTGTGCTGCAGGCTGCTTATTGGCACGCTCTACCGTGACGTAAGATTACAAGGAGAGGGCCCGGTTTGATTTAGCATGGATAAACTTTACGTGCTAGCATGGAGACATGTCTGTCCAAAGAGAGTGATTTAGCATGTCTTGCGTGATTTAGCATGTCTTGCTTGAAAGGTCATCGTGAATGTTAAACGCTCTGTGCATCCTTAACCAGTGACAAACCTTGTAGTCACCTTGACTGTTTCCAGTCATGCTGTCATTGCGAGAATTTTTTTTAATAGCAAAAATGTACAATTGGACAGAAGCAAGATGAAATTAGTTCAAGCAGTACAGTCAGTTAATTGCAAACAGTGTAAAATGGGCATATAGGATGTTATGGTTATGAGGTCTTACAATACTGAGTTTATATGAAAGCCGATATTTGATAAAAGCACGGTTGCTGAATATGGATAATGACACATTCCTCCTTTCAGCTTATGACATCAGGAGGAAAGCTTGCTATATATAGTGTGGTGGTGGCAAATTCTGCTTTTGCCAATTTATTTGTACAAAATGCGTGGCCTGCAGTACTGTACATAGCGTTTTCTTGGCATGTTTACTATGTGGCCATCATCAACACATTTCTCTATTTTAACATTATTCCCCCAACGACCACTGTTTCATCACAAAAAAACATTCAGAGATGCCACCAGCCAATTTTTTTGTGGCTGCTATCTCATGCTTGCTCTAAGAGCTGGTCCACAAATGCCTATATCGCCAGCAGTGGACAGTTGGTCACTAATCGCAGTTGGTCCAGTGTTGCTAGTGATGCTCACAGAGCACTTCAAACGAGCTCTGTTACATTTATCTTCTTTGAAGTTGTAACACAGGCAAGCTGAGAAACATCCTAGCACTGCTGATTGAGCTGAGTTGAAGCTGCATTTGTCAAATTCAAGTGTATTTGTACTGCAGCTAACGATGGCCTGCATGTCCCGGGCAATATTGATGCGGATGGGTCGAAATTTGTTTTGCCGACATTGTTTGTTGAGACGAGATGTGTTTGTTGCAGGGGTGCTGCTTTGAGCTCACACACTTTCTCTTGCTTGCAATTTGTCTCACTTGTGCCTTGCAGTATAAAGTGTCTGGAAGCAGGAGGTGCCCACAAGTGTATGGTCACGCAAAGAGCAGGCACTCGTGAAGCAAATGAAAACAAAAGCCAGATTCAACATTAATCACTCGATTACTCGTGGCAGGCTCTTGCAAGTCATTAGAGACATCCAGCATAGCAAAGACATACTCGCACTGATGCATACCACAATAGCATAGGACACATTCGGCAATAGCAGCATCGATGACATTATCCTGTAACACTGTAACAACACTCTGAACACTAGAAACATTCTTCCATTGTATAGCTCTTTAAAAAAGGTAACGCACAAAAAAAAATGTGATGACATTAGCAATACAAGCAAAAGCAGGGTGATATGTTGGTGTGATGCAGCATGTGAGGAAACTACTGCTGAGCAGCTGAAACAGTGCTCTGGCAGCTATCAAGCACCTCACTATGCTGACACAATGTGGAGCACTGTTGGTGGCACTGCAGGCATGTGGCCCCTTGCTGGTGCACGAGATGAGATCGAAGAAAAGCTGTCGGTATACGCGACTTGAAGTTTGCTGTTCGTTCTGCTCAGACAACTGTATGCACACAGCTGTACAGCATAAACACTCATTTTTATGTGCGTGGCATTCGTGCCACACACAGGCCGTGCATGCATTGGCAATACCTCAGCAGCTTTCACAAAAAGAACAAAGTGTCATGAGGAAATGCCACCACTGCTGCTTCTTGTGTCTGTGTATTGAACTACTCTATGTATTTTTACGTATGCTAGTGCATGTCTCTGCTATGGTAAAGGTGTCTCTTGGACGATAAATTTAAGCCGAACTGTCAATATGTTTTACTTGATAGATTAGACTAGAAGCCAAGGTTTATGTCAGGCTAACTACCGGAATCTTATGTTAGTGCAATTTGGCACACACTTGTGAAATGCTAGGTCTTGAATGTCTTGCAATAGCCTGCACTGTGCTCAAGACTTGTGTGTGCTGCATCGGCATGCACCAAGAAAATGCACATTCGCGTGCCACTTAGTTTACAAACATGATCATCTTGTGCCACAAGAAACAAGTTTTTAATTATTTCTCCATACCACTCAGAATCCTCATTTTGCTGCAGAGGCTGAAACAAAAGCATGCCAGCTGCCTCGTGGGGCAAATCAGAAGCTAAGGTGAAATGCAGCCAACTCAATAGAGCAGGTGAAAGCAACTCAAGCGTGCCAATAGCGTCTGATCAGAGGTACTGCGAAAGCCTTGAGCACATTTGCTGTCAAGAGGAGCTGGCAAGGCATTGTTGTATGGCCTGGACAAGGCTAGCACCAGGCACAACCTAATTAAGAGATCATCCAGAGGTGTTCAAATTTCAATTCATTCTTACGTAAAAACCACGTGGTGGAAACTTCACATGTTTTCCTTGTTTCGTTGCCATGTTCGTCTTGCAGCACATGATAACTGCTCTGTCATCACTGCTGTAATGCCTAGCACAGAATATCAGTCATATTTTGGTGGCAACCGCATTTAATACATTCCAACCGGAATTACATTGGGGTCATTACACATATTGAAATAGCCACATTGAAATGAGGAAATATTGACGCTCTAAATATGGCAATGTGGTAATTCTAAATGGGCGCAATGTGTTATTATGTGGAACAGATCGACTTCTTTGGTTGCCCATCACCAGCTTTTCAACTTGCAACATGCATACAACGAATCTGTTTGTTGGCACACTAGTCTCACATTATACATTGCTTGGTACTCTCGCTAGGCCCTGTCCAGGTCATCTTGAGCTGATGCAGTGTTGCCATGTGTAGTAGAGCTGTAGCAACTTGGCGGGGTCACTGGGACTGAAGTGTGCCTTGCCTAGTAGCCAAACAGCCAACAGCAATCGTAACCCCAGAAGAACAGCTGTGGGTTGACAAAACACTTGGAATCTCGGGTACGCGCCACTCCCGCAGTAGAGTGTGCAACACCCTGCCTCACAGTCCATCAGAATGCCATCCGACATGTCTCTTGATATATTGCCCAAGTGCTCCATTGTATCAGAATTTGCCCTATGAGTGTACATAGAGGGGTTTGCTATCATTCATCTTGAAAAAATAAACAAAACTGTTGCCATCAATAAATGAATTTCCAGCACGTGGGCCATAATACATCTACGTAGAAAGCTATATGTGTAAGAATGTCTCTGTGTTGACCTTGGAAGCTGCGACTTCCTATTCACTGCGCAGTCCACCCGCCATGGTGGTCTAGTGGTTATGGTGCTTGACTGCTGACCCGAAGGTCGCGGGATTGAATCCCGGCCGCGGCGGTCACCTTTTCCATGGAGGCAAAAATACTTTAGGCCCATGTACTAGGATTTAAGTGCACGTTGAACAACGCCAGGTGGTCGAAATTTCTGGAGCCCTCCACTACAGCGTCCCTCATAATCGTATCATGGTTTTGGGATGTTAAACCCCAACAATTACTATTATTATCACGGCACAGTCATCCAAGATAATAATTGAAAACAACCTACTTCATTTCATTTCAAGTTACTTCATTTTGTACAACCAGTGAACACTACAGAACTTCTTACAGGCCTTGAGACGTTGAGCAGCAATGCAGCCAATAAGTGAAATACTTCATTTTCTTTTAACAGAGCGCAGTCAAAAACTAAAGTAAGACAGCCACATCAAATGAAAACGCACAGTTCTCGATTTGCCATTGCAGTCCGGCCTACTGCTGTCAAAGTCTTTGTTGTGAGGGTAGATTGCTGTGGCAAATAGATTACACAGCAGCATGCAAGCTGTGCAGGTTTACAAATGCCAGTTCATAGGCCTCCTGTGCCTGTCTTGAAGTAGGATTAAGCACAGTATGATTTTTACTAGATCACTGGTAATGTTCAAATGTCACTGCACAGTGTACCGGTTTTCATCCTTCTGACAAAATTTTCATGGCACAACATAACTGGTGGCTTTGTGGTAATGAGGCAACATTAATTGTTTGAATATGTGACAAGAACACGAGTCCAAACAATTGCATCTGCTTTCACATGACATGGCCACTGACAAAACATTTTTGCAAATTGCTTTGGTCAGCTTGTTACCCATTGTGACAGTGCCCTCGCTGAAATGTCCACATTATACATTACAAAACAGGTAAAACATAGCACTGCAGTACGTTGTCATGTTTTAAAAAGTTTTCATGTCAAAACAGCTTGCTTGGTTTGACAGCTTGCTTGGAGCACATAAAAGTCTGTGGAAGAGTGGTCACTCTGGACATTACGGGTGGCATTCCAATGCACTGTGACTGCATGCCGAATGGTCTCACAGAAGGTGTCATAGTGTGTGTCTGTGCTGTCCTGTGCCTCAGTGTGTACACATACAAGAGAACTGCTATTGAAATAGATGAAGATAACCGGTGCCAGATTTGTAGGGTTAGTTCACCAGTAAGCTGAACAGTTGTGTGGAGCTGATTAATCAATTGCTGTCTTGATATGATCATGCGGCAATGTCTGATGCATGCAGCAGGTGTGGAACTAGTATTGACCATTGGTCGTGGATGTTATCCTGTTATTTTGAACAGGTCTCGATGCTCCGGAAGGAGGGAGCTGTTGACTGACACAAGGTGCACAGTTCTTTACTGTGCCAAAAACAGTCGTATGCAAGCAAAGGTTTCATTACAGTGCAGAATTGGGGCACCTATGCATCACATTTTTTACCAATTACTCTTAGCAGCATTTTCGCTTTGCTTAACCTTTCAGGATCCCGGGGCCGAGCTGCGCCCTTCCGCGCATCTTGTGTCAACACTGCCGAGAAGAAAAACTACCTGTTGAGGCTGTATCTCAGATGTCTTAATCTTCTAGGCACAGCAATTTGTGAAGAATTCGGTACGCCAAAATTTAGTTCGCAAACTAGGCATCAGCAATATTTATGTTGAGTCTTTTGTCACATACATAGAATGTACTGCAAATCTTTAACATGATGCATCGTTTTTGCATCAGCTCGTACCTTTGTGCAGTCAGCAGTTGCCACACTCCGTTGCGACCCACTCTGAAACTCTTTGCATGACTTAGAAGCATGCAATATGACGTCTTTGCAATACCTTCATGACTTTTGTCATACAAACTGTTTGTTGATAGCAAGCTTGCAGGATAGTTTTTTTTTTCACACTAAAAACTGGAGGGCTGAGTCAGAATTCTTGCTTCTCAATGATCTGTGCACAGATTTGTTCTTGTTGGTCTTGACAGAATAAGCTGTTCTAGAGTGGAAACTGTTGTAGTGGTCTGTTCATATGGCCAGCCGTGGTGCGTCAGACAAATGTTGCATGACAACTTGCGATAATTATGTGTTGGTTGCCATGATAGGAGCATAAAACAGGTCAAAAGCAGCTTCTACCCTCAGTGGAGCAAAAGACATGGTGCCTTGAAAAGGTTACAGAAAAAAAAAAAGATTTGTTAAGGGAATGGCACTGTGCTACATTTCTGTATATAGCTGCAATATTGATGTTGTTGAAGTGCATATTTTATGACAAAGTGTACACATAAATGTTCTGTCATAACAGCAGGCAGTCACAGATGTTTCTTTTTATATATATACATATAAATGTTTGCTGGATGTCCGAAGAGCAAAAAGAAAAAGCATCTTTTTGTATCTTGAATAAGATATATATCTATATACAAACTAATGTTCATAATGTACATAGTACCGTTCTGCGTAGTGTTTGACGAGTCTGTGAAGAGTAAATAAAGTAAAAGAAGAAAAGCTGCTTGTAAATTATGTAAAAAAGATCAAACATAAATTATTCACGACAAAAAACGAAACCCAACCAAACATACAGGAAAGCCCAGTGGTACTTTGAGTAAAATCCAGTCAGAGAAATGTGTACTTATGAGCTGTACATAACTATGTTTTACTCGAGCCAATGTCCTGCCTTGTACATATACTTTTAGAGAATATATATGCAGCTGCGTAGAGGAACATGGTTGGCACAGCAATTCCGATCTCCAGGAGTCAGGCCTGCTAATAGAGATGGCTATGATACTGATGCATGTCAAATATGCAATTTTTCCGAGTTTTCAGTGCTCAAGAGATGAATAAGTTTTCCAAGTAGCAGTCCCAGTTTTCTGTGACTCCTAATCATTTTAATTCTTGCCGAGTGCCTGCATTCAATCCTTTGCGAGAAGACATTGTGACGATAGAAAGTCCATGCGACCATTATTGCAGGGTGGGGCATGGTGACAAGGATTGTATTACCATTTACGTTAATATATTTGCTAACTTGAGCATTTCAGAAATGGTTGCCCACTATTAAATGAAATAAAAACGCGATAATTTGTGCTGGAATCGCAACTTATACAACTATGCACTCATCCCAAGAATGCTACCTGTGCTGTCGGCAGCCCACTTCTCAGCTCGACTGGTGCAGTGTTTTTGATGGTGCAAATCAGAGTGTTTTGGATGGAGTGTTTTTGGTTCAGTTTTAGCTCCACTTAGCCTCGGGACATCAGCCATTAATGATTGCTCACTCTGCCCACAGCTGATAAAGTTAGCCTAATGATTTCGTGTTTTTAATGAGTTTATATCCAAAAATGCATTGGCGAGTATGATCAGCCCGACTGCAAAATTATGGAGATGCCAGGGCACGCTGGCTCTGTGGGGCCACATTGATAGCAAAGTGAGCGTTCTTGTATTGCTTGGTCAAGACTGCACCTTTCGCGACTACTTTCCTTAGAGTACTGCATCCACCTGGCTAATGCTGCTGCAAACGCAGTCACATAATGGAGTAGCCGTTTGGAGCTTGGCCTCCGAGATCCTTGATGCATGATTCACTGCCACTGTCAACTGCACAGTGATGTATACTTCAAAATTTGCTGCGCTGGCGTGAAAAGCACCGAGTTCACACACAGTATGGCAATTAAGTGACTGACGCAGCTAATCCAGAAGCATTTTGCCTTTTTTTTATTTTACAAGCCTTCTGCTTTGTGAGCACTTAGCTCTTGCTCAGCAACACCAGGACTTAGCAGCCAGGAGAGGCAAATGACTGAACACAGACAGAACAAAATGCTCAGCCAAAACACTCTATTGATGACCGTTGTTGGAAACTGACAGCTTCTACGAGTGGGCATAGAAAGCTTATCGTGCCATTCTGGAATTGTAAAACTAAAGTCAAGGGATACAGCGACACAAGAAAAGAAATCTGCGGAGAAAAGAAAAGTTGATAGATGAACATTTCACGCACAAAAGAACACTCTCAGTATATGTATGTCAATGCAGGTGCTTCGCCGAGCACCGAGATTCTTTTGCAAGTCTCATAAATCATTTAAAAGGCAGTTTCCCCGTCACACCATCATTTGAAAAGTGACAAGTAGCGGTAACATATTATGCGTAACCAACGCATCATTTTCAACCTTAAACCATGAGGAAAATCAAAGCAAGAATTTAATGGCTCTGCTCATCGAAGCTCTCTAGGAATTTTGGTGCAGGCAGCAAGCGCAATATGCAGTTTAGGCTGCTACCAGCAACGTTATAGAGTAATAGAGAGCTTTGAGGGGTTCTTTCTGACTGGCCCTTGACTTCAATGCACGACACGCATTGCTGTTCGAGATATGAGCCCGAGCTCAAAGGTATGGGAATGGAAAAGTCCTGATGCAATGTGTTCTCCCAGCGTGCCACATTATATGGCCGCCCTCCCCACCTACATGTTTTGAGTCTATAAATTAACGATGCTATTTTGTTGTTATTATCCACAATTCTGTGTTGCACTCCCTGCTAAACTTGCCTGCTTGCTTCATCTTGCACTATATCAAGAAACCGTGAATGTGTAGTTGCAATACATTGTCTAGTACCGGAGATGTTTCTAGTATCTTTGTGCACAGAGTGTCATTACATACTCCTTGCATGTCGTTGACCCAATGCTATGTGCAAGAAACTGTACATACAAAAAACATTATCACCTGTTTCTCCCATCTCCTTGTTTTGACTGTATCTTGAAATGAAAAAAAGTATGTGTTTCAACCTAAATATTTTTTCCTCTTGAAGTTTAAATAAATGTCTTCTTAAATATACTGACAACAGTGGTGTGGTCTGTTTCATGTCAATGTACTTCACCCGCATATCCTGCCACAGGAATTGTGAGCGATTTACAAGCAGTACAACATGTAAGCACTGTGTGGACGTTTACAAAAGGCGTAGCCTATTTGATAAGACTGATTGTTTCACCACACTACTGAATACGACAACCACTCTAGCAGGTGGCAACAAGTTATGTTCAAACTCGTGTGTTCACTGAAATCTGATTGGGTGTTTCATGCAGATCAGGGATTCTATGTTGTAGTCACTCACATAGCACAGCCAGGAACTTGGGAAACACAGAGCAAATATGTAAGGCTTCAGTGGATGACCACAGCCAGTCCACTTTAACCAACATTAATTAACCAGCAGCGAGCCTGCACAGTCTCACCGTAGTTTTAACGGATGTCTGTAATGAAGAATACCTATAGTTTTGATACCGTCCATGTGTACGGAGTGGGAATGGGTCATCAAGGCTTTATACAACAAGCACGTCCCTTATAGCACACATATTTACACATTTCTACAAGATACAAAATATAGTCGCATTAACTTAGCAAAAATGTGCTGCGCTGAATGCTTTACATCTGAGTGATGCACATGAACTAAGTGAAAGGGGAGGCCAACGCCAAGAAATGGCGACAACTCCACTATTTATTTCTACTTAAAAAGAAAAGTAAAATGTCTAATTCACACGATGCACACTACATCGGGTAAACTATGCTAAATATGTCTACTCTTGGCCAATTACTGAAACCAAGTTGCACCTATTCAGGATGAAGGCAATTAATGGGAGTAACCAAATGTCCCAGTTTTCACTATGACCTGCTATGGTAGCATACTGGCCATGGCATCACACGGTCAGAATTAATCTCCTGTCCTCCTATAGAACATGTCTCATAATCAGATCACAGTTTTGGCATGTAGAACCCAAGAACTTGTTGATGTTAATTACACTACAACAGTCCCATTTTCCAGTTCAACTTGGACCACCGAAGTCTGTAAGGAGCACAATGTGAAATCACAGACAACAGAGCCATCAAATTCTAGTGTAATGTGCAGCTGAAAGCTACAGATTCTCAGAGCCTCGCTTGATCCCGGAGCCTAAACTATTTGAATTGCCTCTCTTCAATGCCATGATTCAGATTGTGTTCACATTTAAGATTGTTTTGCCAATTGGTGGCCATTCAAGCTAATGCAAATTCAAAAGCTAAATGCACGCAATGTAATGGGGAAAAAAATACGACCACAGTTCCCCCTAATGACATAATCCGTTTTCTTCAAGTAGGTTGTCTATGCCATTGCTGTCCCCTGCCAACTCCTCATGGTTACACACAAAATACTGAGCAGCAGGTACTGAGACTACTTGTACTCAAGCCGCACATGCATATCTTGTATGCCTTCATTGCACTTGTCTACATCGTTTGACACCAGTATCGTGGTTCAGCACAACCTGGTATGTCATTAAAAAACAAGTACAAAGACCATGGAAACAAATATATCTACAGTGGCGTGGCACTGTACATATAGCCATACCAGCGCTTGCATTGTCCCACATCGGAAGGGCATTTAGCATTTCAAAGCTGCCCTATCTAGTAACGAGTGTTCATAATGCCATGCAGGCCACTCAATATACACAATAAACCACTGCAACATTGTAGGCTTCACGAAAAGCCATTCCAAGAACAAAAAATTGTGCAGAAACTTTCAACAAGGACTGCATAGCTGAATGCTTTGAGAAAGATATTCGTTGACTAAAGAAATGATGCACTTAGAAGCATATATTTGTTGCAGAGAGGGCATTTAGGTAGCACTTGTTGCTTCGTTGCTTATTTCAATTAGGAATGTAAATATTACACATATGGGGACCAAAATCAAATGAGGTACTACAGTATACGGAGGTGTCATGGGCTAGGCACACAGGCTAAAAAAACAAAAAGCTAACCTGCTTATTATTTCATTAAAATGATCTACCTCAGAGCTCGTTAGAAAAACATTGACAACAAATGCATTATTGCATGCTCGCAGAATGTGAGAAACTAATAATCTTATGCTCCAATTGCAGCCTCCTTATACTAACTCGAGATTTGATTTCCCGCACAATAGAGAGAAAATGCCTGAAAAAAATCTATGCATGTGCATGAGGAGTCCACATTTTTTTTTTTAATGTTGAAATTAGCAAAACAAAGGTTTCCTGTACTCTGAACATTAAGTGTTAAGCAACCACAGAACACTGCTTTGCAGAAATAATCACAGCAATGCAGATGCCCTACTAAATGACTAGCATTTGCAAGATACTTGTCAGATACGCAACACTGCGCCTTTTACAATGCTACCAGCAAGGGAAATGCAAAAATGCCCGTGTGTACTTTGGTGAAGGGCTTATCTTGTGCAACGAAGCACCACAGTAGCCAGCCTATCATTCCAGCATGATAGGGGAACCCCGCCAAGCACTAGATGGTGGCACTTAAAGGGGAAATACGGTGTTTCTTTTAACCATATTAGGATACTGCAGCTTTCAAACTGTACTGACAGTCCAACAGTCCAATAGGGTGCTTCAAGAAGCTTAGAAGCTCATCAATAATTTTAATAGCCAAACAACGATGTGTTGAAACTGAAACTGGTAGCTTTTTCATTTGACTAGACGTCACAACTCGCCCTGCCGTAATGCAAATGTACATGTGGTGCTGGCGCCAGCAAACGGAAACAGGTGATGTCATCAGACGATGCATTGATCTTACAAAACTGAAGAGTGATCGGCTAAGGCTGGTGGCGAGGGCCCAGGACGCGGCCCGAGCTCAAGGCACTCTGAACTAAGGACGCCTCTCCCGAGCTCTCTTTTCAAATAAAGACGTTTATTCTCTCTCTTCGTCAGTGTTTGCTGCTGCCGCATCGTTGAAGAAAGAGAAAGGTTTGTTGCTTCATTGCTTGCTCAGGGAGGTGGCAAGGTAGGGTACGACATTATAAACACAGGGTAACCAGCATTCAAAGGCATGATTCGGGAACTTGTCAACTACCTTTACATTTTCTTACGACTAGCAGTTGGCACAAATCAGAGTACCAAAGAGAACATATACTGAAAATTTTATTAAGATCATGGACATAAAAAAATCTCTGTAGCTGCCCTTTCCAAGTTAAATAAGGATATATTTCAAGTGGATATTGCTCGTGAACTCACCAGCTACAACATCCTATATGTGCTGCAAGTAGTAGGAGCTAAATTAGCGAAAGCTAATTATTCAACTATGCATTAGGCTTTTTGTGGAAGTAACTCAATAATTTTACTCATCGAGTCATTCGATTATGGGCTACAATTGTGCTACCTGACACAGCAATTAAAATAAAAGATAGCGCAGCTTGCACCATGTGGCATATGCAAGGCAGGGTCACAGCAGATCAGTGGCGCGTTTTTGTATGCGTTCTTAAAACGGACGGAGGCGGTTCATTCTATCCAGCTGCACGCAATTATCAATGTAGGGCCGTGATGTCTGTCACAATTCACACTGACCATTCGCGTGCGGCTGGATAGAAGGGACCGCCTCCGTCCATTTTAAGAACGCATACAAAACCGCGCCACAGGTGGGCACCTAGCTGGTCCTGGCTTGGCTAGGCTTTTACCGTCTTGCTTCTCCCTTTCCTACCCCTTGCTCTACGATAGTAAGGATGGTCGATTAAAAATTTAAATCAATTAACCATTAATCGTTCATCAATTTAACTTTTAATCGATTAACTGCTTTCGATGTGATGCTTTAATCGATTAATCAACATTTTTGATGGGTGGTTTAAAAAGGATATCTCTTGAGAGGCATTGTTTGTGTTTGATCTCGACTGAAGTCTGTCAGACGCGCTAGAGATCACATGTGTGCATTTGCGCCTGCGTGAAATTTCGCACCTTCGCTCACTCGACACAGGGAGCCAGTCTTCTTTGGGCGATGTCACGGATTCAAGCATCTGTGGCCATCATCCATGAACGATTCGGCAGCAAGTCGTATTTCCTCAAAGCTTGCCTACTTGAGCGCACAGAAATTGGAGGCGCTTTCGGCGACCACACTGGTCGAAAAGTCGCACTGGAAACATGCAGCGTGGCCGAGGGTGAGGAAATCCCGAGAAAGGTAAAAGAGAGACGAGGAGGAAGAGGAAGTACATAAGATGCTCGCACTCGTGGGGATGGCATCTTTTCTCCGTTTGTCCATTAGACATTGTGGAAGCCCTTGATAATACTATAATTGCGGACTGACACGATCTCTTCCTTGAGGTCACCTATGCAAGATTGCACATCAACAAACTGGCCTCAAATAGACCATCGGTACAGGCTTCTGCGGGAAATAGTGACATGAGTTTTTGCCTCCCGGCTAGAATAAACGGCAGATGCGCCAGTGTACTCCACAGGTTTCACCTGGTCGTTGCCTTGACTTGGCGCTATGCACACCTCCTCAATTGTGCGTACAGATGGAACTGTAATAATAATTGTACTTGTTGAGGTTAATGTCCAAAACCACGATATGATTACGATCAGGGACACCATAGTGGAGGGCCCCGGAAATTTCGACCACCTGGGATTATTTAACATGCACCTAGATCTAAGTACACGGACCTCAAGCATGTTCGCCTCCAACGAAAAAGCAGCCACTGTGGTCGGGATTTGATCCCGCGACCTTCAGGTCAGCGGTCGAGCACCGTAAGCACTAGACCACTGTGCAGCCAGAACTGTCAGAGCTGTCTAAAGTATCAGACATAAAAACATATAGTATTTCGCAACTGTCCTCCCTTCGTGTCACAGCAGAGGAGGGGGGCCTCTAGGCTAACTGACATGGGAGGGCAAGCATTAGCTGAAAGCTGCATTTCCCACGAAATATGAGACCATACAGTATTGCCAAATGCTACAAGGGCATTTCTTCAATATTAATGGACTTTATGCTAAGCGTTTGGTAAACCAATGCGTAAGGTTGCAGATTATAAAAAGCATCTAACGGACCCTTTTCATAGTCCGCAAGTGCACTTTCTTGCGCTGCGTATTTGCCCAGCTTATGGCGACACCTGTCCCACTTCAAGTGGAGACGAGGTAATAGTTGCATGTGAGTCTATTATGAGTGTTTATGTCAAGAGAGCCGAGTCTACATTTTCTGCGTCATAGCGCAATCAAACACAGCGACCAAGGAAAAGGTCCCTGTGAAGAGGACCCAGCTTTTTGAACAAATATGAATTACCAACAATCCACCCTTTTGAAATAAGAATGTCTTACATAATTGAAAAGCCACTTGATTTTCATGATAAGTTACACAAAGGTGGATGGCTGTTTGCTAAATATAGCGAGATACCAGGCACGTGACGTCATGGACGCCGCTTCTGAATGTACTGGTACTCCACTGAAGAAACTTAACAAGGACAGCGAGCTCTTGAAAAGATACGATGAGACTATTAGACTGTACCTCGATGAAGGATCTGCTGAAAGAGTACCGGAAACAGAAGAGCATCCACTTGGACCCCTGGATTATATGCCACATCGAGCTGTAATGCAAGAGGACCGATCTACTACGAAGGTACGCATCGTATTCGACGCATCCTCTCACGAATCTGGTTCAAAGTCCTTGAATGATAACCTGGAAGCTGGCCCAAATCTAAATCCTGACGCAGTGACCCTACTGCTTCGTTTCCGACGCTACAAGGTAGCGATGAATGCCGATGTCGAGAAGGCGTTCCTACAGATTGGCCTGAGAGAACCAGACAGAGATGCGCTCTGCTTTTTGTGGTTCAAAACTTAACCACAAGTGAACAGCCCAATGCCGGAAATAGAAGTTTGGAGAATGACTAGAGTGCCCTTCGGAGCTACTTCAAGTCCTTTCTTACTGACTGCTACATTGAAACACCACTTCAGGTCCGTAGAAACCCTCTATCCTGTGACAGCTCGACGATTGCAAAGCTCCATATATATGGACGATCTTCTGATTGGAGCCGACACAGCGGAAGAAGCTATCCAGATGCACAAAGAAATAATTGAGATCTTCACGCAAGCTTCCATGAACATTCGCAAGTGGGCCAGCAACGATCCTCTAGTATCTGCCGCCTTCGAACAAGGAATCACTTCACAGGAAAAATCTCTTTGCTCACCTTCTGGACCTCTGAAAGTACTGGGACTTCATTGGAACAAGAAGACGGATACCTTTTCGTTCAAGCCCCAGGATATCCTCCAGTTCATACAGGAGCATCGGATTACAAAACGCTTTGTGCTTCAGGCTGTTGCAAGGATCTACGACCCTTTGGGGTTTCTTTCACCTTTCTTAGTACGGGCGAAAATCTTCTTACAAGATCTATGGAAGGAAAACCTCGACTGGGATGAGACATTGCCACCCAAATTGTCTGCTGTCTGGCTGAAATGGAGCAAGGAGGTAACCATGCTTAGTGACCTCAGTATTCCAAGGTTCCTAGCAGCTGGCAGAGAAGGCCCGTACCAAAAGGCAGCACTCCACATCTTTTCTGATGCAAGCGAGTCGGCATACGGGGCTGCAGCCTACCTTCGTACGGCTGACTACAGTGGCACCATTCGGACTATGCTACTGATGGCAAAGACCAGAGTTGCGCCGTTAAAGACGGTCACTCTAGCGAGGCTGGAATTGATGGCAGCATTGCTTGCAGCCCGAATGTACGCCTACGTCGTGAAGAATTGCGACCTTGGTATTGGTGAAGCAACTTTTTGGTCCGATTCCCAGATTACACTTTGCTGGATTAACAAGGATCCCGTTACCTGGAAGGAGTTTGTGCGGAACCGGACGCAAGAAATCAGAAATTTGACTGAGTATACCAGATGGCGATATTGTCCTGGAAAAGAAAACCCCGCCGATTTGCTCACTCGAGGCTTGTCTGCACTCAAACTGAGCCAGTCGCAGTTGTGGTGGTTTGGACCTAGATGGCTTGCAATGTCTGATACGTGCTGGCCTGTGTACGGGGGAAGGATTGACATCGAAAACGGAAAGCTCGAGGCAGCTGAGGCAGAACTAAAGGTCAGTACCCATGCTGTTAATACGAGACCATTGCTGCCATCGCTGATTGAAATTGAACGATTCAGCAGCCTCACCAAACTTTTAAGAGTAACGGCATGGGTCTTCCGTTATGCCAAAAGGTTGAAGAAGGAAAATGATAGGTCTGAGGAGCTGTCTGCTGAGGAAATTCAGCAAGCGGAGTGCTATTTGCTTCGAGAGGAACAGAGAGCTCACTTTGGTAAAGAAGCAGACTGCGTCGCGAACAATAAACCGCTCCCTCTACAAAACCCACTTGGGCAGTTAAGACTGTTCATAGACGAAAACGGGCTTCTTCGGATACAAGGAAAAGCTCCCAGGGCTGACGACTCGTACGGTTCTCGCCATCCCATCCTCCTACCAAAAGACTCACACCAGAAAACGATAAGACGGTGTGTCATCTGCCAACGCCTACAGAGTAAAACTGTTGAGCAATCTTCACCTTGTATGCCTCAGGATCGTGCTACTCAAGCCCCTCCGTTCCTCGTGAGTGGAGTTGACTTTGCGGGGCCACTATACATCAAAGGGCATCCCCACGAGCGCTCCTACATCGCTCTTTTTACGTGCGCGGTGACAAGAGCTGTTCACTTGGAACTGGTTGAAGACTTGACCACAGTGAATTTTCATTGCGCCCTGCGGAGATTCGTATCACGGCGGGGTCTCTGTCACACTATCTACAGCGACAACGCACGAACATTCGTCAAAGCGTCCAAGGACCTACAGAAGCTTTGGCGAACGATAAGACACCCCGACGTACTCGCCTTCTTTTCCTCCTCGAAGATCCAATGGAAATTCATTTGCCCGAGCGCTCCTTGGTGGGGCGGGTTCTACGAGAGACTCGTTCGTTCTGTAAAAACTTGCTTGAAGAAGATGCTTGGGCGAAGGCTTGTCAGTCGGACAGAGTTAGTTACTCTACTAACAGAAGTGGAGGCCGTGGTGAATTCTCGACCTTTGACTTACGTGTTCAACGACGTGGATGAACCGTACCCCCTATCTGCAGCAGATTTTCTCGTTGGAAGAAGACTGACAACGCTACCACATTACGAACTGAAAATCAACACCGAGTCTACCAACGATGCACTGAAGAAACTTTGGAGCAAGCGAGAAGGTGATTTGCAAGCATTTTGGTCTCGTTGGTATATAGAGTACCTTAATGAACTCAGGAACTTTACATCCAACCAAGCCAAAAGAAATGACTCTTTGAAGAAAGGCAACGTAGTTCTACTCGGGGATAAACAGCTTCCAAGGCAACTGTGGAGTTTGGCCCGCATAGAGGAACTGATCAGCGGACGCGACAGCATTGTCAGGACCTGCTCTTTGTGCTTGCCCGACGGCTCTGTTGTGAAGCGGCCCGTACAGCTACTTTACCCGTTGGAAGCCAACTAACGTCATCTGTCGGCGCGGGAGACTGTTGTGACTTCCTTTTCTTCGTCATTCGTCTACAGATGACCAAACATCATCATTATGGACGCTCCTCACGAGCTGACGCGTGCTCACGTAGCAGCGCTGGCTCGCCCTCTTCTTTTCTTTTTTTTTCTAGTTCCATTAAAGCGGTTCATCTTGCAAGACGTGTTTTTGGCTCGATGTTAACCGCGCTGCAGTTGGAAGGCTTAGAGGTCCAACATCCACGATGGTGGTTTTGATGACAAACAAATTGCGACAATGTGAAAACGACGTGGCAGGAGCGTCTCTGCGCGTGCGTAATGAAATAACCTGCATGTGATGTTTTGATAGCATTAATGTGGCATCGCTAGCGTCGCGTCTCCACATGCTGGTGTTTCCGTGACATCGGTGCAAGGCCGCGAGATCGAACAGAGTCGCCGCCTGGCGGCTACTGGCTGAAGTGGGCCTAGTGTGGATTGCTCCCTGCGTCGTCTGCTAGCCACGTCGTGATTGCATGTGCACGTACGTCATGCATGTTCTTAAAGGGCGGCTTGTTCTGTTGTGTTAGCGCGAGTTTAGCTGCTCGTACGTATACCTAACATGGTGTACAGAAGCAAATGGGCTTGCTCGGCTGCATGCGCATTGTAATAAGATCAGTGAGTGCGACTTTCGAGAGGGCTGTTTGTTGGTGTGGTACCCTTCGTTCGCCAGAATCATTTCCGTGTTGGTGCCGCTTTCTGGTTCAAGCGCACCCTAAAGTGTGCTTGGCATAGTCCCAAACATGAGGAGCATTAAATAGTGTGTCAAGGCAGCGTTTTAGCGACTCGTTGATAAACAAACATCAGGCTCTAGGCCATGCACTTTGGCGTTGTTGTCAGGTGTTAGGCATATAACTGCGGCACTGTAGTTCATCGGTTATGCGATAAGCTTTAGTTGTGTTTATGATGTCCTTTTATTGTAGGTCGTGGTCCTGCTACAGCGAAATATTTCTATCAAGTGAAGTCCGCCACTTCGGTATTCAAATGTCCCCTAAAAAAACAGACAATGGAATGACACGGCAGTGATAAAACGGAGTTGCCGCGCACAATTTTAACTGGGGGCGAAATTTACGCAGAACCACCCGTGTGTTTAAATTTAGGTACGCTTTGAAGAACCCAGATGTTCAAAATTAATCCCGACGGTGTGCCTTACATTTCAGTCGTATAATTTCACGCAAAACCTCATCCTTTTTTTTACATTATCTTGAGCTTTTCTGTTGAGTTGTTATAAATTGATGGAAGGCGGCGAACATTATTTGTTTGAAAAAAAAAAACACTTATTTCATAAAATAACCGTACCTTTGTTGCATCACTGTCGTGCATGTAATCAATCGATGAAAGCTCTGTGCTAAACTCTTTATTCTGTTACTGGGGCAAGAACAACCCATTGGGCATTTAAACTCCGATGGGCGTCCACTGGATATCCACCTCGGGATATCCACCTCGGGATGTCTTGGTCGTCCAGTGGTCATCCGCAAATGGCCGATAGACGTACAGCGGACATCCGCAGGACTGTAAGGCGCATACTAATTGGCAATCCAGCAGCTGTCCTGCGGATGTCCACGGCGGATATGCGGATGTTCAACGGACGCAGGAGCTCTTTTTTTATTGTATTTGTTTTCATTGCCATGGAGGGGAAAAAATGCCCCTGGCAACCGCAGATCAACCGTAGTCGCTTCGTCGCTTGCAACGATCGAGTAAAATTTGTTGCTTCGAAATATGTGTAATTTGTTTTAAAGGGTGTCGCCACTTTGGCGTGACTTAATTTGCACGCCATATCGTGAAATATTAAAGACGATATAGTCTTTCTTCGGGAACAAACGCAGATACTTTGGTGTCCGTCTGTCTGCCACCCGAATCAGCCACCCGGCCAAAGTTTAACTACTTTCTGAATGCCCAGCCATCATGAACTGGTAGCTGGGCTCATACTTGTGAACATTCTCGATCAAAAAGCAAATATTACGCATATCTGAGGTAGAGGTGTGCACGGGCTCCGGGTAGCCCGAAAGCCCGAGCCCGATCCGGCCCGCGGGCCGGGAGGGCCGACGTATTTTCACCTCGGCGTATTTCACCCCTTTTGCACTCGTTTATTTCTATTTCTTTCTAACCCTATCTTTCTTCCCTGCTTTCTATTTCTTTCTTCCTATTCTATGCTTTACTCTCTCCCCTCTTCCTTTCCCCCTCACCCTCAATTCACTTTCCAGCCCCTTGCTATACTACACTATACAAGACTATGCTATGCTCTGCTAGGGTGCCTGGATAGCCGAGTGGTTATGGCACTCGCCTTCGGATTGTGGGTATGCAGGTTTCAATCTCGCTTCGCGAAGGAATTTTTTTCGCCGGGAATTTTTTTCCTCTCTCTGCACTTGTTCCCTCACTCATCAGAGTTGTTGCATCCCACACCGCACAAATCGGCATACGTGTTCTGGGAGTGAAGCAGAAGAGGAGGAAGTGGAAGGCAGTGAAGAAGAGCACGAAGAAAGCGCGAGCCAGTTCACGATAATTTTCTATCTACGATATGCGGCAAACCTCGAGCATAACAGCTCTGCTGTAAAGTTTCATACAGCCACCAGTCAAGTATAAACAGCGAAATCTGGCATTAATTCCCAGTTATGACAGTTGTCAGTCAATAATTTGTGAGCACATTACGACAAACAAATGTTGAAAGAAGCATGCAAGAAAGGACCTTGCCAACCAGTTACTTGGTGGAGCCACCGAAAACATTAAATGTAGCACCCGCTAGTCAGCACATTCATCTTCGTCAAACCTTTGCTTGCAGAGGACTAAGGTATGAATGACACACACACACATAAGACTCTTTTGTACAATGCCTTTAATAAAACTGATATGATACATTACAGCTACCTCTTATCTCTATACCCTCTTCTATATACAGAGAATACAAAACAAGAAAACACAAGAAATTTTATATGAAGTGTTAGACGTGAGCTCGAGCATGAAATTCAGTTGGCTGATACAAAGTGTGTCGAGTTCCTGCACCACCACCACCATACTGCTTGATGGAGTTTCAGTTTCAAGGCGCTTAGGGCCTGTCTTTTTTTTTTGTTTTATTTGATTCCCACAACTCCCACCACATGAAGCATGCTGGAGCGACAACGTCGCTTTTGTTAGGTTACTGCACAAGAGCACTGTAATTTGGTACGAGTCTTGGCACATGACGAGGGGGAAAAATGTCACGGAGAGTTGTTACATTGAAAACTCCTTTTCCAAGGTGCTTAATACGTCGGCCGTTTTACAAGTGCAAGAGTACACCCTGTCCTTTTTGTCGGTCGATGATGTCAAAATGTGGCCTGAAATGTGTCATCCACACCATTCAGAAGCAAAGCAACAACAAGATGTAGTCTACAATGAGCACCAAAGACAGACATGTGGTGGCAGTTGCAAGTGAACGTGAGGAAGAGGGGGGGGGGGGTTGAAGAAGGACCACCAACTATCAACGTTCCATATTGTGATCTATGTTGTAAGGGAGAAATGGTGGCCGTTGCAAAGGTTGCAAAACCTCGCCTACGAAGGGCACTCGAACACTGCCAAATCGGCAAAAGTATCACGCCAAACAGACAGCAGTAGACAAAGGTGTGGTGGATAGCATTTTTTTTTTCTTTCATCACAACATTTAAGTGCACCTTAAAGGGGAATGTTTCAAACGCGAGGGAACAGTCCACATTGTTATAGTGTCAAAACAAGCGCAGCTTGAAAGTTGAAGCATTAGAACAATAGCACGAAGCTTCAGTCTCTTACGATTGCAGAGGGTAATACAAAGAAAGAGCTCCACACTTTCAATGAAAGTGAAAGGCAACCTCAACCACTCAAAAAGAAAAAAAGGGGGAGCAGTCAAAAACTGCAACCGCAGGAAATGAACACTTGCAAGCGGCAAAGAGCATCACGCTAGAAGTACAACTGTTTTTCACTGCCTGCAGTGTTGTACAGGATTGTGTGATGTCAGGTAAGTCGCTATCAGCTTTCAACAAGAGGATTTGACAAATTTTGCTTTTGAAGCGCTTTTTCATGGTCACTATCCTTACAGGTTAGGGTAAGATGAAATGATAGATTCTTGGTGTTACACCGCTTACTGAAGTGATGGTATGGCATAAAACAATAATGTTGCTTCCTGAACAGAAAGGTCATGCAACTCTAGTTATTGTGCTTAAGAATTTAAAATAAAACTGAGCTATGCTAAGCATGAAACTCGCAGTTCAGGCATTGTTCATGCCAAAGGGCCTATGCTACAGCTCGGCAGATAAATTAATTAAAAGGGGAAGGGGACTCACGAGTGCCAAGCATTTGATGACGAATAAATAGTCACACTGTGAGAGGAATAAAACACTTGCTTGGAGATAGGAGTGAAAATAGAGCAACAATGAGTGCCGCGAAACCTGGCAGAAAGAGGTAAGAAGGTTGGGGCATAGCATGCATGAGGAATAACCAGCTCACAAAAATGGAGATAAAACACTCATGCATAGAACTCACAAGTGCCTGGTTGGTTTGATCAACCCCCATAACATTGGCAAACAACAATAGTGTGTACTACTGCTTGCACAGCACACAAAGGAATAACAATCTTATTACCAAGCTGGTGGTAGAGCTTAGCTCAGACAACAAAACTGCTTGCACATTTTGTCATGCAAAACAGCAACAAGTGATTAAAGAGAAAGGAAACAAAAAGTTATGACCCCGTAATGCTAGCACAGAAAAGGGTAGAACTGCAGTCTTTTCATCGCTCAAGCAGTTCATGCTGCAAACAAATATCTGGCCTGCTTTCCCTGCTCTGTGGGTTCAAGTTGTACTCGGCGTTTCATGCCAGCAGCTAAAAAATTCGAAAAGGGCTTGGACAATGGCATAATCCAACAGTCTATGCAACTGGATAAACAAGTAGAGCGCAGCAAAGCTTAGGGAAATTCTGGAGAAGATTTAGTAGTGATTGAATATGATCATAAATAGAGGGGAAAACATGAGGGAAAGTAGCTAAGCACTAAGATTAAAACGAAAAAGAAAAGTCTGGTAGCATTCTAAAGTTCCATACATTTCTTTTTCCAATCTTGAATGTGCCATCATACCAAATCATTTAGCCTTTCTACTCTGTCTGCCAACAACACTTTGCCTCAGACAACTGCAAAGTGTAGGACAGGACAGAATCATTCATAAGGGCAGCTCCCGTCTACAACGCCAGGTTGCGACGCTGCCGGGAGAGCGTGACACACTGCGCACATCGCAAGGACAAGCAAAGGACAAAAAGCTTGAGTAAAGAGAATTCCATTAAAACGAAGCATAGGTGCCAACAAAATTGGCTAAATGGTTAGCCAAACACAATATTCAATTCATGAATTGCATGCTAGCGTTGCACTAGCAAACCTGGAATTGCTGCAATGTTCAGACTTAAGTTGTGTAAAGCCAGAACAGCCAACTGCAACATCAGTAAAACTTCAATAAAAAGAAGGTAGTTGAATTAATACTGGGCAAACCACTTGCATTTAGCAATGGTATCAGACTGCTCTCTGAACTTGCCTATGCCAGTATTCCAGCAGCACAAATTACAGGTGTGCTAAGGCCACAGCAACCTGCAAATTTTATGCAATATTGTAGTTGCGCAGTCATGTTTGATACGTCATGAGGGGTCAAATAATCAATGGCCCTTATTACTATGCGAATACCTACAAGTCTATAGAAGGCACTATAAATTATGAATGGCGCAGCACCATTCAGAAAATCTCATTACCATAAAATAAAAGCCAACAGATTACTTCGTGCAAGGAGGTGCTCAAGCGAGAATAAGTCACAGCAACAGCAAATTATCCACTGTTAAAGAGCTCGGGCTGCAGCAAAAGAACGGCCAAGTCAGGTTTACATGCACACACTGCTCGCCCTTGTCCACACAACCAATCGGCTCGTAACGCGCCATTCAGGCGGCTTAAAAGCTGCCTCGCTATGCAAACACGTGCCCCACATGTGCTCAATGAAGGTGCAACGGCAAAACAGAAACATGAGGGGAGGACGGAACGGATGCAAAACACAGTGTTTCAGTTGCACACGGTGAAATGATGATGGGTGTGGGAGTTGCACTGGGGGGAGGAGGAACAGACGGTTCAGAGTGTGACAACCAGGGGGCCTTCCTCTTTCTCCCAACTGGCAGCAGAAGCTTGTTGGTGCACTGGCAGTCTCATCTGCGCTTGGACCGCCTCCGTTTTTTCTTCTTGGCTAGTGCTGGGCCCGGCCCTTGATCGGACGTGGGAGAAGGAAGGTCTCCTTCGTCGCCACCGGCCTCATCCTCGCAGTTCCCTGCAAACAATGTGGAAACACTTTGTCTCAAGTAGTGTCGTCTGCCATGCAGAACGGCAACGGTAGAAAAGATGGAAGAAGATGGCGGGAATGTGCATGCCAAAAAGCTGTTGCACGTGCTTGAAAAAATAAGAACGAAGATGACATGAGAATCTCTTGCTCAAAAGCCCTGTGCTTCCTGCCAACAGTTCTTTTTGACAAGTCCCCCACCTTCACAAGTAATGTTACAAATGGTAAAGAAAGCATGTGTGTAAATGTTACTATTAGATGCCAGGGCCAGCATCTACACGTAGGTGTGTGAACAAATAATGTTCTCCCCACGGTGGGAGGCAGTGTAAATGCCACCCACCACCACTACTTCACCAACCATTGCTCTGGTTCACCGCCCACAACTTCAACTGACTCCTTTGAAATGCGCTCCTCAAGAACCAATAAATGGCAACCGTGTGTGCGCAATGCCAAGGGCTGTGTCTCCTGCAACCTGGTTACATAAAAAAGAGTCTGAACAGGTGGCCTTGTGGCCTCGGAGATCGCCAACTCTAGTGCGAACACTCAAACACATGCGTCCTTGTTTTCGTTTTCTATGTTGCAAATCTTGGGGTGAAGGCGTATGCATGGCAGGCAGCAGGTTTGTGTCATGGCTACCGGAAATGCACAACCAGGAATTAATCATGGATGTGCGTTGAAAATGAGAGTTGTTTGAAAATATGAGATTCTTAAACTTAACATCGCCCCCCCACCTCCTGCTCTGGAAGTGTTCACTCCTCAAAAATAATTTCTGAACAAAGTAAGAATCTCCCCATGCCTGGTGTGGTTAAACACAGTTTTTATTTTAAAGGGGCCCTGCAATACTTTTCCAAGTAACCATCGAAGGGCATTTTATTGCCCGACGAATTGACTGCCGCAAAAATTTTTAGAATCCGTTAAGTACGAGTGGAGTTACAGATATTTGTTGCACACTGTAATTGCTTTCTCTCTTCTCTTGTCCGTATGAGCGTGCTGGAAGCTGAGCAGGGAGGGATGGCACGGAGGAAAGAAGTTATGTCACGTGCACGTCATGACCTTGAGCGCTTTTTCTTTTTTCCCCATTCAAACACGTGGCTTACTTTCAGTGTGATCGCGAGCGCGCACGCGGGGGCACGTGGCGGCCTTCTGCGGTGGCCATGGTAACTACGCAGCTCACGATGCTCAAATCAGCCAATGGTCGTGAATTTGGGCATATGGCGCAGTCATTTGAGTATATAGCATCATCTGTAGAAAGAAGAGGGAACGCCGATGCTTCAATATACAGTAGCAAGTGTTAGTTTTATCTGAAGTGGTTGCTCGTGCGAGTTGCGATTTTTTGCGTCATGTTTTCTCTCTTTTGTTGCCGTTGCACTGTTCACCCTCGATAATGTATGTTTGTGCTACAGTTATTTTATTAACAGGAGAGTCGCTCACTGACAGGCGTGGTTGTATTTCCGGAATGACTGTTGCTCACACCTTAGAAACAAAAGCATTGTGAACATCAGGGGAGTCATAATTGCTTTATTACATGTGCGTGGAAAAAGGATCACTGTGTTATTGGAATCACAGGCGCAGCATTTTCCTGGCCAGAGGTTTTTGCGTCAGGCATACGAGACCCTCAACAGACATATTAACATTTCCTGCCCAGTTGGCAAGAAGCGTTCGTAAGAGCTTTCTGATGAAAACTTTGCAGACTTCCATGGCGTGGTTGTCGCCCCACAAGTCCACTTTCAACACTTCCATGGTCGTAGAAAACAGCTGGTCACCTTTCAGACGTCTCGTGAAAAAATATCCGACAGGAAAAATATATGATGCTGACAAGCCTCTTATTACAAAACATAGTAATCGGTTTGCCACTTGGGGTACCAGCTGTTGAGTGCTCTTCTTCACCACGGTCAACGAAACCAAAAAGTTTGTCGACTTGTCGGTCGTATATGACTCTCTGCTGTATGACCATCTCGTCAACGATCAGGGAGCAGAACGCTTCTTGCTCTACAGTGAGACCCTTGAATTCGATGCACAGCCGCTCCTTTATCAACGAAGTGACGCCGATTTCACCTGTTAAATGGCCTACATATTTCTGGAGCGTTGAGCGACAAGGGAGCTGAAAGATATTTCTGGACCTTGCACGCTCATAACTTTTGTTGAAGCGTGCCTTCCAAATTACACATTCCCTTAGAATGACGTCACTGTAGTGGGGCTTCTTCGTCGAGAAACTGCGGACTTGGTTTCTAACGAACTCGGCAGTCTTGTCACCTTGCGCAGCACCATTGAGCACCCGCATTTTTTTTAGCTTCTTCTGTCAGTTTAACAAGGTCGAATGTAGTTTGACATAATGCATCTGAAAATGATACCATTTCCACACACGTTTCATTCCCTAGTTCAAAGTTGTTGGGTGTCGTGGCTTCAGTGCTGTCACTTGACGAGCCGTTTTGGCTAATGACAAAACGGCTATTTTGAAGCAGCATTGCCCGAGCACTCAGCACGCGACTGCGCATTATCGGCTTCCATTTCAGAGCGTGGCCGCTTCTTACTCGGAGCAGGCGTGCTCCTCGTGCTCATGTAGCTTGGATAACCGGGAAACACTGTCGGCACAGCCGTTGGCAAAAGTATCCTCAACTTCTCGGTCTTCTTGTAGTCCTGCTCCGTAAAATGCAAGGCGCACACCAGGGACCTGTCATTAGGCTGCCGTACTGTTCCCTTCCCGCCGGGTCCTTCACGGGAAATGTTTCGCAACCATGCTGCCCTGCGTTCTGCGTTACTGGGAAACTCGTGGTAGCGTATTTGCGGGTCCTTCGACGCATTCGTGGAACACAACGGCACACAGCAGTTACGCGGCATTTTGCCTAACGTATAAAATATCACACATGCACAAACTATCTTGAGTGACACTCAGTGCGAGCGATTCATGAGGAGAAAAACAACCACTACCTCAACCTACCCGATGAACGTGCGCTCCTTCCCGCCCGCGCATCGCGTGGAGCCCTCCCTTACTACCGGCACCCTCCTAGTGAAATGCGGCGACAACTGTCAACTCCGCTTCCCCGCTCTCGCCCATTGCCTGTGCCGCGACGCGGCAGGCCGCACCATGTGTTTTTCATCGAGCGGCCGTGGAGCTAATGATTTTTAACTACTACACAGATATGGCAAAGAGAAGAGGACAATTTAGATCAGGAAGTGAAAGGAAAGCGCTGGCACAGCTAAGTTTGCAGAATAAATAAATAAATAAATAAATAAATAAAAGAAAGAAAGAGAGAGAGAAAGAAAGAAGGAATCCACAACCTCAGTGCCATTACCATCAGACAACTTCAGCAAGAGAATGCACTCATGCAAACACAAGCTGCAAGTAAAGAATGCAACCCCTTTATCAAGCTTCCCATTATGAAGGCACTGCAGCTTTTCAGCTGCCTGATTTTTTAACTGTCTACTCCTCTAACAAGGCTACCAGTGCCTAAGGTCTAAAATGGCAGCTGGCAAGTTGAAAGACATTGCAACTACTGTAAATGGCTCAAGCATGCCTGACAATATGAGGAACCAGACTGTGTTGTTTGCTGTATGCAAACAAACTTTTTAACCCAGTTTAGTAGCTCATAAAGTTCTTAAAGTGGCAAGAACATTTTCTTTTGTTCTATCATACCATGGGTATGTGGTGCACCTACATTATCAGTTGCCAGCCAAGACATGCAATGTAATCAAGCATGCATTACGCTACTCTTAAATAGTAGTGGTCTATCAAGCTACAGAAGACGCTTCCTCTACTAACTCACCTTGTCAGCAGTAAGGGTGCGTACCAGAGATGCTCCGGACACCCTGGGTACTAGTCGGCCACCGTGCTGGACAAAGTCAAAACCCCACCACCAATAGCAAGAGGGGGCCCTCAACCAATTAGGAGAAAGAAAGAAATGGCATGCAGCTCCTTGTGTTAATTACAAGCAGGCATCACTGGTAGCAAGCAACTCATTCACAAAACCCTATTACCTAGTTTGTGAAAATCCCAAGTAAAACTCATACTAGCAAAACTGTCCAGCGAAAAAAGTGAAATGACAAAAATGAGCGTGCACTTGTTGTGCTCTGTTGATTAAGTTTACAATCAACTGTGACCACAAAATCACTACCCAAGCACTCCATACAGATGGCTAGCCAGCGAAGCTGAAACGTGTGGCCCAGGTGTTTATGAATGGGTTAATCCCGATGGCTCATTGTAGTCTTCCTCATTTATTGGTCTGTCCAGAAATCTTAATAGGCATTTGCTGCCCATGTGCTCACTTTATAATGTTAATGAACCAGCGGTGAGCAATGGGACTTGCTCAATTTCTGCTGCGCATACATGCTAGGAGTTCTCGCGCACATAGAACATAACAATCTTGGTTTCGCCTAGCCACATACAGCTTTGCTGTAAAACACTTAAAAACAAACAAGCAATGTCCTCGGAATGTTCTCCCTTTTGAATGTAACACATAAGACATAACAAAGCATGTGAGCACATACCTTCAAAGCCTCTTTCATAGAGGAAAGGAAAACCGAACATACACATTGCAACAAGCTCTTTAGCCACAATACCTACACGTTAAAGGAACATGGAGCAAACGAACACATGCGAGTGAGTGAACGTGCAAAAGGAGATTATCCTATAGATGTCACAAATAAAGCAGCCATGGCAGAGTGCCCTCACTTACCATTATCATTGGCGGCATCTTGATGCCTCCCATGAAGCTCTAGAGAAAGGATCTTCTCAGTGGTTGTCTCAATCTGGATGGACGGTGACACATGAAGGGAAACCACGTAAGTTAGAGATATCAAATGAATGTAATAAAGCTGACAAACGTGGGTGGTTAGGAGAGCAATAACATAAAGGAGAAGGGCAGCAAGTCCGTGAATCCCATGGCAACCAGAGCAAGCGTTAACAATAGCAACATTGTTAAACACTTCAAACAAAAGAGTTAGGGAAGGGAAAACACAAAAGGAATTCACAAAGGTGAGTAGGGTTTGCTGGATTAGATTTAGTAGTACACTTTTTTTAACAGTAGCATGCCACTGCATTAGACAGTTACCACATCACATGGTGTTGCATTAGTAGCATTTATTATTGTCATGGGAACAGGTTGCCTCAGCAATATACACAGGAGTCAATGTCAGAATCATTGCACTCTTTATAAGAGCTATAATGCAGCGGAATCCTCCATAAAAGATGATGCTTTACAATAGACTGTTGAAGTCCACCAGAACCCTCAAATGCTGCAAGCACAATTTTTACAATAAATTGAATCTTGGGCACCAATTTAAATAGAAAAAAATATTGGCAAGGTTAAACCATGTTCCATATACATGATAAAAAGAGGCCTCTCAAGTACCACACACAAAAGAATCAAAACGTGCAGAATAGAAGAGCCCCGAAAGAGAGCAGTAGAACAGTGTCCAAGACACCAACAATGCCCATGCTTCCTTGCGCACATGCAAGCCAACTGCAACTGCGTCTATGCATCTTTTTGTGAGAGTGCCGAGTTCTACAACCCTGGAAAAACTGCTCGAAGGAACTTTGTCATCTAAACCAACTTAAGATGCAGCTCAGCAAGGTGAAAAACGAGCAGAAAATGCACATCCCCTGTGCAGCACAGCATTGCAGCCAAAATAAGCGAAATGATGGACGTTGCTTCAAGGCAACAAACAAATGCCCAAAAGTGGAAGCTTGCTTCAGATCACGACCATCGTAAGACCTAGCATGTGCATCGCAAATGTAGCCCTAGGGACAAAAAAAAGAAAAAAGAAACCTTATGCATACAGAGAGGCTAAAAAGGTCAGGCAGAGACTAAAACCCGATTGCCAGTTTGTTTTTTTTTTCAATGCCAACGCTGCAGCATCTAACGTGCCACCAAACACCGAGGTCGTGAATGATGCAAAAAAAGAGAGAGGCAAAGAAGCACGGTGCCTCTACTGTGGGATGCAGAGCCTGCTATGCGACAGTGTGTGTGATGGATAGGGCAGAGAGGAGCACAGCAGATCCGTGTGTTTGCCCGGCAGGGTTGTAGGGCAACAATGCCACTGCCGTCGTGGAGTTGGGCAGTTACCTCTTTCTCGACCACTTTCTCAACAAACTCGAGTGTGCGCAGGCGGGCCTCCCCAGTGTGGGGATCGATGACTCGCTCAATGCGGCGGGACACCGTCTCGTCCACGACGTGCTCCCGCTCCACCGTGCATGTCTGCCCGTCGCGCAGCGTCAGCACCAGCCGAGGCAGCTCTTCGTCGCCGAGCAGCGCCTTTGTATGGGGTGAGCCATGAAGCTCAGACAGCCCCCCCCCCCCCCTCACACTCCCTGGCTCCTTTGACGCCACCAATGAAACTCAAAACTAGTAAGTCTAAATCTAGTAAAAAGAAATAACTAATGTATCTCCCTCCAGAACCTCAATAAAGGTTCAGATGTTTCAGAGCTTTTAACTGCCTGTTCCAAGTACTCAAGAAATCACTGGTGTTGAAGGCAATGACAGATATATGTAGTGGTGCCAGGAGCTTCTATGAGACACTCATATGCTAGCCGACAACAAAAAGCAATAGCAGAAGTCAAGTTGATGATGCTGATGACTTTTTACTTGCAGCCTTATTTTCAAGTTGTGTGTTGGTAAACAAATTTTTCTTTTACTTACGCCTCCGTACACCTGAACTTGTAAAGTGACATTTTTTTTTATTTAAGCAGTCATCAAAAGCAACTGAACATTCTACAGTAGAAAAAATGAAGGGCTTTAGTTCCTCGACATGTCCTTTTACTTACTTTAGAAGAGAGCTATGGAATACAAGACTGCTCAGGTGATGAATCTTCATCTAGTACCTAATGTGTAAAGCGAGGAACAAAAGCAAAAATGCCTTTCATAATGCTGTAGGGGCTCAAGTGATGCAAGTTCAAGAAGTACACGAAATGCTTCTTGCTTACGTCAAGACTAACATGTGTCTTTCATCCAGAACAGCAGTTTACTCAAACATGATTTACTCTTCCTTCAACGAAGTAGTTAAGCTGCAAACTCCACCTGTATCTTCTGAATATTCAACAGATGAATCATGAAAAAGAGTTACTTTCAGCTGAGCGCAAGGTTTAGGAGGAGAGCACATGTTTTCACAAAGCCCATTTACCATAGGTTCCCGCACACAAACACAGGCAACTGACCAGCAGCATCAAGGATGCCCACACATATTGCACGAAACATAGGGCACATGCAAGGACACACACAGGCAGCCAACACAGTTGTCATAACAGCAAGCTCTGACACATTGCACGCAACACCACAAACAAAACAGAGCAAGAACAAACTCCAGGTACAGGGTCTTCCATTCTTAGGAAGAGCGTGACATCGACATTCAGGCATTTACAGCTGCTCTCAATTTGACGAGACATGCCTCTCATTAATCTACGTCTGCTCATGGTATTGCATCAGCCTCTCGTTCCTTATGAAGTGGAATACGTTGAAGTCATGCTGCTTTGAATACTAGCGGTGTGTTTCTGTTAACTGTAGGGGTGTGCGAATATTTGAAATTTAGAATACTTTTTGAATAGTGTTTGCTATTCGATTCGACTCGCACTGGAATTTACTATTCGAACTTCCCAAAGACAAATATAGTCAACGTCCGATTGAAAGTGACCCCTTCAAATTTTCAATATGCTTCACCTCATTACACTCTCATATTGTGGCAAAGCTGCCTTTCAAGCTCCGTCACGTTTGAACTTGGCCAAGACACAGTCAACGTCCGATTAAAAGTGGTCCCTAGATTTTCAGTATGATTCACCTCGTCACACCCCCGTATTGCGGCAAAGATGCCTTTCAAGCTCCGCTACTGTGGCAAATGTAGTAACTCAAGAAAACGCTGGTTCCAACATGGAGATAAAAAATGTGGCAGAGGTGGGGGCTCAATTAATGCCGTTTTGGACGTAAAATTTGGGCAGGAATTCCGAAAAATCGAACGCCGAAGCTTTTTAGCATCCAAAATTTCAGATGTTCTTATATATCGACATCTATGAGGCAGATATGGAACTCCGGACTTGAAGGGAGCACACCCTTGTCCGCCACATCAGTTGGGCTTCCACAGAAGTCGAAAGAGGAGGAGAGGCTAAGGAAATGGCATCTTTGCATATCACGTGTAAAGTGTCGTCGGCAACACTTTGGTTGCACCAAATCATGTACATAAATAGAATTCGGCCTCTACATTGTCTCATTCTTGATGAGAAATACCACCCGGCCAGCGCTTCATCAAGCTAGCGAAAAGAAACTCTTTCATGTTGCTATCTCATAAGAATATGCTTAGGAATCCTCTCCAACTTTTTTTTCTGCAATTTCACTTCGAAGTATTACAAAAATATTCAAGAAATATTAAAAAAATATTCGATTCAATTCGCACTCACACTTCAATATTTGAAGTCGCTTTGCACCCAAAATTTTGCTATTCGCACAGCTCTAGTTAACTGTGGACAGCCCTCTAAACTTAACATGTGAAACACGTCAGCTAAAGCAATGACTATGCTGAGTGCAAGTGGAAAGGAAACTGGTCTAACAATGCCCAAATGGCAATTGCACGAGTATACCTGTGCCAAGTGGGCAAGTTAAGAGCACTTATGGAGAGTCCGCTTCAGAACGCTCAGTGACATTTTAGTGCACGCAGTGCTAAACGAGAAAAGAGAGCACACGTGAATGCGTTTTTCAAAGATGTAGATGAAAAAAAAAAAAAGAAATGTGAGTGTTTTACGCTGAATTATAAATGAAAATTAAGTTATTTCTTTCACACCGAAAAACGCAGCTGCAAGCATTGAAAGTCAATACCAGCCGGGACGCATGCGGCTGAGATGCAGCAAAGTACGTTCACGGAATGTACTCCGACCGGAGTATGCTTTCTGCAAGTGACACTCTGCTTACGTCGTTTAGATTTGGTAAAGTGCACTTCAACAGAAGTGCACTTCCTGAAAGTGCACTTAACCTGCCTTCTTGACATGGGTGTAGGAAATCGTAAAGTGTAAAAGAAAAAGTGCTTTTACACAGTTGGTTGTAGAGCAAAATGGTGCTGTAGAACTTTAGTAGCACCTATTCTTCTCAATCTAGTGTTCAAATGAAAGACACAGTGACCCAGCATCGCTATGCTTACCTTGTGCCCCAAGCTCTGCTCCCTGTCAGAATCAAGTTCTGGATGCTCCAGGTTGTTGCTATTTTCTGCAAACACAATAGACAAGCCACAAATTTCCAGTAACCTGCTGGCTAAAGCTTGCATGGACAGAGGCTTGAAGTTGTACTCAAAGGTAAAGACATATCGTGTAAGCCAGTGCCACTACTGCGATTAACTGTACTATGAGAAGCGACAGTGGAAAGGCCAGGCCAGACAGCTAGCATGTTCAACGACCTGTATAAAAGTGACCAAATTAGCTTCTTTTCAAAGAATATTTTGAAAACACGCATGCTAGTTTTTAAATAATGTGAACACGCTTGCATAACTTTTTTTTTGTAGAAAGAACATTCATTCAGAACAATATAAAAGCTCAATGGGACAATAATGAATGAAGCATGGCAACACATCAAGCATGCACTACTTAAAGGGGCCCTGCAGCACTTTTCCAAGTAATCATCAAATTGTTTCATTAAAAGAGCTCATTGCGTCATGAATCGACTGCTGCAAATATTTTTAGAATCCATCAGTTATGAGCGGAGTTACAGGGATTTGTGGCAAGCTTCAGGCGCTTTCTCTCTCCTTTTGTACCAGCGAGCACGCCGAAGGCTACACGCAGGGGGGGGGGGGGGGGGGGGGGGGGAATGACAAGGGGGCAAGAAGATGCGTTCCTTCGTCTGCTCGTGTCATGACCTTGAGCACTTTTTCTTTTTTTCTTCAAACGCACAGCTTACTTTCAGCGTGATTGTGGGCGCGGGCACATGGCGGCATCTTGCGGCCGCCGTAACTATGTAGGTCACGATGCTCAAATCAGCCAATGGCTGTGGACTATGCATTTATTAATTGCAATTTCTAGGCCATACGTTGTGCTATAATATTTGGCTCACATTTTCTCAGGAGCCTCGACTACCAATGGACAGGGTTTTCTGATCATGCTGAAAAAGTGTTGCAGGGCTTCTTTAAAGGGACACAAAAGAGAAAAACAATCTTTCACATATTAGTAAATTACTCTTTTACAATTCCAAAATTACCACGGTTGCCGTGAGAAGACACTTTGTCGGTGAGAAAATGCACAAAAAGAGAATGCGAGTGGCGATGCCACATTGAAATCCCCGTACCAAACGGCGTGATGTCATTGATTTTGATGGCATCTACTAGGCCCTACGTAGTTCCGAATCGGTAAAAATGAAGTACACTGTCCTCTGAGGGGCCATAGACTTAACATACCAACAAGTTTCAGGAAGTTTCGTCGAGCAAATGTTGCCAAAATATGAAAAATACACTTTGAAATCCGTGATGTCATGTGCAGAGACTTTGGTGCGAAATTTAAAAATGACAACTTGATCTTGATTCTCTCCTCTATTAATAAACCTATGCTGGTGAAATTAAAAACATTAGTGTTCTCAGAGTACAATTTAACATTCTAAACCAATTCGTTGTTTCACTTTAACATCCCTTTGAGTAATTATTATTGTAAAGAGCGCATTCTACTTTTGTTACTTTTCTTCCTTCAAAATACGCCAGAAGAAGGTGTTATTTATGCCCTTTACTATGAAAAAAAAAAAAAAGACAAGTGAACATTAGACACGAGCAGCATGATGGCTGGAAGCATGATAAGGTGCCTCAAGTGCTGGACAGTGGCAAAGACCACAACACTTCTGACGCCATGACGATGCTCACCGTCGTCAAATGCATCTTTCGTCGCCTGCTCCCTTGGTGTTTGCTGATCAGCAGTTTCATCGATGTTGATGTCGACCGCCTTAAAAATGGGTGACACAGGTCTGGCCTCCACGCCCTCCGTCATACGAGCCAGCATGGCCTGGGCCTGGACTGCATCTTCTTCCAGCGACTTCATTCTGGAAGAGCCAATGATATTTCTTCTGATCTCCTCACGACCTCACTGATTGACAAAATAAGGTTCAGCCCTTTGCGACACGGTGTCATCATTAGGAAATGCAACTTACTTTTGCCATTTCTGTACACTATTGGCAAGGAAGAGACCACAAACACAGAGCTAATGATAAATTGAGCATTGTTGTTGCCTTAAAGGACTCCTGACAGCGAAATTTTTGTTGGTGACTTTTTTGCTGTAATTTGTAGCTTTGTGTGTGGTAATCTCTAAATTAAATCGTAAATGCTCTAGCGTGTCGTACAACTAATTCTAGCGTAGTTATTTGTGACTATTTTAGCATCACTTCAAAACGCCCGCCTAAAAACCACAAGAAACTGGCGCCCCATGCGGGGGAGCGTCAAAGACCACGTGCACTCAAGCTGTGGTGACGTTGACAGCGCGGTTTTCAAATCGGGGCCCCGCGCGCGGTAGAGATTGAAAGTATGTGGGTGCCTCGGTATGGGTTAAACCTGTTAAGCGCGTGTCCCCTCACGAAAACTACCTCGAGAGCAGCCCGACAACAGAGCCAGAGGGGTGAGGAACAATAGGCCTCGCGGGGTGCCAGTTGTTGTATTGCAAACCTTCTGTGACGTCCACAATACTTGCTTTACTCGTGGAACCAGGATGCCGCAAGGTGCAGCCAACTCAAGTGAGCACTCACGTTTACTTTAAAACCAAATTAAGATATCTTAAAGGCAACGTTCGTCACTAATAATCGGTCAGATGTGCCCCCGTATACAGGAAAGTCAAACAACACAAAGATCTCAAGGTTTCAATTTTGGTGTCAGGGGTCCTTTAAGTTCCTTTATATCACTTCTGCTTGAAATATTTCGCTGCAAACTATCACTATGGCAAAGGAAGATGTGGGGCGTTTCAGCAGGAATTTCAAAATATCTTTTTTTATACCTTTTTAGTTGTGCTCGCTGCCAGCAGATAACTATCGCATATAATTTCAGTAGGTCATTGAATTCGGTTTGTGAAGAAATATAGCATAACTGATTGTACAATAACTAGATAATTATTTACGTTGCAATTAACGGCTGTTATCAACACTATAACTCATTCGAACACTTCCACTTGCTTTTAATCTGGTCTCCCAAATCTTGGCACCAAATATATGTAAATTCATGCATTTATAGACAGTTGATCATAATGTGTGTCACAACGAGTTAGAAATGATTTCCTTATGTCCACATCTGCATATCGGCATCATCGCGCAGCAATGAATTGTGAAACAGCGCTTCAGGTGCAAGAATGGCTATTTGTGTATAAATTCTATTGAAACAATCTTAAAATTTTGGTCTTAAATAATAGCAAATAAACATGACACGCAGTTCAGAACATAACTGTAAAACAGTTAACAAAAACAAATTGAGAAAAAGAAAATTGCATTTTGGCATTTATATGAAAGTGCAAGGAAAAACTCAACATAATAATGGGACACTGATTAACACAGTTGGTGTGCATCTGGTGACGACATAGTGAAGACAAAAGCAAGCGATCTTTCGCTCTTTCTGAGATGAAATTGTAATTTCCCTGCTGTATGCAGTGCAATAATACTTGGGTCACATGTTCGCAGGAGCCTCAACTACACATCGGCAAAGTTTTCCAACTATGTTCAAAGTGTGCTGTAGCTCCCCTTTAATGTAACGAAATTCTTGATGCAAATAATAACCTTTTCATAACATTGGTGTCCATATAATGCTACACATTGTGAGAAATCCTCTATAAAAAAGCAGCATGACTCTTGATTCTTTTAGGCGACTTTTTGCCCCGACTCGAGGACCTTTAACATATTTTTCGGTCAACAAAGTATAGATTAGGGAATGAGAATCATTTGTGCAGCATATTAGCAATGGCACTTGGCAGACAAAACACACAAGAACCAAAGACGCAGTTGTCTAATTTTTCTACTTTCATGTGTGCTTCTGCTACTTTGTCTATGCATTATATGCCATACTTAGTGCAGCTATTGGTGGTCTTGTTAAAAAAAAAAAAAAGCATGTTCTTAGCATTGTGCATGGCAATGGCACGTTTGCACTTTCATAGAATGCTATGTGCATCCGTGCAATTATCCAATTCAACATGCAATGCTTCAGGGGCGTAGCCAAGGGGAGGGTTGGGGAGGTTCAAACCCCCCCCCCCCCCCGAAATTTTTCATTTTTGCTTGCATATATATACACGCACACATACAAACGCACGCACGAGCATACATAAAGTATGGTTGAACCCCCCCCCCCCCTCCCCGAAAAAAATTTCTGGCTACGCCCCTGCAATGCTTAGTGCATTGGATAGCGGTGTTGCAGTGGTGTGCACAGAAAAAAATTTCTGGTTGTGTACCTAGCCTGTCCGCCATGCCGCTCTCTTTTCAGCCTCAAGCACCCTCTGCTCAGCGTCGGTGAGGCCCAGGGGATGCGTCCCTTCGTCCTTTTCCTCGCCACGCTGCTGCAGCTGGCGCTCCTGAAGACGCCGCTCTGCCTTCAGGGTGCGCACTGCTGGGATAGGCACTTGCCGCACGGGCTCAGTCTCCGCTGACATCGGGCTGTCCAGTTCGCTGCAGGGCAAACATTACAATGCACGCAGACACACAGTTTTAAAAGATGTGACATTCAGTTCCCCTCGCAATACCGGTAGCTAAATTACACGCGATAGACCTTGAGAGTTACGTGAGTTGGCTACCCCCTTACATAGGTGTACTATAACAGAGGATGCTTTGTAAAGACAGCAGTTTTCCTTACGTTGCAGCCATATGCTGTGCAGAAACGGGAGGCATGTCTACGTCATCATCACCCTCCTCTTCCTCCTCATCACCCTCCTCTTCTTCACAACTTCCCTCTTGGCGTGACCACCTGCCATCATGCTTGCCTGCAAGGTTGAGTGAAGAGGGCAAATTTTGATCCGTGAATTTCCCATCTGAATACAAATTTGACATCAAAGACTATTTATTCTCATTTAAAATTTTGAATATTTGCATGATCCTATTAAAATGATTTTTCGCAAGCCTTCCTGAAATTTCACCTTTGAACAACAGTGAATGAATACAGAGATTTCTGAGTTTGTCTTCAGAGGAACGAGAGCACAGAAGTTGTACCCATTGGTGTAGCTGGCAGGGGAGGGAGGGGGGTGGGCTGAGCAAGCCCACGAAGGAACACACACAAAGGAGTGATTGAACCCACCCACACCCTTCCCCCAAAGAAAATTTTTGGCTACACCCCTGGTTACATACAAGCTTCTTATTCTTACAACTCCAGAAGAATAAGGCATCTTTTTTTTTTGCCAATATGTAACCAGGCTTCCCATTTTCATTATTTCTGTTTTTCATTGCTGCCATGCCACGGCTATCGCTGGAATAGGCAACAAAGAAAGGGAGGCCTACAACATATAAGCCCACACGCTAAAAGAAAGGCGAACAAAGAAATCAAGGACTTACTTTCCTGCTCCTCCCGCAGTTTCTGCAGTTCATTTTCAGACAAGAAGCTGAAGCGCTTGGCCTCCGGTGCCTGGGTACTGTGAAGCGAGCCCTGTTGCTGCTGCATGCTTTCAAAGTGGTGCTTCTTCTCAATGAATGTCAGCGACTCGGGCTCTGTTACCAAGCCCTGGAGCTGTGCCATAAGGCAGAAGGGAAAAGCCAAAGCCAGCAAGACACAGGCACGTGTCAGTAAGAAGTCTGGCACCAACAAAATTAGGACACAAGAAGAGCACACAGAACCGCAAGAAATCTACACATTTTCTCCATAATTACACAGATTTTGCTAAGGTTCCACTTTCACAGTGTTTCATTTTGGGTGCTCCTTGCTGTCAGTCGGTCACAGTCATTAAAGCGGGCCACAACACGGCCATCCTACTAATACCAGTTAATCATTGTAAATGAGAGTGAAGGGCCAAATATTGTCTAAAAAGCAGCCTCTATACTCCTACCACTCAAGGCAATCGCCATTTTGTCATGAACCGTGCCATGTCACAAAATGAGGAGCCCCAGCCGTGCCATTTGTTCTGAAACTACATTATACCATGTCTGACGTATTTCTCCACACGTTCCGGAGGCCAACGTTGGTGCCCGCTTTTGAATTGTGCTCAAAACTCAACACTTGCACAATAAAACAGCAGTGGTAGGCTGCTGAGATAAGTACACATAGAAATAACAGAATGCTGCATGGCAGCCAATATGTTTTAGAGCTTTGCAATCCCTTCCTGATCTTGCATTGCGCCAAAACATGACTTTCGAGACCGGCTTCTGTTACCCAAAAGACTGGTTTCTGCGAGTGTGAGTTTATTTCGTCACTGCTCTTGGTTGCCACACTGCCAGTACGATTGAACTGCGACATTTAAAAATTTAAATACACATTTCATACCACAATGAACATGTGAAAAGTTTGCCAGTCTGTTGTATGCATACTGATTAACATGGAACACATAAGTCAACCTCGAAACTTCTCTGTCACTGCCCCTTTAATAACTAGTTCACCATCGAGATTGGCTGGAATTTTCTCTTGTGGACAAGTCAAGCAAGAAAGCTTATTGTGAACATGGGCTATGTCAAACCATGTTATGATTATGATTCAGGCTGTAGTAGGAAACGTTGAATTAATTGTGAACACCAGGAATTCTATAAAGTTCGCCTAAATCTAAGTACATGGGTATTTCTGCATTTATCCCCCGTCAAAATGTGGGCACTGCGACTGGGAATTCTGCAAGTTGTGAATATGGGCTGTGACTTTCTCACTTTTAACTCCCAAAAGCTTTACATGTAAAGAAACAAAAATGAGAGTCTCAATGCACAGTGTCTTTATTCTATAGTGAGTGCTGTCAAACTGAGTGTCTGACTCTTTTCAGGAAAACTTTATTGTGAGTGCAAAGAGTAAAGTGCCGCAATGAGGCACCACAGAGTCGCCCGAAAGGAAGATCTGCATTGCACCGGGAAAAGAAACAGTAGACACATTCACCAAAGAACAAGAATCAAAGGTGATGAAGGGAGAAAAAAAAGGGGTCGGTCCCTCTGAAAACTGTGAAAGAAAGAGTTGAAGAAGTGGGGCCTGCCTACCTTTTTGGGCTTGGGAGGGGGAACAGGCTTAGGACCCAGGCTAAGTTTGGAAGGTTTGCTGTGCCGAGAGGGCTCCGGCGGGAGAGAAGAGACGCTAGGAGGAGGAAGTGTCCCGCCGTTCTCCACGGGGCTGCCGCCACCACCACCACCAGTGCGATCGTCCCGAGGTGGGGAAGGAGGGAGGAAGACGTCATCACCAGAGTGAGGGGGAGGAACATGGTGCCGGAGGGTAGACGGGGCAGAGGAGGTTGTTGTGGATGGGGGGGGAGGAGGAGGCGATACCTGGGGCCGGTCGCTCCTGACGAGCTGTCCTCGCAATCGCCACCGCCGCACGAGGTAAGAAAGAAAAAGAGGGGAATAGACATGGGGTAACCAAGGAGGAAGGCAATGGGAAGGGTGACGGTGTAAAACAGGGTTAGGAAAAGAAAAAAAAAATTAAAAAAGGATGCTTGGTGTGTGTGCAGTCCACTTTCAATAAGTTCCCCTCCCCAAAACAAAAGAGCGAGAGAAAGAGAGAGAGAGAGAACGAAAATGCAACAATGTGCAAGCCACAGAAGAACATAAAAGATTAGGCTATATAAATTCAAGAAGGCTAGCAAGCAAAGCAAATGCTTAGTAGGGGGAAGGAAAAAAACATTTTGCATGCGACATGAGCACCATAGTCTATAAGGGGTAAACAGCCCAGCCAACAAAGAGCATGCTCCAAAAGCACGAACAGAAGGTTTGAAGATGGGATGTATAAAGTGTTCCGAGGATATTTGCAACCGTACCAATACCTACTGGTTTCCTTAGCCTAAATAAATACTCTGCCACTTGTAAGAGTGAAGTATGGCAGCATTTTTTAGCTATGCTTAGAAAGAAAAAGAAACCGCACAGAGGCAAACTTCAAGTGAAGTGTTTAACCTGTGTTATGGCAAACGAAAAAAGTGAGAAAAGAATGTCTCTTGATCCTTATACATAATTGAAATAACTTCAAAAGCTAAGATATACCAGTGAAAACCACTCAGTTTAAAGCAGCGACAAATGGTGCATAATTTTCAATGAGTGTTTATGTTGATCAACTTTCCATAAGCTCTCTCTGACGCAGTCTCATTTCTGAAGCATCTATTCCTTATTCACATAACAAACATACAATGCAGCCTGTTGCAGAAGCACTGATCACAACGGCCTGTTGTTAAATTGATATCAGCATTGAAGCCCTCCACCACTTGATGATAGGGAGATATAAACTAAACCATGGTAAAAAAAAAAATGAATGTGATAGCACTTGACACAGACCTAAAATAAAGCCAAACTGGTCTTGCATGAAAAAAGTGTTGCAAGTACATTTATTTGCCAGAACCCTGATACCACCAGGTATAGTGTTTCACAACAAATGAAATAAGGTGTGCCACTAAAATGATCCTTTTCTTTTATATCCAGCAATATCTCGAGGGCACAACAAAATAACAGTATGTAAGGTTCCTGCTCACCGCACGCAAACAACAGGGGGTGCCACACTAGCTCAGAAGACGCCCATAGGAGCATGCATCGCAAGAAATTCCTTGTCAAAGAGTTCTCGGAATGAGTTAGGCACAGTACAGAACCCTCAAGAACGTACGACAACAACAACACGAACACAGAAATGGGCGGGAGCAGGTGACGGGAGGGAAACAGCACCGCAACAGTGGCAGTCGCAACAGAAAGGTTTCTTCGCAGGAAACGAGGGTTAGCCGCAAAAGATGCACCCCAGCGCCACGTACATGAGCAAAATTACAGCCCTGTTGTCGTTACCTTCCTAAAGTACTGTGTACAGAGATAATCAAGACAATGCGGCCTCTTGGTCATTCGGTTGCGCACCTTCTCATTTCCAAACTATTCCCTCACCAAGACTAATCTTCAAAAAGCTGAGAAGCTTCGCCGTGTCAAAGCATGTTGCCATTGCAAAGTTACACAAAACAGGAGTGAAGCACGAAAGCTGCACTGTCTGAAGCAAAAGGTCGCGCCAAAGGTGTTGGAAATCAGCAGTTCCAAAATGCGAGCCTCATCTGTAAGACGCGTAAGACAATTCCAGAAGAGGCAGTTCTCTGAATAAACAGCACAATTGCTCAGGTACACCATTTTTTTAAAATGTTATGTCGAGAACCTACCCACAAATATATTTGGGTCAGGAATTCGGGAACATACAACTAAGAATGAACCAACAAGATATTACATATGTATATATAATATATACCATTTACAGTTCATAAAACACCGGGAACAACGTATCGCAGTTCACCACAGAATACTGCGCTTGGCATTATAGCTTGGCCGAAGTTTTCAGATGCTACCGTTATTTTAAATGTACAACTCTGTGTTTTTATGTGCAACAGTACTCCTTTGAGTAGCGAAACATTTTCGTTGCTGTTTTCACCTGCCGGCTACACATAATGCTGTCCTTAGTACAAGTATACAGGGACCACCATTGCATATCTATTGGGTGCCACGATTTCAGCCCAAAGGAGTGTCAAAAGGAGCAACTGTGCGTTAAGAGGAAGCTTCAGATCGTATATTGAGTGCAAGTTCTCTGATCAAATATGCATGAAATGCAGCAGCACTCTTCTTGGGCAACCAGTGAGGGAATCTTCTCCATTTTCGAGAGAAGGCTCGTTTCTACCAACCACTAAATAATATTCATTTGGGATTAGAAACCCATTAGGGGCCTTCAAAAAAAAAACACTCAAAAAGAAAAAGAGCCGATAGTATCGCTGTTCTTTAAATTGTAGTGTGTTTAAAGAGGACAAACATGAGTAGTTTACAACCTGAAGAAAATTTTTTGCACTGCTTACACGAGTTTTGCAATGAATGGCACCATCCACAGCTTCAATCCCTAACTTTGTCCACATCAAACATACCATCCTAAATAGAGGCAGTTTGCGAGGGAATTGTAATATCTGTTAGTTATGCAGAACAGAAGCTTGTAAGAAATTGATGGTGCATACCTTGAAAAAAATCTGAATGCGAGCCAGTTGGTTAAAACCAATCGGTAAAAAATAACTAAGCAAAAAGAAAGGCTGACCTTATGTTTAGGTTACACGGTCCCATGATGTTTATCTCCCACAAGGTGGGTGTCCTCTCAAGTGACTTGATACTTTGTTCTGCCAAGCAACAGGATGGAAGTGCACTTTTACCAATTTTACCAGGAGGTTATTTGGCAGCAGCAATGTCTCTGCCTCACACAGCAGCGGTGGTTGCTTGACCATTTCACCCAGGCTGTGGTTGGATAAAGAGTTCCCAAAGACATTTACAGATCTTTATGGGGGGAACTTTTCAAGCAAGTGCCTGGTCGTAGTTTATGGTTAGGTGGGTCCTGGTGGCACTGTGAAGTGAACCCAGCACCTCTTGCACTGGAGGCGGATCCCCTACTATCTCTCCACTGCTGCAGTTATGATGCATTTTAAAAATCTTCTGAATTAGGACATTTGTAAGGAAGAAGCCAGAAATGTGCTCCTAACAGCCGGCAGAAATAAGCTGTCCCTCCAAGATGCGACAAAGCTTCGTTCGAACCAGTTCAGCAGTTGTCAGATGGCCGCACTTCTGCATTTCACGCACACAGTTAGAAATGAACCTCGGTCACAAAGCTACCTCTTAAGCAGATGCACCAGAAAACAAACGAGAAGAATTTAAAGGAGGGGGCTGCAGAGAGTGATATGTCTCATGACTCAAGCTTCCAATTAAGCTACCCCCTCATCAGGCAAAGCTTTCACTTTGCAAAGGCACTGAGGTTGTTGCTGCTGCACCGGACGCAACTGAATCGGACAGACACACGGAACCACAAAAAATTCGTGCACACAAGCAAGAAAGGTATTTCTTCCACGTGAAACGGAGGAAATGGTAGAAGATTGCCAACACTTGGCGATGTGCATTTCGGGTGTGCACTAAAGTGCGTCTATTTCGTTTCTTTTGTCTCGTCGTAGCATCAGTCCATTTGATAATAGTCCGGTGTTACTCAAAGCCATGTCACACGGCGACACAAGGAAAAAAAAAAATGAAATACACGAGCAGTTCGCGGTGCCAGCAAAGCAGCCAAAGGGTGCGATCACTGTGCGAAACAAAATCAAGTCGCGGGTCAATAAAACAAGTAAAATGTGGTGGAGAAGTGATACAAAAAAGGTTTCAGGAAAGGGGACGGGTGGGAGGGAAGTAGATACGAAGGTGGAATAAAAGAGAAAAAAGAGCATGTAGAAGAAGACAGGTTTGCTCAATGTGCGTCCTCAATGAAGATCACAGTCGGAATTTTTATTTATTTGCTGAGCAGCACTAAACTTATATCGGAGAAAGCAGCACATTCTTCTTTACGTTTCCTTCAGCGAACCAGCACGGAGTGGCCATAAGGAAACAAGAACATTCCAGAAGCTAAGAAACAAAAACGGTTTTTACGATGCTCAAGCCAGAACAAAAATTTTAATGAGACACTTTCACACTATGTTACAGCAAGGATCTTGGCCCAAAACCTTCTGGAAGCTCTGGAATCCTTGTGAACTCAAGTTTTCAAGCTGATCCCATGAATATTGAAGTGAAAGGGCCAAGGTGACAAAGCACACAAATTCAGTTGAGATAACTTAAGGTAATATGTGTTAGGTACTCTCCTATAAAAATGCCTGATGTGTACAGACGAGTCACTACCTGCCTGCGTACTAAGTGTTACACATTCTTCTTCGTACTTCATATGTGACACACCTTTTATGTGAGTGCTAGTAGTGCATGAAGCTGCTCTAGCTTCCACAGTATTGCCTGCTATATAATGAAAAACAGTGTAGCATCCTCTACATTAGGTAACCTTTAAATAGTCAAATCAACAACTCTTTGTAATGTAAGAATGAATCATTAGTAGAGAAAGAAAAAGCCCATAATAGTCTTTATTCTTCCCCTTTGTTTCAGGAAAATAACGGCAGCACCACACCTAAGAACCAAGGCAATCATCTGGACAGTTGCGCACCTTTACTGTACAAGCACAAAGCGAAGCAGGCTGAAGTGGAACAAGATGCAATATTGCTAAACGTTATTGTCAGATTCGGGGCCTAGACAACATTTTTAGTGTAGAGGCGTGAACAGAACATTAAGTTCAGCGCATAGTGGGGCTTGTGAAATCCTCCAAGAACAATGAACGAGGGCAAACACACATATGAGACCATATAGATTACCCAAGCAAAACTCAATAGTACAGAGCTGCATTTGTAATCATAATCAACCCCCACTTGATTGTAGTCGTAAAGGGGCCCTGCGGCACCTTCCTAAGTTAGCACGAAGTGACCTTAGCCACAGATAAGCAATCTATTCTGACCATGTTCAAAAAGTGCTGCAGAGCCACTTTAATGTATCCTATAACAACATACCCTTTCTTAAAGATAGCTATCAAAGTAGGACGCAAACAGTGAAAAGGCCGAAATGTACGCATGGATTAGTAAGAATGCCTAAAATTTCTGACTTCGTAAAACATACCAAGTATTGCTTTTAGTAGCCAGTTATTTACAAAATGCCCAAAGCTCCCTTAAGGAATGCTTGCAGTGAATTTCTAAGCTAAGCGATTGCTTAACTGTTCACTAAGGTATGCGTGGCAAATTATTTTGCCCCCAGAAACTGCAAGTATTTATCTCATCTGGATTTGGGCAAGCAGGAAAGTTCATCTTCAAGTTGTTGGTGTTTATGTGTGTACGTAACATGCCACAGTAAAATACGATGTAGTTGATTTGGTTTTAATTTGCTGATTGTGCAAGCTAGAAACATGTCTTGAGTGCAGTCATTTACACAATTCTGTAGAGTGGTGCTGCCTGAGGAGGTAGGCCTCACAACATAAAAACTTGCATCTCTACAAGAAAAGGTGATAAAATTAGTCTTGTCTTAAAATTATCTCATGCTAAGCCAAGCAAGGGAAAAAAAAAAAGCAGAGCAGGAGGCTAAATCTAGAAAGATGCACGAAACATAGCAGCTAAAGTGCTTGCTGGCATGCACATAAGCCAGACTACAGCATTTTCACATGCCTGAGGTACCAGAAATACTTAACGATTCAAAATGCTAGGCTGGTTCGTTTGCAAGTTGACAAAAAAGATTGCTCTAGCAGAAACAACGAAACAGGAAAGAAGACAGAACTTACAGCTGTCCTGTCCTTTTTGCCGTCACGTTGACTTTTACACAATTCCAATGTCTATGAAATACTGCTCATTTATTGATTTCGACAGCAACACAAGCCAGAGTTGCTCCTCACCATGATATGCAATGCAATTTACCGAATTTTACACCATCGAATTCAAAATGTCTGGCCGAAAGCGCAGCTATTAGAGTCTTTCCTGTTTATTGTTCAATCTGCAATAATAATGAGGTAGTATCTTCTGCGGTCACGTCATGAAATACACCGAGAGCCCCCCTGCAAAAGCCCTGCAAACATAATGTAGAGCCACAGAATACCGAAGCTGACTGCATTTCTTAGTTTGCTTTTGCTGGTCAAACCTTTTTATCACGATGCCATGATGGACAATGTCAAGTAATTTTAACTGCTCTTGAAGCAGTTAAAAGTATATATATATATATATATATATATATATATATATATATATATATATAAAGGTCACACTGACATACAGGCATTGGGGTTTCCGCCTGAAATTCGCTACAGTGGAATTTTGATCTTCATTCTTCCTTCTGGTAATGACCTTATAACTGTGAAGGTAACAGCAGAGATCTCAAATACGTCATCATTCCAAAGTGATTTATAGTGTTCCACTCTAGCATCCCTTTAAAGCAACTCGTCTCTGCTGCTTACCGTGGCTGCTGCTGAAGCTGGCGGGTGGCTGACTGACTTCTTGGTCATGATGACGGTTGTAGTCTTCTGCTCGCTTGCAGGCACAGAGGAGGTGGCCGGTGGTGTCACCGAAGTTGCAGCTGCGGCCAACGCAGGACTCACAAGCTGCTCAGCGGCTCGAACCACTTCCATGACGCGCTGCTCCACTGACTTACTGTCTGCGGGCAGTGCCACTGCCTTGCCCTGCCAAACCAATGCGACCCGACACAACAGTACCCAGGGTGTAAATGTGTGCCACTGCCTATGCAGCAGTAAACAGTTTTGATTCTTGCATACCCTTCATCAGATGTTAGGTGGTACATGAAATAGCTATGGCAATACATACAGTAGCTACACTAATGTTAGGTGGTATGTATGGTAGCTATGGTTATACATATGGCAACTGCAGTAATGTTAGGTGGAAAGTACGATAGCTTTGGTACATACGGTAGCTATGGTAATGCATACAGTAGCTAGGCAACATTAAGTGGTACATATGGCAGTTACAGTAATACATACAGTGCCATGATAATTTTAGGTGTTGAAAGGGAAAATATACAACCATACATTTGTAGCACGAAGCCATAAGAAAATCCATACGGATTTCTCAGAAAGAAAGCTCCTTAGTTGCCGAAAAATTTGTCCTGGTGCAGGGTTTGAACCCGGGACCAACGCCTTTATGGGGCTGTCGCTCTGCCAATTGAGCTAACCGGGAAGCTAGCAACTGGAAGCGCGAGGGTGAATTCATCAACAACTCAAAGCACACGGACACATAGTATTGCAAATGAGTTCTGCGGAATCCCGCAAGGTGGCAGAAAGGTTAAGAAAGAAAAAATAGACAACCACCCATTTGTAGCACAAAGCCACAAGGAAATCCATACGGATTTCTCAGAAACAAAACTTCTTAATTGCCAAAAAATTCGTCCCGGTTGGGGGTTCAAACCCAGGACCAATGCCTTTCCGGGTCTGTTGCTCTACCAATAGAGTTAACCAGGAAGCTAGTTTCCTGGTTAGCTCAATTAGCGCTGTTAAAGAATTGAATAAAAGCAGAATTTTGAATGACTACTTTACAAGGATATGTAAACTAGGGGTGTGCGAATATTCGAAATTTCGAATATTTTTCGAATAGTGTTTGCTATTCGATTCGATTCGCACTGAAATTTTACTATTCGAACTATTCGAACTTGCCAAAGACAAATGCAGTCAACGTCCGGTTGCAAGCGACCCCTTCAGATTTTCAATATGCTTCACCTCATTACACTCTAGTATTGCGGCAAAGCTGCCTTTCAAGCTCCGTTACGGTCGAACTTAGCCAAGAGACAAAGTCCGGTTGGAAGCGGTCCCTAGATTTTCAATATGCTTCACCTCATCACACCCCCGTATTGCGGCAAAGCTGCCTTTCAAGCTCCGTTACGGTCGAACTTAGGCAAGAGACAGTGAACGTCTGATTGGAAGTGGTCCCTAGATTTTTCAATATGCTTCACCTCCTCACACCCCCGTATTGCGGCAAAGCTGCCTTTCAAGGTCCGTTACGGTCGAACTTAGCCAAGAGACAGTCAACGTCCGTTTGGAAGTGGTCCCAAGATTTTCAATATGCTTCACCTCATCACACCCCCGTATTGCGGCAAAGCTGCCTTTCAAGCTCCGCTACGGTCTCAAATGTATTAACTCAAGAAAACGCTGGTTCCAATATGGAGATGAAAGATGTGGCAGAGTTGGGGGCTCAATTAATGCTGTTTTGGACTTCAAATTTGGGCAGGAAGTCCGAAAAATCGGGCGCCAAAGCTTTTTAGCATCCAAAATTTCAGGTGTTCTTATATATCGACGTCTACAAGGCAGATTTGGAACTCCGGACTTGAAGAGAGCACACCCTTGTCTGCCACATCAGTTGAACTTCCACAGAAGTTGAAAGAGAAGGAGAGGCTGAGGAAATGGCGTCTTTGCCTATCACGTGTAAGGTGTTGTCGGCAACACTTTGGTTGCACCAAATCATGTACATAAATACCATTCGGCCTATACATTGCCTCATTCTTGATAAGAAAGACAACTATGAAATATGACCCCACCAGCGCTTCATCAACCTAACGAAAAGAAACACTTTCATGTTGCTATCTCACAAGCACATACTTAGGGATTCTCTGCAACTTTTTCTGTAATTTCACTTCGAATTATTCGAAAAATGTTTGAGAAATATTCGAAAATTATTCGAAATTATTCGATTCGATTCGCACTCAGTCTTTATTATTCGAATTCGCTTCGCACCCAAAATTTTGCTATTCGCACAGCTCTAATGTAAACGCATTCTCTTTGGTGTCCCTTTAACAAAGGTAAAAACTATCTGCTTCGGTCATCCTTCATAATTCTTTCACAGCCCGGCTCTCAAATCATCCGTGTACATCATAAAAGTGGCCTTCTAGTTTACTGCAATAAAGCCAACTAATAGCATTCTTTTTTGTTTGTCATATCAATTTATCTACGATGATACTGCTTACCATATCGAACATAAAGTCCAGCTTCATGGTCATGGTGGCTATATAAGGCTAAAAATACAATTTAAATCACATTATCTAATGTTACTGTCAGTGCATTAGAACTGTCCAAAGTGTTGAAGGAAAATTTAGAAACCTCCAAGCAGATAGCGAAAGTTCCTACGGAGGCAGTCTCAGGCAGCATCTCTTGCAGTGCAGCCTATAAAGTGGACAGTTGTGCGAATACTTTAAGCGCTAAAAGATATTGTAACAGCTTCCACAGAATACCACAATAACTGCTGTAAGTTCGCTTCGGGCAGTGAAATAATATTTCTATATTGCAGAACACCAAATAGATGTCAATAAGTTTGTATATTAGTACTTTCTAAATTCTGATTCTGCATTGCTATGTGTTACCATAGTACAACAACACTGCTGAAACAAAAAAAAAAGGAAAGCAACAAAATAAAGCAAGTAGGACGCAACAAAGTCAAAGCTGTCAAAAAAACAGAAAAAGAAAAGCAGCGCCAAGATGGTGCATAAGCTTACAAACATTATGCTTAAAAGTTATGTCGGTGAGTATATCTACACTACAATGCACAGGTGGAACATATGTAATGATGTGGTACCAGATTTCACCCAACGGCGTGTTCTGCAGTGCACTAATCACCCAGAAATATGTGAAGTTGGGCAGTGAACGCTTTCATTAACTCTCACTTTTCTCCGCAGAAGAAAAATTTTCATGAAAGAGGGTTTTGATTACTTTTTTATAGTCAGCATCGTTTCATCATACAACGTCATCTGAAGAGCGTAGCGGTACTGTTGCCAGGACAGTGATTCAAGGGTGAAGTAGGTGCTTCAGTGCATGTGTACATACTACATATATACCAGGTGTTTCAAGACTTGTGTCCAAAATCCTCAAAAATCAAGGAAATGTGATATTTGTTCAATGCCTTCACAATTACTTCTTCCGTAGTCACAGGCATCTTAAAATGGCTAAAGACATCATTTGCGACATTGATTCAGAAAGTTAAATTAATAACTTTTAAATTAGTTGAGTTGCACAGTTATCTCAAATGGAAGAATTGAAGTCCTTCATGCGAAGAACCCATTGCAGCTTTCAGGTTTAGAAAAAGCGGCCTCTAGTAATAATTGCGAGGTAATGAAATTCACCCAAATTCAGTGGCGAAACCAAGACCGAAACACGGTAGAGTGCAACTGCCATATTCTTCTGAAATGTCCAAAATGTCCAGAATGACTGAGCGTCATTACATCAACCATCAACCAACTTCGCTATGTGTGTGTGCAGGCTGCGCTTGCAATTATAGCAAGCATGGCACACATACGTTAACAAACGCGGAATAACCACACTTTAATCGTTGTCTTGAACATGCACTTCATTCTGGTCACTTGCTTGTTGCGCTCATCGGTGCTTCAATTTCACTATTGAATTAGGTTGAATTTCATTACGCCACAATAATTACTAGAGGCTGCCTTTTCTATATCTCAAACCTGTGTCGGTTTCTTAGCACGAAGAACTTAAATTCTCGCATTTGACATAACCACCTCTGCTAATTAAAGAGTTAATTAATTTGACCATTAATTCTGTCCCAAATGATGTCCTTAAACATCTTAAGATGCCTGCCACTACAGAAAAAAGCAATTGTGAAGGCAGCGAGCAAGTACTATCACAGTTTGCTTATCCTTTAGGATTTTGGACACATTTCTTGAAACACAACCTGTATAACATATATGTGCAAGAGATAGCTGGTAAAGAAATATATAACTTGTGTAGGAAAGAACATAAAGTTGGTTCAAGAAACACGGAGGAGGAGGAACTCCACTCTCTGGCAAGGCCCAATAATAACTGTGCTGGCCATTCTAACAGAGTCACAAGCATATCGTATGCAGTGGCTACAAAAAACACTGCTCCTCTATCTTACTGCTCACATGAATGTGTAGACTACCAAGCATTCTTCTTTTCCACGTCACCAGACCCCATTTAGCAACTGTAAATCGTCTCACGAACCTATTCACCCACCCCTCATCTCCGATTGATGACTGCCTGCTTTGGCTGACGATGGCTGCAAACCAGGGGTGGGAGTGAGAGATGCTCCAAAATATTTAGAGTTCTGGCACTGAATGCTCTCTGTTCCTGTAACACGGTACGACGTTTTTTCCGAAAGAGGAGCGGACAGTGCCATCATTCTACCTTCTTCAACCAGAATTACCACGCCCTACAGGCATTCTAGCTACCCATACTGGTCAAAACGGGAAAGTGAGGCATTCAGATACAGTGTGAAATGAGTTACATCACAAGGGGAACACCTTACAGTAAGACGCAAGCGCCAACGAATCAGCCATAGTAATCTATAAGTGTACAGCTCGCGGTCATGCGCTGTGCTGGTGCCTGTGTGGAGTTACTCATCCCGAGTGCTTTTTGCACCGCAGGTGGTACGGGGAGGGAGGTGCTTCTACGAAGCGGGGTACCTACATCGACGGGCAAGGTGGCCAGTGCTTTGCCCGAGTGCTGTGAGGAGACAGAGGTGAAGCTGTGCAAGCTGTGCGAGTCTGCGTCCCTCTCCTTCTTCAGCCTTTCCTAAATTTGGCAACAAGTGAGGAGCAGGACAGTCGTGTGGGTGAGCCAGTACACGTAGTACACGTGCGATGGTAACGCCGCACATCATTCGCAGCGCTTTTGATTAAGTGCACACATGCAGCATATCTAAATGTGTGCACCGTTTCCAACATAGAGAAGAGCCCGATAGTGCAGTTAATAACGTGATACCACTGCAACACAACCTGGATTTGGCCTGAGCAGCCATCTTAGCTTAGTTGTGAACATAAAAAAAACTTAGGGAGAAGGGCGTTAAAAAAAGAAAAAGGAAGGTGACAGAAGCACAGGCTACATCTATCTTGTCTTGCTAGATCCATGCAATGCTGCAAAAGTTAAGAGTCATGCCAGCAAACTATAAAACAGAACCAAAAGAAAGGTTCCTCTGTTGTTCCACCTCTGGATGCCTTCAATGAGACGTCAGCTGCATGGATGCAACATGGAAGGCTCTGATGAGCTGCTACCAAATGGCTGACAGGAGCTTTAACCTTTGCCGCACTGCACAGAACTACGGAAAGTGAGCACAGGCATGCATGCTTATCGACTCCAACCAGCAATTCTTCATACCTCCAGACTGACTGCTGAGACTACCATGGGGCAATGCAGTGACCATAAGAGAAAAAGAAAAGTTACAACAGCACTAACTTTGGTTTGCTAATTATTTGCAGTAAAGCTGCCTTAGAATCAAATATTGTTCCTTTTTTTGTGCATCAGCAAAAGAAAAAAAAAGCTACTTTTCAGTTCTCTGCTACCAAAAATTTTGGCCGATGAAAGCAATGAAATAACAAGTAAGGCACCATGTGTGACACAGCCAATAAACATAACTCAATGAGAAAAAAAAGATGCGAAATGAACAATCAAAGAAATAAATAAACAACACATGAAGTAACACAGGACAAGTGTTTCTTTGCAAGCATCTCAGCCCAAGCCTGTTCTTGCTGAAAGGCTTGCCACAACAAAATGAGCAAAGGCCATACTTAGCGTTGTTTCAAGTTATAAATTACCCATTGTGCTACTGAAATCGTTAGTCCCAAGAGCAGATAAGCCAAACTTCGAGCATGGTTTTATTATGGAAAAATTTTTGAATAATTCACTACACGGTGAAAAAAAAAAGCAGTTTTAGTAGGACGACATATTTAATGTTGCTTGCCAACAGAAACATTCTCATGCACTCTAAGCCAGGCTGCAACATGTCAGTAAGTGCATGCTGTAATGCCTTACGGCAAACACGTAGCACATTTGTAGATCAAATAATGCTCAGTTAGTTGAGTGCCTCTAAAGAGTATGTGCACAGCCAAGACACTGGCATTAAAGGCTTGTCAAGTGAAACTGTGTGAGATGCAACGCTTCAAATCTGCGTTATACCTCTCAACAGGCGACATGGAACACTTTTCTAGACACCCGAGCCATTATCGAAGAAAGTTTTTAAATTAGTATGCATAACTGAACAATTTTTATAAGGAGACCTAATATTAACGGTGGTGTAGCAAATATAATTTCCACACGACATCTTTCAACTCATAGTCATGGCACCAATGATAACAGTGCCCCCCCCCTCCCTGCTTCTATTCCCCTACACTAACAACCCCTTTTCAATTTTTCTCTAGGTCCGAGTTTTTGCTTGCTATTGACTCGTGGTTGTCTACTACTACTACTTCAAGAGTTCATGTGCAGAGGCCCTCACCTGAGCTGTAGCATTGTCAGCAATGTAACGTACGGCGTAAAACTCCAAAGAGAGCAGGCATCTAGTGTGCGTGATTGTAAGCTCTCTCAATCGTGTGCAGTGTAGCAATAACTGGTTTGCATGTTCGTGGCTGCATTATCTACAAATTGGGAACGCTTTCTCGCTGAACTCGAAAAGTGTTTCAGTGCCCCTCCGATGAGAAATGGCGGCTGAAGCTTCCAGCAGTGACGACAGTCTTAAGTTGCACTTTCCTGCCAAAGGAAACATGCAGCCAGAGAGACGGAGAGGAGAAACAGGTGTGCATGCTAAACTCACTATGGTATCACGGTCCTCTTTTTCCCACTGGGCTGTTTCTCTGAGTGCACTTTGCTCCTGGTAGCGGTTACAAAAAGCAGCAACAAAAAGAAGGCAAAAAAAAACCAAAAGAACCCACGTTACAGCTTTGCAGCAAGTGCACAGCTCACTACTAAAAACAAAGCACAACAGTAAGCTAGGTACCTTCACCAGTTGCAGTGGACCTCACAACGAAACTAACTGCATGCAGTGGACTAGTACGCTTGCACAAAAAAGCTCTAAAGGAAAGCAGCTAAAACATATTCACACATGCGTAACAGTCACTGTAACGAGGCACAAAGGAATTACAGAAGCTAAATTAAAGTAAATGCAAGGACAAAATAATGTGATGCAAGCTCACGCATTTATTTACAACGTTGCAGGCCCATTACAGCAGGCCAAACGGTGTACTCATTCTGCATACTGGTCCAAGCAAAGCATGGAATATTAAAGCTATGCAATGCATTTGTTGCTCTCGCATTTTCTTTTAGGCTACATTTAGAACTAAACATAAAAAGTGGCAGCCACATAACACAAGCTAATGACATGCAACATCCTTCCACACCTTCTCAAAGGCTTTAATTCTCGACACGCTTTGCCGTGTAGTTTAATTCAGCCCCACTATGATGGATAGCTATCCCTATTTTCTTGTAAACCACACATGAAAATGTTGTCATGACACTAAAACCCAAATAATTACTGTTTCGTTACTGCAAGTGTAAAAAGCATAACTGTAACTCACATCCATATTACATGTATTGCCAAGAATGTTACAGGTCCCACACTTGTGATCATCCAAATTACACTTCATTGAATTTTAGCACACTGGTCCCATTTAAAAGTTGGCGTTTCAGCTTGCGAAAAATAAATTTACAATGGAACGCTGTGAAACTGCAGCCTTGGCGAAAAGTGCACCGCATATTATTTGAACCCGTCATCGCTTCTGCCCTCGGGACGAAGCCACATTAGAGTACAGCATTTCTGCCAACAAACGCTGACCATGTGACGGCCCGCAGTGCTTACCTCTCTCAGGGCAAGTGTCACCTCATCCTCGTGGTCGATAGAGGACACGGAGGCGGCAGCCTTCAGTGAGCCCTCCTGACCGGGAGAGTCGCCACCTGGAGTCGTAGCGGCATTGTAGCCGTCACAAACCACAAGCCGTATTGTGTCGCCTGCTGTCCTCAGAATGTTCACAGCTTCCTGGTGCGTAGCTCCCAGCAGAGACAGGCCATTCACCTGAACGAAGGAAGTGAATCAGGCGTGACTCGGAAATATTTTATAGGATAAAACATGGCAATGTTTTATAGGATAAAACATGGCATTGAAGGCACATGGAGCCCCTGAGAGGCGTTTGCAAGGATATAACTCATATTTGGAACAACCATTGAACAGTGAGAATTCCCAGTTTTCTGTACAATGCACAGAAGGCAAACAGTTTCAGAAGTAATGAATGACCCTTTGGGGCTGTCTAAAGTGGTTACTTCAGGAAAAAATAGTGCTTCTGGATCTAAGTGGATTGCTTATACACAAAATATAAAAGTAGTGACAAATAATTTTGTGCCACAGGCAACACTATGCTTCAGTGTCTGTTTAAGCACACACTAGATTTGGCAGAACAAAATAAAAAATGTGCACACGAGCCTTGGAAAGCACAGACTACATGGACTGTCACGTTTTCCATCCAATGGGAAGGAGCTAACGTTAAGCCCAGTAAGTATTTCAAATGCAGTCAAATACAGCACAATACTTACCTCAACAATTCGCATCCCTGGCTTGAGCCTGCCATCCCTAAGTGCTGCACCATTCGTATTAATCTGCAGAAGATGACACAAATTAATGTCAGTGCTACAGCATCTTTACTATCTAGAAAACGAGGAGAGAATTAAAGAATATAAGTGTAACGTATTACGATCAAGAGATAATAAAGTACATTTGTATATTCTGTATGTCAAGTGCTGATATGATTGGACATGCCATTCAGATTAGCTGCAATGCACACGTGTGACTCGTCATTCTTTTTTCACACCAAGTCACCACAACGAGGTCATGATAAACGTACAAAAATATTGGTTAGCGCACGGGTTGTCTACTTTGGCATTTGCTGATGTAGAAACTCCGATCCAAGCAATAAGGATCAAAATTAGACTGGCATAACAAGAACTTCAGACAGTAGAAACGAAAATTAGTTAGCCCTAAATGGACATGTTTCTTGGTTATGAGGGCTAACACCTCTTGAGACCTGCCACTTCACATGTTTAAGCTGCAGGTTCACGTTTTACTCGCAGTAATAATTACCTTTGAAATAAAGATGCTTTCATCGGTTGGATCGGCTGGGTTCCCGGAATGCCCTTGGACACCTCCCTTGATGTTCATCCCTAGCTTCTCTCCCGGCTCCCTCTGAATCACGAGCTCCTGCGAGTTGCAAATGTTGCTTTCGGTCCACCGCGAAATAAAAGGCACAGTGGCGGGAACGTAAATGTCCATGCGACAGGCACCATGCAACGTGTGCAAAGCCAGCAAGACAGCAACTGAAACCATGCTCGACTTCACAGCAAGAAGAGTAGACACAATCAAACAGAAACACCAGCCTGCAAGGCGCTTATAAACAAACATTCGACCTGCACAACAAGGCAACATTTTTGCAGGTATGACACATGCGTTCAGTAAATCACAACAGACTGTTTTGTACAGTGCACATTACACAACAGAGGACACCCGACAAACAATGAAATGCTCTCTCATATCTCAGTCCCCACACCTCCTCACTAATAGGCAGCTAAACCCGGATACAGAGAACTGTTCTCTATATCGAACAGTTCTAAAATTTGCTTAAAAATAATATGCAGAGTGTAGTTCTAGACGCGTGTCCAACTCTTCTTTGCCTCCACATTCCAAATACAGCAGAGACTTCTTATAATGTAAGTCGCCGGAGTCGCAGATATCTGCCCTATAACCAAAACAACATTTTTCAGAGGCTGCACATGTGCAAAACACGACGAACAGGCAGCCGCGCTATTCCAACAATCGAGGCATGTGACTAGGGCGTAAATTTGCATCCACTTAAATTTGCAAATGCTGAACGGTTAATGTCTGTGGACCTGCGGCACTGCCATACCGAACGCAGGCAAAAAAAAAAAGCACCGTAGTGGAAAGTTGCCAACTAACTTTTGGGGCCTCCTCATTTATGCGGACTTTGCCGCGGTACCACACTGCACCGAACTATACATCGAACAGCAACTGAAATTCCGCACGCTTTCAATTTCCAGGGTGCGTACGCGATGTCGAAAACAGTGGCGACCACGAACCCCACTCCCGAGTGTTGAACATACACTGCCAAACATTTCGTTGACTCGGTACCAAACTGCAACTTTGATCGTCCGCGGCCCCTGCCGGTGAGGCAGCTAGCGTGCATTAGGTCTAGCATAGACAACACTGAGATTGAGCGTAGAAAAGATCACACTCACGAGCCAAACCACACGTGAAACGAAGTTTCGGTTCACGGTCGGGAGAACAGCTATGGCAACTATTCTGCAAAAGTCTATCAAGCTTGTAAGTCCACCTGCTGGTGGCAAGGGTTCGATCGCGTATTAAAGCATTCTCATTTGCGGGGGAATTGAGGTCGCATGCACCATATCTGCATTCTATGACGACACAACTATTTTCCCGACATAAAACTGAAGAGCCAAACAGTGGTAACGCACACTCGATGCAGACGCGGGCGCCCCCGTTCAGAATGGAGCGCGCGCACGCCAAGCGGCCGGAGCAAAAGGGGCAAAGCGTGGGGCAAAGGCTTCTCCCGTCGCCTAGGCAACTGCTCCCCCTCCTCACACCACGCCCCCGTGTTGCACTGCTGACTGCCCACCACCCCTTTTTTTCGTTCTTTTTTTTCTCCATGCCGCTATGGTAGCCACCATAACCCCACTCCCCATTTGTTCGCTATGCATCCTCCTCTTCCTTCGTAACGCTGTCGTTGCTCTCTCCCCGGTTGACGCACCTCCGTGAGAAGTACACTTGCTCTCTTGCTTTTCTGAGAAATTTCCCGTAGCCGCATTAGAATTGGTCTTTCATCTCTGGGGATTGCATAATAAGCAGTACGTGCATACATGGGGTTCTATGAGAGGGTAAACAGTAATCGGAAAAAAAAAAAAACACACATAATAGCAGGTCGTGCACTGTAAGCAGTTACGTTATAAACGGTCCGAGCTGTATCGAACGCTGTACAAGTGCACTTGTCCTAACTGCCCCGAGCTCACTTCACTGCAACAGAGCTGCGTTAATAGGTGGCACACAATAATAACTGAAAGTAGTAACTGTTGTGCAGCGAGGCATACTACCTGTGGCTTTTCATTATCGGAAGGAGGAGCGACATGCTGCTTCAAGAAAATGAAAGGCCTCCTGCTGGTTCGATATGCATGTTTCATAAGAAGGCGCAGATAAAAGTTTGGAAGTAAATCTTTAATGGCTTCGATGTGGCCTCGCAGAAACAAATAGGCACATGTCCACTTTACGCGATCCCAAAAGACCGCCTGAGATGCGTGGAGCTTTCGGATAAGATCTACAAAGATACACAGTATTCAGAACTTCGGATTATCAGTAAGTAGGAATATTAGGACAAACCCCTTCTAATTCAATATATCCAGGTTGGACTGCACGTGTATTTCCAAAAAAAATACGATGCACTCGAGAAACATTCATGAAAGAAACTATAATCACCAGTTCCACTCATTATAAGCTGCGTGAAGCCTCTTACTTCTGCAAGTCACTTGATAAGTCATTTTTTTTACTCTTTCGTAATTTGGTGCACACTCCAGCACTCAACCACATTCAAATTTCCGGATGGCCTGATACGACTTCAATTCAATCACTTCCATCACAAGTACCACTAAATTCTTCTGTAGCTATCTTTCATTTTACTATCTCTCTCTCTCCAAAGCCATGTATCAAAACATGAGCAATGCATTATTTAGTTTTTATCAAAACAAGACTTTCATGCATTTTACAATAAAATATTCTATTCGTATCTGGCCAGTTTAAGTGAAACAGATGCATCTTTAATTTTGATGTCTTTAATTTTGACATAGCTATGTGATTGAAAGCTTAGTGTGGTCATGAGTGACAGGAACCAAACCCTGGGCACAACTTAACTCAAACTTATTCTGACTAAAAGTACAAAATGAGCACTTTTAAATGTATCAGGGTGCACGCAATGACATTGTAGATTTTGTATTTGTAGAAGGCACAACATAATAAGCATCACAGTTTTGGTATGCAATTCACTTTGCATTCCTGCGCAATGTTTCTGACTACAGTCATGCATAAAGCGTAAGGCACATCCAGTCATTTAGTAGCACTAGATGGCAAGTAGCACTTCTTTATTTGCGGACTAAAAGTTTGTCAGTAAATATATATATCGTGCCAAACAATAAATCAAGCTGCTTTGGCATTATTTCAGCATATTTTGATTTTAGTGTTTTTACGAGCAAATAAGATAACAAGGAAAGAAAAGAAAAAGATGCAGATGCAATATTTTACGTCATGAATCCTATGCAAATAATTTAAGACTGACAAAATTTGCATCACTTTCCTTTCAAGAGTTAAAACGCTCACACAGTGCACACAACTGACTTCCCATGTGTCCTGTACTTTTAGAATAGTAACAGGAACAAAAACTAAAAAAGTTTCCAGATTTCAATTGTAGATTTCAATGCCTTCTAGGGAACAGTGCCACTAGGTGCCTTGTTTGACAGTTTCACGACTTGTAAGTAACCACTAACATTAATTAGTTAAATACATAGTGAACAACAGCAGTACAAAATTGAAAATAAAGTGCACATAAGCTCAGCATAGCGCCACTATCCACAAGACATCGTGATCAAGACAGTGCTGCGTTCGTTCTTTGCAATGCCAACAAGCAAAGGAGGCATTCAAGAAGGCCAAGCAACAGTCGTGACTAAAAGAAAATAATAATAGAAAAAAGAAGCACAAGAGGACTAAACAAAAACATGTGTAATCAACAATAAAAAACCAAGTAAAACACAAGGAAACGACAAACAAACCAAAGGTAGCATAAGGACTTTTGTGATAAGACAATAAATGTCATGTTAGAATATTCGGAAAAAGTCTCCAACTAGTACGTTGCAGTTTCCCACGTTAATTCAAGAGCCAATTTCAAGAAAAGTATCAGATTAACTGCTTCAGCCAGTACATTTCAGCCAAGTGAATGTGCATTATCTTGGATAAGTTATGTAAATACCTGCTTACGTACACAGTCACTAAATTGAAAAGCAAGACATGGCTAAAAATGTACAGCTCTTATAAACGTTGTCAGATCAACCATATGCCGGAACAACAAAAAATTTATTTACTTCATTATATCCAATAATTTGCCATACAGAGGTCAGACTTTGATGGACAGCCTTGCAGTGATGTTAAAGAAAATAAATTATCCCCAGCATGTTTTTCTTAGAGTAAGGTTAGTCTGCATGAAGCTATGACTGTTGCAACAATTTTGATCAGCAAGATGACCGCGGCGAGACTCTCAGAAGTATGGTCCTTATGTCACCTTTGAAGCTCAGCTTAGAAAACAAGTCATAAAAGGCATAATAACGATTGGGTTAGACAACACGATGCAAATGGTGTGTGACACAGGTGTGGTATTTCTACACACACACTGTCACATTAGGTGATAGATTAGGCGACGAGAAAACAATAAGTTGTGCTTCGATAACAAGGAGGGAATATGCAAATGCAATTAACTTGTTTGTACTTACAGTTACAGCTAGTGGCTCGGCCTTTTAGTGTACCAGCAGCAAGAAAAGTTCAAGACAAAGGTAATCACTCAATTGTTCATACAGGCACGCTCAACATGGCAGCAAACAGAAGTACTTACACGAGCACAATCTGGAAATTTAACCGTCAGATAATTTATTGTTTCATTTGCCTTAGTACAATTCAGGAGTATGCTTGAAGTGAATTATTTTATATGTGCGGATAAGAGACCTGTAACAATAAATATGTAATAATGTGGCCTTTCATTTTGTGTGAAAGATCCTTGTCAGCTTGTCATGCATTCATAATGCTTCTGTAAAGATTAAAAAATTGAATGCTTCAAATAAGCATGTTCAAAAAAGGAAACATCTGGGCCAACCTGAAAGCTGGATGCCAACTTTCGTTCCTCTTATGAATTTTCAGCACCAGCCCTGTGTAGTGAATACTAGGCTTGTGCGAATATTCGAGCACTTCGAATATTCGAACGAATAATACAGTATTCGAATTTGCTTCGATTCGAATTTAAATTATTGAAAATTTCGAAGTATTCGAAAGGAACGAATAGGTGTATATTATTCCGCTTGTAACCCCCCTGTAAAGGTGGTTTCACTGCAGTACAGTGGTGCTGTACCCTGAAAACACCTTTAAAAAAAATCCGCACTGTTCGTTTGTAATCTTCTGTAAAGGTGGTTTCACTGCAGTGGAGGGGTGCTATACCGTGAATACACCTTTCCAGGGAAAATCCGCACTGCCGCGAAGCCCCACTTCAAGGTTAAATGAACATATTACCCTCACATCGATTCATCATTTTTTACTTGTACCAGCTTATATGCTCCAAGTGTAGTAAATTTTAAAATGTCACATACTTTACAGGTTATCACTTGCATTCTAGCGAAAGCCAAATCCTGCTACTATTCAGAGTTGCTTCCACTTCCTTTGAACCAAAAAGAATGACATTTGCACATGCCTTGTTACAATTAAATGCAGGTTGGTTGGGTCATGACAAATATGCTCGTTTTTCTTTATAATGTGTGATATATACTATTCGAATTCGATTCGAAATTATTCGACCAAAATCACTATTCGCTTCGAACCTAAAATGTACTATTCGCACAAGCCTAGTGAATACGCATTACAATGCTAACACAAACTAGCGATACCTTGCAATGCAGCAGCAGTACACCTACATTATGTCACAATCCTGGTGAGCTGAAATTAAAGTGCAATTAAAAATATTTCATTCTTATTATTGCTCGTTAAAATACTCATTTTTCACTCCTCACTGTGAATGTACCAAAGTTGATGCAAAGATAGTATGTGTAGTTTTAATGGCTTTGTGGATCAATACTCGACATTCACACGACATTCATGGCCATGTATTCTCTAACAATCCGCATTGTTTCCCGTTCTTCGAGCTCTTCATCCTTGGCTCTGATGTGGCTCGGGGGCTGCCGCACTGCCGAGTTTGCTAGGTTCGCACTCTCGGCATGACACGTGAACAAATTGAAAACTGAAATGGAATGTTTCTAAATATGGGCCCTAGCGATGCCAAACCTATTTAAAACATAAAAACAAGTTCTGTAAACATAGTTACATCGGTAAAAAATAACTATGCTAGTTTTTCCAAGTATTTAACAATCAATGGTTTACTAAACTGCACACATTTAAAAAAAGTTGTTGCTTTATTGCCAGCTAAAAAATTATATTTTTTTTTTGCTTTTCCTCTAAATAGGATAATCCGATAAATTTGAAACAATTTCCGGGAAAAAAAAGAACCTCTAAATGTAATGTTTATACCCTCAAATTGCAAATTGCAGAAATGCGAATTACTGACCAACTATCACCGCTACACATTGTTTATTCAATTATAGACAATGCATACAATGGTTATACATGGCCCATAAGAAGAGACCTCCTCGAGGGGCTTGCTACAATATTCCTGCTTTCCACGCCAAATGCAACTTGCAATTTGTAGTACCTAGAACTATAGCAGCACAGACCCACCCTTCCCTGACTCGATTTGCCATGGCAAAATCTTCAACATGCTTCAATACGAAGCAACTGCATCCTGCTAATATTTCTTAGTACAGTCGAAACTCGTTGTAATGAACACTGATACAGCACCATTATCAGTATAGCGAACCAAATACAAACATTGGTTGACCATGATTCATTTCAGTGACATTTATTCTTTCTATAATAAAACCTGAAAACGCGAGAGCTGCCGCAATATCAGCTGTAACAAACAAATATTTGGTTCACACGGGGTCCAGTACTTGAAAGGTAGCATTAAAAACCAAAATAACTATTGAAAGACCATTCACAACCACATTTTTTTTAAAAATGTGTTTGTGACATTAAAGGGGTCATGACATGGTCACACAACAATTGGCGGTTTTCAGAGAAAAATAGAAGTAGAGGGCCTCCTGTGCCTACACGTATAAGAAAAATGGACTGTAAAAAAAAAATTGCAGTGAAAAATAAGCCCTAGTAGTTGCTAGCTATAAACCCGGCCCACTGCTAGCGACTTCATTTTGTCATGGCGTATGTGACGTCATGCGCTGCGTGGAGCGGAGCCGTCGTCTCCTACCAAAAGCATTAGCTGCTGCAAATCATTCAATTTCACTGCCAAGCTGAAGAAAGCTGAAACAGCTCAATTTCACGCACAGCAGACCCCGGAACAAAATCGTGCGATGGAATGCAGACGCTCGCACACCAAGCAGCCTGTTATGTCACGGCTCGCGAGTGTGCCAGTGTTGCCCGACTCTCGGGCCACTCTTGTGTTTATAAAAATATTCAATTATAAATTAAATGCTCGACCGAATGTGCCAAAACTTCGCCAGCTTGTTTGTGAAAGCACTAGCATTAATCCACATAACAGAGATTATGATCGAAAATTGGGTGTCATGGCCCCTTTAAAGATTTGATTAAAAATTGGGCTAAAAATGTTCTGGAAATTTTGTCCTCCAGCGTAAAAAAAAGCACAGTTGGCTCGTTGTGCCACCACAATGAGACAGGTAAGAATTATCTCATTTGTAGGGGGTTTGAAGCCTAGAATAATGCATTTTTGTATCAAGAGCTTTAGCACCAGCCAGAGTGCTGATTTGTTAGAGCCGATTTTTATCTCTACTGTTACAATGAATATTGAATATACCAAACTAATTTATGGTCCTGATGCTAGTTCAATATAATGATTTTGGACTGTACATCGACATGGTATGATTTTAGGCAATTAATCCAACAGATATGGCAAACCGGAAACATTTGAAACCCTGAAAAACAGGCATAACCATAATAAATGAGCTGCACAAACAAACGAGCAAGAAGTTTAAAAAAGAAACTGAACGAAACATTCTTCCGTTAATGTTCAAGCTCACGCTATCCAAGTAAAATCAAGGTTAGGTAAGCGAAACAAACTTACTGTGAGTATCCTGTTAAAAATATCTTTATTTCTCATTTCACGCCTCGCGACAGATGTCAGAAATAGAACAGAAAGAAAGCAAAGTATATAACTTGCTTGCGATACGTTGACACAGGTAAAAATTAGAGCGTGCTAGAAGATGACTCTGACACGGCACAAGAGACCTAACGCAAATTCTTGCTAGTGTATCCAATAAAGCGACAGCTGCAAGCCAAGAAAGGACATAAGATACTGTAAGCATCAAGCTCACAGTGTGTCTAATACAAAGCTAAAGTCCTTTACACAGCGGAAACTGCACGCTATGCCCTAAAGTCCTGAAACAAGTGTATAAATCACTTTGGCAAGCAGGACTTCGTCAAAAATGAAGAAAGAGGTACTCTAGGTTGAAGCACAACTTGGTGCATGGAACTTGGCCAATCACTTGTAGAGACTAGATCAATCAGGCTGCTGTATCAAGTTAAAATTAAGGATACATGCTATGTGAAAAGTTAACTGCTCAGTACTGAGTCACATTGGTGTGGTGAACAGTGTCAAACATATCACGAGACAGAACCGTATAAAACATTTTTTTTTTTAATTCAGGGCAGTGAAGCGAAGGGGCCATGCGGTGAAAAATTATGGTGAAAAATGCACAATAAAAGTATGCCAGTCAAGACAAATGATGAAAGCAAAAAAAAAAAAAAAGCACTGAAACAAGAAACTGCCGCATCCCTAATCAATGCTGCATGAATGATTGTCAGTATACGCAACAGTGATGAACCACAAATTCCATTATGCATAGCCTAGTACTAGAATACAAAGCCTTGTGGAAAGTGTACAAATGGAGTGCTCATTAAAACAAATAAGGCCAAAGTTCAAACAATCTGGCGACCTTTGGTTTGCTAAGTATAATGTTTGTTTCCTTAGAGAGTCATGCACTCCTTGTCTTACTGCTTCACTAGTTTGCCTCACAAAATATAAAACATAGGTGTACCAACAAAATTGTGCACAAAGAAGCAAATAACTAAGAAATCTCCCGTGAGCCTGTACAACGTAAGCGTTGAGACGATTATAAGTTCAACAATTATTAAATGCACTTTCAACAGCTCTTTAAAATACTTTCTTTTTTTTGTAATTTATTGCCAGTGCCCTATTTCTAAATGACTCCAAGTGCACAGCTGTAAACTGCAAACTAAAATCAATGACTTCATTCTCACATGTAAAAAAAAACAAGATGAAACGTACACATAAAGCTCTCATACTTTTCCACAACAAGCGCTACACCGAAAGCCAACAGTACATCACAGGCGTTCAACGGCAAAACAAACAGCACTGTAATTACTCGACCGTAACATGCACCTGCCAAACCCAATATTTCTTTTCAATGAAGAGGTTACGAAGAAGAAATGTTATTTCGTTTTGTTTTATCAACATCAACAGAGCCAATATGCAACAACCCACGAGTGCCAATTTTTCAAAGTTTGTCAAAGTACATTGAAGTTGCTTTCCTGAATACAGTCTAAATACATAAAAGCAGCAAAGTGGATGAGAGAGGCAAAAGGTAGCACTTGCGCTAGTTTGTCTCGTTTTAGAAAGTGACCCTGGGGGGGGGGGCACACCTTAGAGTTGAGCAGACACAAAAAAGTACACAGCTCTTCCTTACGTGTACGTCCCTTTCCTGAACACAAAAGAACATAGGCACCCTTGAAATGCGAACAAAAAGCGGCGGCGGCGTTTGGACGGCCACGTTGCTTATAGCTTGGACAACAGTAGCGGCAGCTGCGGTGCCGACGGCAGTCACCAATCACGACCATCATATCACCACTGAGTCGTCGGCAAGGCCTACCTGCCAGCCCGTAGGAAGTGGGTCGTGGCGAACGGTGAGGACCACCTGGTAAGATGGGTCCAGCAAGGCCAACACTGCGTCCTGGTGTGTGCACTCAGTCACGTCCACGCCGTTAACCTGCATTGACAGGCACTCTCATGACAACGTGCAAATGGCAAGCGAAGGATCCTGCTTCATGTGCCTCCCACCCACACTCAAGTGAAACGTGCTTGGCAAAAATACACGGGAACACAGACAAAACATAAATAAAGGCACAGTACATGTGTTTGTTGTGCGCACCAATTTTGGCACATATGGCATGCGCTACTTTGAAACCGCAGCTATTCGAACGAAACCATGTAAGTATAGACCGCTTATAACGTAAGTCGCCGGAGTCGCGAATATCCGCACTATAAGCGGTACCGCACTATAACCAAAACAACCTTCTTCAAAGGCTGCACTTGCGCAAAACGTGTTGAGCATGTAGCCTCGCGTGTCCGATAATCGACATATGCGATTTGGGGCGCTAACCACCACTTAAATCTCCGAATGCATGTTCAAAAATTAACCGCCAAAGACCCGCATTGCCAACGAAATGAACACGGGGGAAAAAAGCAAACAAAACAAAGTGCCATCGCGGAAATTCGCCGACTACGTTTCAGGCCACCTCGAGGTATGCGCAGTACACAGAAACCATGTCGAATCGCGACCGAAATTTCACGTGCTGAGCGCGGTACCGATCGTTCGATTTCACGGGCGCGCACGCGATGTCCAAGACATTGCAATCGAATCCGGAACCACCATTCGAGAGTTGCATGTGCCAACCACGCCCTCGTTTTCATTAACGATATGATTCCCTTCCCTTCAAGTGCAGCCATCGCAAAAAGTTTCGTTGATTCCGCACCAAACCGCAACTTTTATCGCCCGCGACCGCTACCGAAAAGCAACCAACGCTGATTAGGCCTAGCCTGCGGTTCAGCATGTTGTCGCGGGAAGTTTGTCCAAGACAACATGAAGGTCGGACGTCGAAAAGATCGCACTCAAGCACTAACTCAAGAACAGCGCGCGTGATACGAAGTTTGTGTTCGCGGCCCGGAGACCAACGGCGACAAAAGCCCGCCAAGCTCGTTTAAGTCCGCGCACTGGCAGAAAAGGCGAAAGCCCGCGTCATGAAGCCGCAAAACTTTTCAATTTGCGGACGAGGTAGCAAACGCGATATCTGTAGCAAGTGTGATAACGACGACGCTTCTCCCGACAGGAAACTTACTTTAAAGCGCACTTGATGAGGACGCGATCGTACGTTCCACGCTGAACGCGCTGCCGGCAAGCGGCCGCGGAGCCTTGCCGTCGCCGGTGCAAAGGCTACTCCGTCGCCTAGGCAACCACCATCCTTCCCCACTCGGCGAGCCCGCACAGCGCTGCCGCGGTCTTTTTCCTCCTTCCGCCCCTCGTTCGTTCACTGTGCGTGCCCTCGCCCTTCGTAACGACCTCGTCGCTCCCTCCCCAGCGGCGTACCACCTTTGAGAACCGCACTCGCTGCCGCGTTTGTTAGAAATATTTTCCCGCAACCGCATTATAAACGGTATTTCATCTTGGAGGACTGCACAATAAGCGGTATGCGTATACATGCGGTTCTATGGGAGGGTAAACGGGAGTCGAAAAAGAGCGCATTATAACCGGTCCCGCACTATATGCGGTTACGTTATAAGTGGTCTGCACTTAGGGAAGATAAAACACAAAAAGGGTAAACACAGCTGCTGGAACAGTATGTATACGTGACACCACAAGTGCACGCAGGTTTCTCCATTAGTGGGGGCCAAGCTTCACCACAGTGCCCCACCTCCTCCACCTAGTCGTTTGAGTCCGAAAGAAAACGAGCTCCGCAATGGATGCAAAAATGAAAATGAAGCGATGAAGTGTTGCTCCCAAACGCCTGCCACTGGTCCCTGGCCTTCCGGGGTAGACGTGAGAAGTACACAGATCTTTAAATTCAACACCAGCGGCTTTGGTCGCTGTTATCGTCAAAAAACTTGCGAGCCATATCCCTGTGCATTAAAAAATGACGTGAAAGGTCCGATTGAGCAAATGTATGATGCAGAATTGCCGGCCCCCTTTAGATGACTGGGGGGGCGGCTGCCCTCCCCTATGATGCATAAGATAACACACAGGTCTGCTAACATTACAGCAACAGTCTCACTCATTGATTCAACTATAGAAAAGTGGAACGTATTCACCGAGGAAAAATATGCCAGCCTGCTGCATACTCTGGGTAAAATTACTAGGCCAATTCTATGCTTCTGCCATGCAACTCTTCACCCTACATGATGCCTGTGCATGGTCTTTTTTTTTCCTGAAGCAGCTTCAAGCACTGGCATGGCTCTGTGATACAACACCTGACTGCCACGCAGAATGCCTGGGTTCGATTGCAGCTCGTACCTCGATTTTAAGAGCGGAGCTCTTTAAGCTTTTCATTGCACCAGGTAGTGCGAACAGTAATTCTCTACATCATGAACCGGTACGCGTTCCCTTCATCCTTTTCAACTTCTGCGTCACTCCCACAAAACGTGCGCCGATTTGCCCTCTTCATCTTCTGCTTCGCTCCCAGAACATATGCGCTAATTGCTCCGACATGGCCTGTAATAACCCTGATGGGTGTGAGGAGAGAATGAGTACAGAGAGACAGAAAGATATCAAGAAAGAGAAAATCATGGTGGAAAAACATTTCTGATGAGGTGGCAGGATTCGAGCCCACATTCCCACGATCCGAAGGTGAGCATCCTAGCCAGTCGGCTATGCAAGCACGCTAGCATAGCATAGCATAGACTTGTATAGTATAACAAGGTGGCGGGAAAGGGAAGTGAGGGTGAGGAGGAGAGAAAGGTGGAGGGGACAGAGTAAAGCATAGCATAGAGAGAAAGAGAGAAAGGAAGGGAAAATAAAAGACAGATAGAGAAAGCAAGATAGAGATAGATATAAAGAGAAAGAAAACGGAAGCGATAAACAGAGAGAGAGAAAGAAAGGCAGAAGAAGGAAGATAGAAAGAGCGAGAAAGACAAAGAAATAGATAAACAAAAAAAATAGAAATAAACAGACACAAAAAAGACATAGAATAAACAGAGAGGTGAAAGAAAAGAAAGAAAGAGAGGAAGATAGAAATAGAAAAGTAAGGAGAAACAAAGAAGGCTGCCCAGCTCGGCACTCCCTTCAGGCTTGGCACCACTAGTGCGAAGCATCACGTAATAACTAGTCACATGCCAACAATCACGTAACTCTAGTCATGTGACTAAAATCACGTAACATCCAGTCATGTGACTAAAATCATGTAACATGACGTAACTAGCCATGTGATTAGAATTATGTGACATGTAACTACTCGCATGACTACAAGACACGTAACATCACGTAATGTCCAGTCACGTGACTAAAAATCACGCAACATTTTGTCACGTGACTAAAATCACACAAAATCCCCTGCCATAAACCACTAACAGCTAGCCACGTGACTAAAATCACGTAACAGGTAGTCACGTGACATGTCTAGCCAAGTCTACGCACACTTAGTACTACTAGCAAAAAATTAACCTCTCAGCGAAAGCTTGGCAATACTGGCAAAACTTAGCTAGGTCGAACACAAGCTCCACTGATGGTTCCAGCCTTGCGCCACTAGTGCAAGCTAAGCATTTTTTAATTCTTACTATGAAATAAATAAAAATAAATAAATTCTTTGCATCCATCGGGATTTTTCCCTCACGGACAACGCTGCCGACGCTGACCACACCAAATTAACTGCGACATGGGCTTCTTAATGCTATTGTGTTAACATTTCCCTTAACGAACCTCACAATGGAGGCACTCTGCTCACCTTGAGCAGGCGGTCACCGACTCGTAGCCTCGCACACTTGGACGCTGCTCCGTCTGGCACAATCTACAGTAAAAGCAAAGAGGCCAGCAAAACAATACATTGTGTTAACACTCGTTCTACCAACAAGTAGTGCAGCTTAAAAAGAAAAAAAAAACTGCATCTCTTAGCTCAATTGATAGGTTTCACACAACAAAGTCTTAGCACGTGCAAGTGCAACAAGTGAGTTCACCTTAGACACGAAGATACCAGGCTCATCGGCACCAAACGGATGGCAAGGGTGATCCGTCCCACCAATAATACTCAAGCCCAAGGGGCCGCCAGCTTTTACGAGGGTGACGTCCTGAGGAAGAGAAGCAAATTCCAATTTAGTACAGTAACTACTGAGTGCAAGTTCCATTCCATGCCGCACTGCGAGGTTCACACAAAGCACAGAAACACGAATAAAACAAAGCAGTGTTCCGTTCAGAATGAATTACTATGTGGAAACTTTTATTCTCATAACTCAATGTCGTACTGCGCATAGTATTCTATCAGAATTTCGTGATAAAAAGTGGTAAAGCAAGCGAGAACAAATTATTCTGAACACACGTACGGTCATCAGTGATTGTGATACGATACTCGGAGCTAACAGCGGTTGGTGCTTTCCGTGTCACTGGTGAGTACAGTAGAATCTCAGTGATGCAAACCCGGCTGATTACAAATTTCGGTCAGATACGAAATTCGTGAAATTCCCCGGCCGAATTCCATTGTGTCCAATAGGCAGATATTTCTATGTTTTGAATACTTTTCCGGGTCGCAACGGGTGATTCGAACTTTGCTACCGAAACCATCCAGTGACGGCCGACAGCTGCGTGCTCCAGAACATTTGGAAGTACGCGTGCAGCGAGAGCACACACAGTCAGAACTGCGGTCAACGTTTGCCACAACCGCTGTGGATGGAATCGCAGTTGCTATTGACATGATCGTGTATGGTGACGATGCAACTCCAAAAATACGTGCACATCCAACGTTCACCGAGGCAAAGTGATGTTGCTTGTCGCAACCGCGGTGGAAAAAACTGCGGAAGACGCGATCATAGATAGCAACGATGTAGTTCTGAAGGCACGTGAGCGGCCTGCGCACACAGAATGGAAACGGAACTACTGTTTGCTGCAACCACAATGCATGAGCCGTGGTTGCTGTTGACATGATCACGTATGGCGACGATGAAATCGACGGAACTCCGAAGGTGCACACGCATCCAATGCTCACCGAGTCAAAGCGATGCTGCTTTTTGCAACCGCAGCGGACAAAGCCATGGCAGATGCGATCATAGAAAGCAATGGTGTAGTTTTCAAGGCACGTGTGCAGCTAGTGCACACAGACTGAAAACGGGAACTACATTTTGCCACAACCACTGCGCACGAAACCGCGGTCGCTATTGACACATCATCAATAGAGACTATGCAGCTCCGAAGATACGCGGCTAATGCAGCAGTAGATTACAGTAGAATCTCGTTAATTCGGCCCCCGCTAATTTGGAAATTCGGATAATTCGTCATTCCCACACCCTCCCTTCAAAAATGTTCATAGCCCTATGGCAACAAACATTCGCTAATTCGATGCAAAATTGCATGCGCACTGGTTAATTCAGACTGGAGGCAAGCCAAAGACGGCGAAACTGAAACTGCGTCTCAGAGGCAATAATATTTATCGCATTGCATTTTCTTTGCCACACATGTGCAAACTTATGGTCTCCGAGATGGGCTCCAGCAGCAACGATGCGCTGTCGATGCCAATCACGGAGGCCAAGGAAAACCGCATCTTTTTTTCTCGAAAACTTATGAAAGGGGACGCAAGGTGGCGTTTTGGAGCACGCATTTCTTTTAATTTGTAATTGAAGGCTAGGATGCAACATTTTTTTGCAACCACCCGATGCAAAGGGAAAGTCACAGTTTCATCATCATCATCATTGGCGGAGAACGGATAACAAAGAAACAAGGCCTCCGACGGATAGCGTGCGGACTTGCAGACTTTGGTCGTGTTTTTCCCCCTCTTCGGTGTGTTGTTCGGCGTATCGGAAGTGTCGGTGTGCGAGGTGGTGGTCGGGCCATAGTGGTGGTGTGATATATCACCCTGCCGCGATGTCGGAACCGGCGAAACGCGCGAAGGACTTGGCAATTAAAGTGAAGATACTAAAGGCACTCAAAGACAGCACTTCCAGAAAAGAGGTGATGCATCAGTTCGACGTAAAAAGAAGCACGCTATCGACGTACGTGAAAAACTAGGCTCAAATGATGGAAGCGTTTGAGGGCGAGAAATTTCACGCCAGACGAAAGCGATTGCGCACCGCAGCCCACCCACAACTGGAGGAAGCGCTGTTGCAGTGGATCGTTACTGCACGCGAGCCGAAGCTGCCGTTGAGTGGACCACTTATATGCGCGCAAGCAGAGAGGTACACTTTACGAATGAACATAGATTCCTTCAAGTCATCGGTGAGACGGACGAGGCGCCCTCGGTGAGATGGATGAGGCGTCCGACGAAGACCCGTGCGATGAACTGCGCTCGGTGCGTCGTACCGCAAAAGAAGCCGCAGACGCTCTCGTCGTTCTAGAGGAGTTTTGTTACGATGTCCCAGGCAATACTTTTGCGCTAGAGGGTTTGTCACATGCCCGCAATCTAGTCCTTGCCGCCCAGCTGTCCACAAAAAAACAAACAAGCATCACGGACTACTTCTCAAAATAAAGGTATGCGATAAAGGAACTGAAAATGTGCGTTTTTGTTATGCATTCGTTAATTCGACATTCGAATAATTTGGACATTTTTTTCACTCCCTTGAGATATGAATTAACGAGGTTTTACTGTATAGGCAATGAAGTCATAAAAAGGCACAAAGCGTTTTGGTGTTCCTGTCGTTCTTAGCTTATGACTGTGGTGGAGCGGACATTGGCACTCAGTTTTCAGTTGGCCTCACCCGAAGCACTGATGCGCGCATTGATTCGTATTGGTTCGTTTGACGGAAATAAATGTCTTGTGTGTATATCATGGTTTGAAAATTGATTTTGCAAGTTTTTTGATTATACGAAATTTCGGGTGATACGAATATTTTCACTCCCTCTTGAGATACGATCGCAGACATCCTACTGTATTCACCGGAGGGCTAAATCCAGTTAAAATGCATCACAAGTGCTCTCAGTTTCATCATACACCATAATGTGTCAGGTCGGTGTCCCCTGAGCACACCGGACGTGCATAAAAGAGCCGGAAACAACTTTTCCGTTTTGATCAATGGCTTACATAAATTGCACAGGATTACATATTTCAATTTCAGCATGGAAGGGCACCCTACAAGTTGTTGGTTTAATATCTCAAGAGAAAGCAAAAAAGAATGCGCAACAACTGACTGCACAAACAAATAAGCAGTGTAACATACATTTACATAAATCAGGGCTACAATAACACAATGACTCCACCCCCACTATTTTTCTCTTCACACTTTATCACTGGCACAGCAGTGCATCATTGGCTACATTATCATGACAAACAGCTGGTTGTGAGTGGCACATGACAAGAAATAAATTGAAACAGGTGATAGGGATCCCTAAATCATCGCCTGACCTGCTGTCAAGTGCCTCACCTCTTCTGAGCCAGGCGTGAGTGACAGGACATTGTTGGTGACCCGCGTTGTTGTCGTCTCGGTTAAAGTCGTTCGTGTGATCACCTCAGTGGTGCGTCCCAGGGTCTTTGGTGCTGGGGGGAACTCAGCGGCCAGAGGCGCATAGGGATCTGGCTGCTGAATCGTGACCGTCACCAGGGGACCTTTCAACCGCTGGGACGACGGTGAAGATGATGGGTTCGAAGTGGCCGTCTGCACGCCTCCCGCAGACGGTGGAAAGCCGTTGCCAATGGCCTGCAAAGAGCCAACGCAAAGGATGGTGCTGGAGATACATGACAATGCGCTGTCCTGTTAACTATGGAACGCGTCAAAAACTTTTTTTTTTTTTTTCATAAGTAGCAAGCTGCTGAAATTCCAGGGTTCTGTTAGGATAATTCTTCTGTGGAAATTGATAAAACAAACCCGTATTTACTCATGGGCAGTTTGTTGCACAAAATGCTCATTTACCAAAACATACCCCGCCCACATTTTTTTCTGGACCCCATTAAATGCTTCGCTTTATTTACTGCTACGTGCGTGTGTGTGGGTGCATGCATGCGTGTATGACACACACACATTCCATCCATTACACAAGGGTTTCTCAGGACGATGGGAAGCAGTCACTGGATCTACTGTAAAGTACCGCGGAAGTGCCCAGTTTTGCACAAGCGCCCCCCAGTATTAAAATTTCCAAAACTTCAGAAGTCTCAACGTCATATGTTAAGCACCCAACCCTCCATAATGCCAGAATCAGCCGAAATATTCACCCCATTGCAGCCGTTACAGAAATCCGCTAGCCGCATGACGCTCCTACACCATCGCCAGGAAGATCGAAGTCGTCGAGTGGCACCGCACTTCAAGAAAGAATGTGAGCTGCACCTCTCGATTCCACTTTGATTCCATAACCACCGTAGCGCCGCCTCGAAGCTTTTCGTTGGCTGCCGTCTTGGTTTTTGCTGCTTCGACCGGACAAGCACCCATATCTAGACTAATGCAATTTCCAGCGAAAGTCAGCTGGGCACTTCCGTGGCACTTTAGGGTATGCAAAATAACAACACCGGAATGGTTATTAGGGAGAACTTACGTTTGTACCATGTGGCACGACACGAGCAGGTCGAAACGATGACAATGAGGTGCCAAGACCACCATGGTCTCCACTGTTGGCATAGATTGGCTCTGAAGGATGGGCTGCAGGTAAGGGGGGATCTCGCTGCGCACTGGGGAACGAGTATGGCTGGTGAGGAAGCACAGGGTGTGGTGCACACCCCGTCAAGGTGGCGGTGTCGTTCCTCAGCCCTGGCAGCTTGGTGTAGATGGAGTACGTCGTCTGCATAAAAAGTGGAACAAAAAGGCTCGATGTTGACTCTCCGCTTACCGCAACAGAACCCTTCCCGTGTATGAACTTGCTGCTGGAATGTCGGGTTACAGTCTCATACAGAGCCTTTAGGTGTGCTAGACCAACCAAAAACTGATTGCTGAGGTTAGCAAAAAAGGGTTTTATAAAGCTATTACACAAGACACGGGAACTCTGTAATGAAAACACTCTAAGTAATAAGATACAGTATCTTGATAATTCAAACAAATATGAAATTTTTGGTTGGACCACTATGTCTTCAATGTATTTTAAGGCTGCTTAATTCAAACTGCTCCAATGCATAAGTTTGGTCAATTGATACTTTTTGCTTGTTCACGCATCAAAATACCTTTTGTTTGTTCACGCCTCCTCCTTTCTGGCTACATGCCTGATAGGAGCGTACAAGCTTTGCGCCTTTACTGCGGAAAAACAACAGTGCAGCCTGCCAGAAAAAGCATGATATCTGGGAGTGTATCATTTGAGTACCGCTAGACACGTAGCACAAGTTACAACTGCCAAAATCATCGCAGGGTTTTCTTGTAAGGTTCACAGCTAATGCTTATTCTACCGGCAGAAACTGAAACACGTAGGACAAAGAAGGGACAGACAAGGGTGCAGCTGCGACTGCACCCTTGTCGTGGCCTGTTCTCATTGTCTCCACATTTTGCAGTTATGCTGGTCATGCCCTATTTTTACCTTTGTGCCTGCAGGCTGCTTGTCGCCGGCAGCTGCCTCATCACCAGTGCCTCCCACACTGCCAATGGGACCCGGCCTCTTGTATCCACCCAGATACGATGGCCGGTTAGCCATGTACGACGAGGAGGAGTAGAGACTCCCACCGTAGGGCCTGCTGGTTGTCGTTGCAGAAGTCGTCAGGGTCGTAGGCAGTGGGCAGTGGTGGCTGCTGCTGGGGCCTGGCATTGGGGTCCCTCAGCACCAGTTCCTCTCTTTGTACGACCAGTCGCACAAAGCGTTCGAGTCCCGTAAGCATGGCCACGGCCTGATCGTGTCGCACTCCGTCCATGTCGATGCCATTGATGGACAGAACGCGGTCGCCGACACGCAGCTTGCCATCGCGCGCTGCGGCTCCGCCCTCTGCTATCCGTGATATGAAGATGCCCTACAGACGAGTGGGAGTTGAGTGTAAGCAAGAGCTGTTACGCCACATGAAATGTGCAATAGTGACTATGTGCAAGTATATTCCAACATATTTTAAACCGAAGTATATTCCAACATATTTTAAACCATATTTTAAACTGAATAATGAGCTATTGGGTCATTGAATTATGCTTTCAAATACTGCTATTATCTTTAGAAATATAATTTTAATGCATGGCATAGATCACCTAATATGTACAGGGTCGACCACATCTGAGGTGAACACCTCACTAGTATTTCAAGCTGCTAAAACTTGAACGCTTGTTCTACTTAGCGAGGGTTATCTCTGTTACATGACGTCTAATCATGCTGTCGATAAACACAATAACAATTTTCCGAAGTATCTGTTTAAACAGCAGCTTCTATGACATCTCGAATACTAATGAGGTGTTCACCATAGATGTGGACAACATGTACAGTGATAACAAATCGAAGTGAGAACGAGCACCAACTACGGGGTCCATAAGGTCTCCTGGTCAATGATGACAAGTTTCCATTTTGCTCTATTGTTGTTGGGTATGTTATCTAGTAAAGAAAATAAATTTTCATAATGCCAGCAGTTCTCTCTTCACAATTCAAAGTATTGAAAGCTGGGCAAATTGGTATATATGTCTGTGCACCAAAAAATGCAGAACGAAAGACAAGGAAGCGAACGGGAAGCACTGCACTGACACCTTTGGTTTATTAAAAAAAGCCCACTAACAACTGCGGTTCTTTTTGATAAACCACAGTTGTTAGTGCAGTGCTTTTCCTATCTGCTTCTATGCCTCATATCTGCCTCCCTTCCTTATGCTGCTTCCTTGATTGTGATTCAAATTAGAGATCTGTTGATGTTCAAGCAGGTGTCACACTAAGGAAAGTTTTTACTATCACGTGCCGAAAGCTAGGAATACAGTCAAACTCGCTTATAACGAACCCAAAAGTGCTGCGAAAAGTGGTCGTTACATCAGTAGTTCGTCTTATATGGGCTCGTCCTTAAAAACGTACACTTCCACCAGGTACTTTTTTCTTCCTGCGCATTTTTAGTAAAAAGTGCTAACAACCCCTCCGGTGACAAGTTAAGCCTTTTCACATAGTGAATCTACGCCCGCTGCTTGCTCACAAGTGAATTAAACCGCCTTTGCAACGAACCGACACCATCTCACTGAAGCGCGGTACTGTCACGTGTAGCCGATCATCCATGGCTAGTTGAGTGCAGCGCGTCGCCTACTAGGCTCACGCGGTCACTGCCGGGCCACTTGCTGCATATACCGCATGCGTGCGTTTGTGCATTTTTCATGCCTGCTTCGCTCTAAACCGTGCACAGATGCGGCGAGTAGCCTGTTCGTTAAACACAGCAAAGACAAGCATTTTTCAAGCAATGCACGCTCTACGTCTCCGTGATGCTCTGGCGGTCCTGCATGACAAGCAGCGGCGCGCTGGGTTTTTGCTTAATAAAACAAGCAGTATACGACCGCTGCCAGTGCATCGACATTTCTCGCGCTGCTCAACACCAGCGACGTACTTTTGTTTCTACAAAGCGACTTGCACGACGCCGTGGCAGTACAGTGTAGCGGCGATGAACTTGCGGATGGCAGCATGGCGTTTGTATCGCTGTCCTTAGTTTACGCCACATGCACAGCTGAGCAGATAGCTACAGATGACTGTGATATGGTTGTCAGTGACAAGTCTTAATGGCATGTTCATCGCCGGCTGCCACCTCACCTTCATTCTTTCCCGATGCTTATCCATGAAAGTATCGGCGAGATCGCGCGGATGTCATAATCATTGACCGACTGGTCTCTGCCATTACCGAAAAGACGGAAGACCTTTTGCAGCACATTGTGGCATTGACGAGTTGAGGGCCGCAGTGAACTTTTATATGACAGAAAAGTTATCGCGATTATTGCTTTTTGTGTTTATGACTTTTTGCGTTCCAATGCATCGTTTGGTTCATCGTATTCATCGTAGGCAGTCGTAGCTGCAGGGAACGGCGTCAAAAAAGGTTGCCGTGCGTAAGCTGACCGCAAGGCTTCATGCTGTTTCTATTTATTTTTTTATTATTTTTTTCCCCCTTGCTGCCATTATGCCACAGAAGAAACACCTGGACAGTGAGCAACCTCGCTTGCAGCGTCCAAAATCTGCACGTGGTACTCACCGATCTGGGATATCTTAGTCGCGAGCAAACTGGAGCGGGGCACACACAAGCACGCGCTCCTATCATGCTTCAGAAGGCCTGTCTTACCTTCTTTTTCGCTTCGCATGCGCCATATTTTTACCTCGACCGTGTCCGAAATGTACATGGTAAAGGAAGCTTTGAAAAATGTTCACTCTATGTGGACGCAGTTTCAATGGGTAGTATAGGAAAATCTTAAGTGCACCAAATATGATCGTTATAACCGATAGATTGTTATATCTTGGATCGTTATAACTGGGTTCAACTGTACAGCAGCAGACTCTTGGAACCTGAATGGACCAGGAAAATATGTTCCATTTAGCAGGAGTGCCATTTACTGAAAGATGAACTGGCATGCAGAATTCAAGTATGAAACCAATCATATTAGAAACAGTTGTTCCATTTAATTTAAGAGATTTCCGCTGACTGATAGTCTACTGCACATGTTCATTGTTAAGCAAGCTGCATGACTAAAATGCAGATGAAAGGCAACAAAGCAGATCGGTAAGCAGTGCACACAAGAACAGTTCTAGCATCATGTACCACAAAGACCAAAACCAAACTGACTCCTCATAGGAGAAGGCCATTGAACTAGGGGTGTGCGAATATTCGAAATTTCGAATATTTTTCGAATAGTGTTTGCTATTCGATTCGATTCGCACTGAAATTTTACTATTCGAACTATTCGAACTTCCCAAAGACAAATGCACTCAACGTCCGGTTGAAAGTGACCCCTTCAGATTTTCAATATGCTTCACCTCATTACACTCTCGTATTGCGGCAAAGCTGCCTTTCAAGCTCCGTTACGGTCGAACTTAGCCAAGAAAGTCCGGTTGAAAGTGGTCCTAGATTTTCAATATGCTTCATCTCATCACACCCCCGTATTGCGGCAAAGCTGCCTTTCAAGCTCAGTTACGGCCGAACTTGGGCAAGAGACAGTCAACGTCTGATTGAAAGTGGTCCCTAGATTTTCAATATGCTTCACCTCCTCACACCCAGTATTGCGGCAAAGCTGCCTTTCAAGGTCCGTTACGGTTGAACTTAGCCAAGAGACAACGTCCGTTTAAAAGTGGTCCCTAGATTTTCAATATGCTTCACCTCATCACACCCCCGTATTGCGGCAAAGCTGCCTTTCAAGCTCCGCTACAGTCGCAAATGTATTAACTCAAGAAAATGCTGGTTCCAACATGGAGATGAAAGATGTGGCAGAGTTGGGGGCTCAATTAATGCTGTTTTGGACCTGAAATTTGGGCAGGAAGTCCGAAAAATCGGACGCCGAAGCTTTTTAGCATCCAAAATTTCAGATGTTCTTATATATCGACGTCTATGAGGCAGATTTGGAACTCCGGACTTGAACGGAGCACACCCTTGTCCGCCACATCAGTTGGCCTTCCACAGCAGTTGAAAGAGGAGGAGAGGCTGAGGAAATGGCATCTCTGCCTATCACGTGTAAAGTGTTGTCGGCAACACTTTGGTTGCACCAAATCATGTACATAAATACAATTCGGCCTCTACATTGCCTCACTCTTAATACGAAAGACAACTATGAAATATGACCCCACCAGCGCTTCATCAACCTAGCGAAAAGAAACACTTTCATGTTGCTATCTCACAAGAACATACTTAGGGATTCTCTGCAACTTTTTTTGCAATTTCACTTCGAATTATTCGAAAAATGTTTGAGAAATATTCGAAAATTATTCGAAATTATTCGAAATTATTCGATTCGCACTCAATCTTTATTATTCGAATTCGCTTCGCACCCAAAATTTTGCTATTCGCACAGCTCTACATTGAACCCTTTGACAGACTCAAAGGAGAGACTCACTTGGCTTCCGTCTTTGTATGGTGTACCTCCTTTTCCTCCAGCTATGCTGAAACCCAGGCCATTGTGGTCCCTAATCAACGTGGTATAGATGATCTGCAACAAGAGCACAGAATGCACGTTTCCTGCTTGTCCTATACAGTGTGTCAAAGCACAGCACGCATGCGGCAAACATTCAAAGAACAAAAGAAACGGTGCCTCTTCGGAAGGTTCATGTCGAACAGCTTCTTTCTTTTTTTTAATCATCTGCTGTCCAAAAAGTCAGTGCTGGCGCAAGTGTGCCAGTGATAAAGTGCAGGGTTTGTTTCATCATGTGCCACAAATGGTGACAATGCAGGCAGTGTCTCCGCTACATGGCGGCACTTGGGCATGTGACATTTACTCTTGTACTGGAAGTTAGACTTTCTTAAAAGAAAGGGCATGGGGGCTACTCTCTGAAAATTTCGACTGCTTTCACAACCCACAGCCATTTCCTACTTTGCAGAAACTATGTTCATGTACCCTGCCTGTATGTTTGCATCGTCCAAACCTTCAACAGTCTTTCATTACCCTTCCCATTTCTTTTTTTTTCCCAACTTCTCTACCTTCTCTACACCCCAGAATGAGATCTTTCAACTGGTTTACACCACAAGACATTCATAACAAGACGCCTGCAATTGTGTTTACGCTACTTGGGCATCACCCCTACCTCTCGTTTGGTCTCAAAGTCTGGCTCAGGCGTGCGTGGCTCGGGTGTTGTAGGGAGCGAGCGCATGTCGCCATCTCCCGTCGGCAAGGGAGCCAGCAGGTTCTGAGGTCCTCCACTTGCCGCAGGCTGTCGCACCCTCTGCTGTGGCACGGATACGGGCGACGTCCTCGGTAAAGAAAGAGGCTCTTCCTCCAAAGGACGAAGAGGCTCCGAGTGCATCTGCTGCAGCGGCACCTTGGACGGCACTGCCGTCGCTGTCACTGGCTCCCTCTGGTGGCGGGTGCATGTAAAAAGTGGGAACCACGGGGCACAAATCAGACTGAGCTCGTACATACATGCACTTGCCTAAAACCTAAGAATAAGTACAAGCTCTACCCCCTGCCATCACTGTCCCACCTAGAGAGAAATTGCATAGACCTTCCATCCGATCAAGTTTGCTCATTTCCATGATGTCAAGCACTTTTCGTGCATTTTAGATGGCTGGTTCACTCATACAGATGCATGTTCATGTTGCTGGTTATAAGTAAAAAACTTGAATGTCCTCGCAAATTTTGCCAGTGATTCTAACGTCACTGCTTAGCCAAAGGTCATATTTTATGCAGGAACGGAACGACGAACCTTTACTTTTCAATATGCGTGGTATACAGCTCAGACCACTTATAACGTAACCGCTTACAGTGCAGTACCGGCTATAATGTGGTGTTTTCCGACTCCCGTTTACCCTTCCATAGAACTGCATGTATACGCATACCACTTATTGTGCAGTCCCCGGAGAAGAAAGACCGGTTATAATGCGGCTGCCGGAATGTTCTCAGAGATGTGAGGGAGCGAGCGTGCTTCTCAGCGGAGATGCGCCGGCGGGGGAAACAGCGGCGACGGCGTTACAAAGGAGGAGGGGACGCGGAACGAACGAACATGGAGCGGAGGGAGAAAGAAAAAAACGGATGGCTGTGGGGGGCAGCAGCCCGGCGCAGGTGCGTGGTGTGAGGAGGGGGAGCGGTTGCGTGGCCGACGGAGAAGCCTTTGCCCCCTTTACTTCGGCAGCTTGACATGCGTGCTCCGCGACGTACGGGCATCCGCGTCCGCATCAAGAGCGCGTTACCGCTGTTTGTCTCCGCCGGGAAAATAGTTGCTTCGTCGTACAGCGCAGATATCGCACGTGCAACCTCGATTCTCCCGCAAGTAACAATGCTTTGAGACGCGATTGAGCTTTCGCCTTTGCCACCAACAGGCGGACTTACAAGCTTGAAAGACTTTTTCAGGATAGTTGCCGCTAAAGTCCCTAGATTTGTCCTTTTTACTTAAGTACCGACAACTGCCTCCTTTCCTGGCCCTCTCTCACGCGCAGCTGGCGTCCGACGCCATTTTCTTCCTAACTTTGAAGATTTACAAAGCCATGTGCGTCTAAGTACATTAGCCACGCATCTTTCAGCGGACAATATGCTAACGCGGCGGCCTTTCTCCTCCCGTCAACCCCCTGTCATTAGTGAATGGGGGATCGCGTTTCACCAGGTGCTGGAAAAGCGTTAGGAAGAACATGGCTACCGAAAATGAGCGTTAGCCAATGAGATTCGTCGACGGCGCTTCAATGGTTGTCGGTACTTAAGAAAGAACAGGGAAAAATCTAGGGACTTTAGTTGCCGCGGCTGGTCTCCTGATCGCGAACTGAAACTTCGTTTCACGCGTGATGCCCTCCGTTTAGCTCGCGAGTGGGATCTCTTCTACGCCCGATCTCCGTGTTGTTTAGGGCAAGCTTCTCGCGACGGCATGACAAGTTGCAACGCGCACGCTAGGCCTAACAAGCGCTAGCTGCCATGTCCGCGCCCGTGGACTACAGAAGTTGTGGTTTGGTGCCGAGTCAATGAAACATTTTGCAGTTGTTGCATTTAGAAGGGGTGACTTACATCTTTAACGAAAACGCGGGCGTGCGTGTGAAACACTCGAGTGGTGGTTTGTGGTCGCCACCGTTTTCGACATCGCACACGCGCAGTGTGTTAACGCGGCGACTTCCAGTGATGGCACATATTTTCCACGTTCGTTATGTCGGCACCGCAGGTCCGCGGACGCTAACCATTCAACATTCTCAAATGTAAGCAGATGCAAACTTACGTCCCAGTCGCATGCCACAATGGTCGGAATCGCATGCCTGCCTGTTGGTCATGTTTTGCACACGTGCAACCTTTCAAAAATGTTGTTTTGGTTATAGTGCGGATATTCGCGACTCCGGCGACTTACGTTATAAGCGGTCTATGCTGTATTTGCATTAGCACAGAAAAAGTACTTACGGTTCGAAAGGAAAACCAGCTTGCAAGACTCTCTTTTCAGTGATTGATAAGCACACTGCGGTTTTGCGGGCAGAGCTTGTACTTATTCTTAGGCTGTAACTAACTATAGTTTTCTAAACATTCATTCCATTTACAGTGAAATCTCGGTATAACGAACTTCAGGGGACCGCGGAAAAATGTTCGTTATTCTGAAAGGTCGTTATAGTGAAAGCCCAAAAATTTACCATAACAATAGAATTTCAGTAACGCAAACGTCCTACATTTGCAACGGTACGTCCTTGAACTCGTTTCTCACAACAATGCACACGTGAACGTCAGACAAGGCACGTTTATTTGAAATAGTCCGTGATCGTTTTTTTGACGGGTGCAGCACAAACTCTGCGTCACGAACGATTCTAGACCGTCCGCATTTTTATCCGCCGCTTCGGTCGCTGTTCCGCTTTTTTCTATGAATATGCGGAGTTTCCTCAAGTAGTCCAACGCATCTGTGGCCGACACGGACTCGTCGCGATCTTCGGGTGCTACCGTGACATCGTCGTCCATGTCATCGCTGCAATCCTTTAAGGCCCAACTGCATGCACGCGAGTTTCGAGCGACGGCCGACAGGATTTGCTGTCGCGGAGGGCCGTCCATCGCCGTCGCTTGTCGCAGGGGTGCAATCGCGAAACGATGCTATTTCCGATTCCACACGGCTGGCTGATCGCGCTGATAACGCGGACGGACCGTCGTTCTCACCACTGGCCAAGCGTGAAAAGCACGAAAGGCATTGGAATCTGAAATAGAATCGTTCCGCGATAGCATCCCAGGTTTCTGGAAAGCCAGAAAACATCGCTTGTCGCCCGGAAGTGAGCGATATCCAACAACATGGCAGCATCTCTGACCCTTGCTTCGGTTGCAATTTGCTCGTGATGCATCCAATCGGCGCGTACTTCAAGGAATGCAAGTTATAGACTACCTTATTTACAGCCCCATCTCACGCGGAGAGCGAGGAAGCGGCCGTATTTTGTCGTTATTTATGATCGACGGTTCGTTTTGATGTTTCGGTGGTAGCTTGCTGCATTGGTGGTAGCTTGCTGCAATGTCAACATCGTCGTCGTGTGAGGTAGCCCTTCTCCCTGCGAAGCAACGATGTGAGGCGCTGCGGCTTTTCTTAAACGTTCTATGACAGCAAGAGGAAACGTTGTCGAGATGCGCCTCGTGGACTAACCCCGACATAACGCTGTTTACAAAAAAGTGCGACGTAGCGTAGGCAGCGTACAGCAGATACTACTGCCGCGGTTAAACATAAGATTGCGAAAAAAGGAAGTCCCGAAACGCTTTTATGGCATCTTTATCTCAAACAAGACAATAATAAATTTGGCATGTCATTCGTCTACTCTGTAATTCTTTTTCGTAATTTGCCTGCGTGCGCGCAATAGTTTTCAATCGAGCAGCGCGACGGAGCCCGTTTGCCGCAGTCGCCTTCGCTCGAAAGTCGCGTGCTATGCATGCGGTTGGGCCTTTACAAAACCTGATGCGTTGTCGCCTCCGCAACGAAGGGGAAAAAAAAAAGTTCCCCGCCCGCGTCTTTCTCCTCCCGTGCCATCTCAGGTTTTAGCGGGAGGGCGTCCGCTCTTCGCGCTGCGTCGTCTGCTACCTTACAGCTCCGACTGCCATGACCGATACACTGAAATCTAAGAATCCTCGCATTTCGGGATATAAGTTCGTAGTACTGAGGTGTTGTTAAGATTACACGGGAATTAAATAACGATCGTTATTCTGAAATGTTCGTTATTCTGAAGTTCGTAGTAGTGAAATATTTTTACATTGAAACTATAAGCAGTCGGCACGGGATTTCTTAAAAGTTCGTTAATTTGAAATGTTCGTTACAGTCGAACCTCGTTAATACGTACCCGCTTTAAGCGTACTAACGGTTAAAACGTAGTTGCGACGAATCCCCGACCGAGTCTCATAGAGCCTAATGCATTCGCTGACCGCATAAGCCGTAGTGCTTCACCCTACGCCTACCGGTTAGTGCGTACCCTACGTACCGCGATAACGTTTTGTCCCATAAAATTTTACTGCGCTGCTAAACTTCCCGACGCCACAATGTGCCGCCAAAGGTTTTCAGTCTTTTCGAGAAGTGCGTAGATCGGTCTATCACTGATTCCGACTTCCGCGCGATTGCGGCGATGCCTTTGCGGGCAAGCGGGAAAGAACGAAGGTGAAGCGGCGGCCACCGACGAACGCGCCAGCATGACTTATCGCCGACAACCTTATCACAATAAGTATCTTCAGATATCTGCTCGGGTACGCGTGCGGCGCAGCACTACTTTAAGCCTACTGCACGCATTTAATAGGCGACAACCTGGACGCGCTGGGCCGCCGATCGCTGCCGCCTCGTTGTGCGGGGCCGTGTTCAAGCGCGCGCCGCTTTGTAGAAACGAAAGCAGCTCGCCGTTGCGGAGTTGAGCGTTGCTGGTCGTGGGCCACGAGAAACCTCTTTGCATAGACGCTATCACGCTAAACGCACGCGTACGGTACAGCAAGCGTAGCGCTGTTGTAACCACACTGCACGCTTTTATTGGGCGACCACGCTTCCGTTCGCTGCCAGGACCGCTAGAGCGTCGCGGAGTGCGCATCGCTTGCAGGAAGTTCGTCATCGCCGCGTTAACCGAACAAGCTCATCTGTGCTCATCGCCGCATCTGTGCACGGTCTGGAGCGAAGTGGGTACGAAGAACACTCCCACGACAAATGCGCGCGTGCAGTACAGCAAGCGGCCCGGCGGCCCGGCGGTAACGCCGTGAGCCGAGAAGGCGACGCGCTGCACGCAACTAGCCAGGAGACGATCGGCTCCACGCAGCCGTACCGCGTTTCGCTGGAACTGTGTCAGTTTTCATTTAGTAGCAGATCGCGGTACAGACGCACACACATACACCGCGGAAAGCCGACACTGTCCGTTCTGTCGCTATGTTGGTTGGTCACTGCGTATACCGGACCCTGTAATAGTTACGAAATGCTCCTTGGCGTCGCCACCGCGCGCTATCGGCACTATCGGACGGTCCGTGCGAGAGTACCAGAATCTTTTCTCCAGTTTGGGAAAAAGAAAGAAAAGCTTTGCAGTGGGTACTTTAGGCAATATTTGCTGTGGCACTGTATTTATTTCTTTGCTGGCGGCGATGGCGTACGCGAGGAGATGCAAATTTTTACTTGGTGGTTAATGCGTGCTACCGTTTAGTGCGTAGTTATGCGGCGTTCCCGGCAGGTACGCATTAACGAGGTTCCACTGTAATGTGGTGTTCGTTGTAACGAGATTTGACTGTACAACTCATTTCCAGCAAGCACAATTTGGTATATGAATTTTTATGAAGACCACAGAACCAGACTTAACATATATGTAGTACAGTCGAACCCGGGTATATCGAACTCGCCAAAGAACGCTTATTAGTTCGATATATGGCATAATTCGATATAGGCCCGCTATAGGATTTGATGACACAAAGGCACATACCAATAAGAAAAGTACTTTATTAATATGGTGGCTTACTTGCGTGCCCTACTTTGGAACAAAATAGTCCTGGATTTTCTTCTGTGTCAACGACTTCGCTGCCTGCAACAGCATGCACGCCTCCACGTTGTCCGAGTCGGAGCAGCTGAGGCAGCAACCTTCCACATTCACGCAATAGCGCCGGACCAACGCAAGTGCACTAATCACTTCGGAGGATGTAGGCAATGGGCCATCGTCAATTTCCTTATTGCTGTCGCTTTGGCTCGTGGTCGGCACGACGTCTGCAACGTAGTCCTCATCTTGTAGCTGACCCATGACGGCGACATCATCGTCCGCACTGACGAACTCGTCGAATGTCGATCCGTCGATAGCTCCCGGGAACTCTGCCGGCTCGCTCCAAACTTTGGCGGAAACACCTGCGGTGTCTTCAGTGCTGTCATCGGAATTTGGGGTGTCATCACCAGGCATGCGGAAGCCGGCATGCCTAAAGCAGTTCTGGATCGTCTCCTTCGTGACATCTGTCCACGATCTACTCAACACAGCAAGAGCTCGACCCGCTTTATGATTTCGAGTTTCGCGGCGAACGGCAAATTCTGCCTCTTTGCACAAGCCATGACGACAGCGCGCCAATAAAGTTCACAGAGCACCAACAGGCAACACCACCAGCACGGACCACGCTGAATGAGGACTCGAGGAAAACAGGCAGCAGCAGGCACGCAAGCATAAAGAAAGAAAAAATGGCGCTCACTTCTACCGCCTCCACGCCTCGGAGAAAGCACGACGGCCTCTGATTGGCTGTAAGCGCTGCGAGCGGGCCAGGATCATTTCTTGCAGGGGGGTGCTCGCCCGTGCACAACCGGGTCTAAACCACTTTTTCTAGGGTGGCGCCGGCAGTTTTGCCCGCCACCGCGAGGGAAAGCCAACTTGCTGGGGCACTTTTGAGGCACATGGAGTTTGATATATCGGTTGTCGTTGCTATTTTCGTTCGATGTAACAGTAACTTTTGCTATATATTCTCAATGTAAATTTACCGTGTTTAGAAATTGTTCGATATACGGGATAATTTGATATAAACGGGTTCGATATAGTCGGGCTCGACTGTAGTACAGTTTGAAGATAACTTCTTCCTGAGCCTCTTAATATCGTTTTCTGTAATCAATTATAATGGCAATAATTTCTAATCGAATTCAATTTGTCTCAGGAGGTCTTCCTTAGCTTGGCACTCTACACAGCCCAGTTGCATAACCAAGCTAATAAGTGTGAAAAAACAAAATTATTGCCGGACATTATCCGTATTCTTTAGTAGTATGTTTACCTAAATTTCCTAGAAACATTAAACCTAGTTGAAATTATTATGAGGCAGCCACCAATGTTTCAAAAAGACCAAACACGCAACATCATCTTCATTCCACCTTTAGCCATTGATTGTCTATGGCATTCTTGTTATTTTTATTCTAGCAGTTAGACATATGCACCAGAGAAAACATCTCTTACCGCCAAAGATGATGTGGGCCGCTGAACTTCTCGTGCTATAAGCAGGGATATCTTGTTGCCTGCCGCCTTCAGTGCATTCACGGCCTCGTAATGGTCAATGTCCACCACAGATGCATTGTTCACCTACGTGTACAAAAGAATGACTTAGGATGACAAAAACCCTCAAGTGACAGGAGTCCTAAAATGACAAGAGTCCTACAGTGACAGGTGTCCTAAAATGACAGGAGTCTTAAAATGACAGGGGTACTGAAATGAAAAGCAATGTGCCACAAAAAATGATCAGCAACTACCGTGCACGCACATTACTAACACACCTGTTCATCCGTGACTTACACGTCCACGTTACCGTATATTGCCGATTACAAGTCGACGATTTTTTTCATAAAATGACCTTCCAAAGTTCGGGGGTCGACCTATACGCGGAATCGTAAAGTCGACTTATCTGTGGGGTCCGACGTAAGGTCGTCGTCCTCGGATGTACTGCTATTCGACGCATCGATAACATCAGCCGCAGAGGCAGCGAAGTCGCGGCAACAGCTATCTCCCAACGTGCGCGCACCACTCCCGGAGCCGGACATTTTTGCGATCTGCCACGACGATCGCAAAACTATAGCAAAACCACGCGAGGTGAAACCATGGAGCACGTTTAAAAAACACCGCCGCACGGCATTAATGCGAACTGCTTGGGAAACACGGTCTCCAAAGCAGCATTTCAATACTTTGATAGAGGGCGAACGATGCTCTATGAATAAAGAGGAATTTACCTTGCGATGCGCCCTGCAGTTTTGTTTTCATACAATAGAAACGATTCGTTGACAAACCAACGGTGTCCGTGTGGGCTGGCAACACTTCGCGGGGAACTAAACCACATGAAGAGTCACATGCACCCACAAGCGTCTTCGCGTCTTTTTGCACTCACGCCTGTTCGCCATTTCTGCATTTCGCTTCGCTTGCGTGCAGTGGTGTGCGTGATTTGCAACGCTGCCAAACGGACGCCAAGATGGCACCGCTACGGCGGCAACAGTACAGCGCTGCTTTCAAGAGGCAAGCAATCCTCTACGCAGAGTCGGAAAGCAATGTTGAAGCAGGGCGCAAGTTTGATGTGCTGGAAAAGTGCGTGAGGGAATGGAGAAAACAAAGGACCAAGATCTTCGTGTGCGCTGCTACACGGCGTTCCTTTCGCGGACCGAAGTCTGGACGATACCCTGCCACTGAGGAGGCGGTTCGAAATTGGGTTCACGACCACCGGCACCCGTTCCGATGGCGAGCAGCAGCAGTGGCTCACACGATGGCAATGACCGTGACTGCGTCTTTCTCTCAAGCGACGACTAGTCATAAGCAATGTTTCACGGGCAAATAAATGTTTCTTTGCATCACTCCCTCTTCTGAAAAACTTATTGGTGAGCTACGGCCACAGCATGAGGCTGTGTTTGGAGTCAACTTTTTTTTCCCTAGAAGGAATTGCAAGTTGGGGGGGACAACTTATAATCAGAGTCAACCTATAATCGGCAATATACGGTAGTCCACATGTGTGCCAAAGATGCAATAAACGTTGTTCTCATTAAGACTGAACTTGGATATCACAAACTGTGTCATTAACTTGCACAAGCATCACACTTTTGTGGTTTTTCCACACCAGAAAGACAAGAATCTTGGCTGATCACAACACAGGACTATGCAGCCCATCACATTATGTACCACTAAAGACATTTCCGATCTAAGTGCTTACCGCAATAAAGATTTCGTGAAAAGCTTGAAGAATTTCTTCGATATATAGACTAACCTTGACATAACTTCAAACCTGCAAGTCAGCATAACTTCTACCTGCAAATACTAGCGCATGTGATGTGATGATGGCTGAAGTTGTGATGGCTGAAGCTCCTGCATTCAGCCATCACAACTTCTGTTCTGAAAGACACCCACATACACTGCATAAAACTTGCTACTTACAGAGAGGATCTTGTCGCCAACTCTCAGCCCCGCCCGTTCCGCCGGTCCACCTTCGATTATCTTAGAAATAAATATACCCTGAAAATGCGACACAAGACATGTACTCTCAGATCGCACATCAAAAATGCTACTTTCGAATGAAGGCAGCAATGCGTTGCGACACCAACCTCATCCTCCCCTTTGAACGGCGTTGAATTCTTCCCACCGGCCACGCTAAGCCCAAGACCCGAAGCATTCCTTTCCACGAATATCCTCATGTGCTCCTCCACAACCGTAGCAGGGGCAATGCCTACGCAAATGCAGAACGGCAAACACCATGACAGATCAGAAAGGCAGGCCTTTTGGAAGGCCTAAAAAGTTAGAATCGCAAGAATAATGAAGACTATGGAGCATTAGTGGTGCCTGTGCCCACAGTTTGCATTTCTAGGACAATAGGCTCTTGTATAGTTAAAACTCTGGGGGACCCCAAGATTTTGTTTGAATTATCAGAAGTTCTCATAAATATGACTCCGGGCAAAGAAAACTGGCGTGCATTTTCATTAGGCTTGTGCGAATATTTGAGCACTTCGAATATTCGAACGAATATTATAGTGTTCGAATTCGCTTTGATACGAATTTAAATTTTTGGAAATTTTGAAGTATTCAAAATGAACGAATAGGTGTATATTAGTCCGAAGGTAACCCTTGTAAAGGTGGTTTCACTGAACTGGAGGGGTGCTAAACCATGAATACATCTTTCCCAAGTAAAATCTGCACTGCCGCGAAGCCCCCCTTCAAGGTTAAATTAACACATTACCTCACATCAATTCATCATTTTTTAAGTTTAAAAGCTTGTTATACCGGCATATATGCTCTAAGTATAGTAAATTTTAAAACATAACATATCTTACACTTGCATTCTACCGAAAGTCAAATCCTGCTACTATTCAAAGTTGCACACGGCCCCGAATGTCAGTACCGTCATGCCACTCACGTGCGCTTCAACCTTAGAACTTGTGCGCTCTTTAAAAAATACCAACCAAGTGATGGAAATGTGAACTGCGCAGTCAGTGCTTATCCCGTATGAGCTTCACACAGAAGATCCCCCAAGACTGCAAGATGCTTGCACGTGGCCCTTACTTTCTCCAAATGACGTGTTTGCCCCATCCAGCTCCGATTCAGAATCAACTGCTTGGCGCTCTCGTGGCGGTGAAGGAGGTGGAGGCGGCAATGGTTCTTCGCCTTCTGGCCGATGAAGGGCTTGCATCAATATAGATGCCACCTAGAAAATAAATAAATAAATATATATATATATTCCCTCGACTCTCAACATGCTATAATAGGACACACACACTCTGTAAATATTGTTATGTCCTGAAGAAGACGGGGCTCCCGTCGAAACGTAGACAAAATAAACAGTTGTTTTTATGAAGGCGCATATACTTTTATACTTATATATATATATATATATATATATATACTTTATTGGCCTATAGTAGCAAATGACAAAATGGAATTTGACACCATGTGAAGTAAGTTTTGCCGTTTTCATTCTGATGGCACAAATTACAGCGTAATCCACTAATCACAATACCAGCTACACTATAACCTCATTATAACAAAGTCACATCTGGCAAGAAAGTAACTTCGTTATATCCGAAAGTTCGTTATAAACATGCATTCATAACACTCCATCTACGACAAGACTATTTTTCACTATTTCGTTATAACCGGTAATTTTTATGTCCGCGTTCCCTATATTGAGGTCTGAGTGAATAATGATACACGCTTATAATGATCAAATTCTTTAGATTTCTCAGTTTTCCTATTGACCCCACGTAACTGCAAACCATTTTTAACGATACAATTATGAATAACTGTATCGTTCTTTAATTCAAGTTCTTTAACGCTCACCTAAATCAAAGTACACAAATTACAGTTGACATGGATAGCCTGTTATCCTAGCTAGTTGTCATAATAATGATTGCCATGCAGCTCTCATGCACTGTGAGAATTCGGGAATGTAAAGCTTCTTTGATCTAGATGCTATTGCAAAATGTTATATAATATCACATTAACCAATATGCTATCTAACAATACAGAGACATTTAGGTCAAAGCAATATGCAACCATGAATTCAATCAGGGGCTTGACAAAGAGGTGTATATACAGGTGCAAATTCTTCACCTAAGTGATCGCAGTGGGATGGCACTATTACAATCAGCCAACATATGCTTTTTATTGCACCACCCCCGTCATCAGCACATTAACATGACAAATCACACTAAAAGGCTCGTGAAAACACACATCACGCCTTGGTGCAAGTAGTGGACCACTGCATCACCATCTTTGGTTATACAGGCTCTGCAAAATGGCCAATTTTGATTACACCACCTCAATGTTCAAAAATCCGGAGAAGCAGGCAAAGAAAACTTCACCTTAAAATGCAAGTAACTTGCACAAAATTTTCACAGGCAAACATGCTATGCCCCCACTTAGTCATGCTAATTGTAGTCCTACCAACTGGTTAAGCCTGCACAGAGCATCAGTTTCCCACTGATGCAGTGTATACAATGTGCCGGACAGCACAGAATGCGGTGTTGAAGTGAAGCACCTACCTTCTCCTGGTCCTCGCGAGTGCTGCCTACATGGATCCTCTTGTTCTTGAGGTGGTGAGGAGTGTCCCGTCGATGAAGTCGATTCTGCCGGTCTGCTGGCTCTTCGGGCCCATCATGTGTGAATGCCACATGCCGGTCACTTTCCTGCGCAAAATGACCCCACACACTTTCGTTTGAGGCTCTTTTCAGCAGCACAACTACCATAGACAGCCATGCACTCCTCCACTTAGCGTGGGTATTAGTAAATCACCCTTTTGTAATACGAAAAAGCACTACTCTTGCAATGAGGAGATGCTTGATAAACCAATAAATTCGCAAAACAAAAAGATCGGTGGCGCTGCCGCCTTGATGTTTCCGCATCATGTCATGTTTCCGCATCAATGTGAAAAAAGTCGTTTTGAGACAGGGTGTAGATGTTGTCTTTTTGGCGCCTTGCAAACTTTCTGCGCTGTGCGCACGTGTTGCTCGCGGAAACACTAGCACTCCGGTGTGTTCTATTCGGCATAAAACCAAGTACACTACCTGCGCGAAACATGTTGTGTATGCGATTCCGCTAACATGCGAAAAAGTATACATCGGCAAAACTGGCCGATGTTTGAATGAACGACTGCGCGAGCACCACAATTCGTTGAACACGTCAGACGGGGCTAATCTTCCCCGCCACTGCCAGATCTGTGGTTTTGTGCCACTGTTTTCCAATGTTAAGATTTTGGGTAGAGGTGGGGGCAAGGAGGAGCGCGAAATCCTTGAAGCCTATCATATAAACATGCACCGCGATGATTGTGTAAGCAGTACGTCCATTTCATTACTACAGAAGGAATGGGAGTTCCTGTCACTCTGGCGGTAGATTCTTGGCCGTTATGTAGGCCAATTTCTGCTTTTGCTTTTTTCATGTTTTGGGTTTTGGCTTCATGGTTTTATGTGATTAGCGCATGTGCCGTGGTTGTTCTGGGAGGTGCTGTCAGCTAATAAAGCACAGTTGCTAGTCCAGTCGTTGTGTGTGTCACTTCTTCCCCTTGTCCGGCGTCTTTTTGACTGGTTTTTGCCTCAGCGTCATGTACCAACTGACCCAGACTTCGACGTTATTGCATTAATACATTGACTCTATAAGGAACTTGACGGTGCCACAGGTGAGTCCGGGAAATCAGGCATGTCCGGAATTTCAGGCGTCCGGGAAATCAGAGGTCGACTGTACACACACGCAAAACTGAAATTTTTTTTTTTTTGGGGGGGGGGGGGGGGCTGAACCCATTGAACCCCCCGCCTGGCTACGCCAGTCGTTTACTCCCTGGGGAGAAATTGGCTCTACGCGTTTCGGCCGGCCAATAGAAGGAATCCTCCTTTCTGGTCTTTTAGTGATCTGGCTGTCTGCTCCTGCTCTGGCCTTCTCAGTCATGCCGCAAAGATACCGATGAGTGTGTTGATTCGACAGCGGACACTTGACTCACCCTGCAGAACACGGGAGAGACCGTGTTCTGCGAACCGTGTGGGACGAAGCACAACTGCACGGCTATGTTCAACTGTTGGCGCCTTAGTGCCATCTTAAGCAATAACATTTGTTTTCCTGTCGTAGGTAGAGGTCGCACATGTCTTCGTTTGAAATTATTTGCATTTATGTGAAAATTTATTGTGCCTATGTTTACGATATTGGAAGCCTAAAACGTTGTTTTCCCTGCCTATTTTTGGCGCCTAAAATGAGCTTTCTTAATGCCTAGAAATCCGGCCTCTACTGATAACGAACCTACTATGACACAGTTATCAATTAAGTTCTCAAAGAATAATCTCTATCAGTCTAAACTGATTCCTTGTTTCACATTAGTGTCCCTGTAATGAACTCACAGATTACACAAGCTTGAACCCTTTTAGATACACAGCTCACCCTCTTGTCATCCTCGTCACCCGAAGACTCTGGGCTGCCACCAGCCTGCTGAGCCGTTGGTGCCATCCCGTTGTGCGCAACCCGTGCCATGTGCTGCGCTTCCTCCTCGGAAACGGACGTGGGCCGTCCGTCGGGCTCCTGGTCGCTTCCACTGCCAGGTCGGCCAGCGGGCTCACCTTCTGCTCCAAGGAGATCGATTACAAGCAAAGTCAGTAAGTTGCACTTAACCCGAAGTGGCACGAGCCGTACGAATGCAGCAGGAGGAGGCACAAACCATGCTCACCATTAAAATTTTGTCCCTTTTACAAATAAACTAATACATTAGGCATGTGCGAATATTCTAGCACTTCGAATATTCAAATGAATATTACAGTACCCAAATTCACTTCGACACAAATTCAAATTATTCGAAATGAACAAATAAGCATACATTAGACCACATCTAACCCCTGTAAAGGTGGTTTCACTGCAGCGTAAGTGTGCCATGCTGTGAAAACACCCATCCAGGAAAAATCCGTAATGCGACAAAGCCCCACTTCAAGTTAAATGAATGTATTACCCTCATACACATTAATCATTTTTAAAATTTTAAAAGCTTGTTATACAGGCTTACATGCTCTAAGTATAGTCAATTTTAAAAAACCTATTTCACCGGTTACCACTTGCATCCTACCCAAGTTCCAATCCTGCTACTATTCAAAGTTGCTTCCACTTCACTTCGATCCAAATGAATGAAATGCGCACGCCTTGTTCTAATTTTTAAAAATATTGTGCATGTTATCTGGGTCATCTGGGTTATAATATATATATGATATAATATATATACGTTATAAATATATATGATTCAAACTATTCAATTCGAAATTATTTGACCAAAGCACTATTCGCTTCGAACCGAAGGTTTACTATTCGCACATCCCCAGAATACATAAATTTAGGTTGGGAAACAGTAAAGGTGGGTGCAACTGAAAGATAACAAGATTTACAGTAGTGCTCTATATTACTTGTAACACGGCAGTACATGGCCTCACTAGTTCAAAGATTGCACATGGCTTCCACTAGCTCTTATTTTCACAACCAATAGCTGTTCTCTCACTTGGTGATGGTCCCCAATGAGAAAATATTGTTTAGCTGAGGAAATGAGGGCAAGTTTAAGCCATGCAGAATCTTAGAACTAGTGAGCCCACGCGCTCCCATGTTGCAAGTCATATTGAGTGCAATTGCATTGCACAGTTTGATACGTGTACATGCAAACAACTTTGAAAACCTAAAACCGGTGTGGTGTGATGAGTGCCTCACACAGCAGGGGAAATTCATTAACAGGGGGTGTGCTGGAGTCAACGTTTCGAGAAGCGAGCTTGTCTTCTACAAGGCTGCAACTAATTTATTCTAGTACAGATATCCCAGGGGGGGAGGGGGTGGGGAGGACTAGCTTTGAATATCAAATTGACAATCGAATATTGTCTCAGTTGCAAGCAAAGTAAAGTGATATATAATGAGGGTGTGAGGTTTGTTTCATAAGAAATATGGTGTTATTTTCATCATTAAATATTCACATTACAGTAGACTCTCATTAAACGGAACCTGAAGGGACCAGGAAATTATGTTCCATTTAACAGGAGTTCCGTTTACTGAGAGGTGAACAGGGGTGCAGAATACAAGTACGAAACCAATCATATTGGAGGCAGCTGTTCCATTTAAGCAGCAGTTCCGTTTAACAGATTTCCGTTTACTGAGAATTTACTGTATGCCATTTATAACTAAACTCTATGTCAACTGAAGAGCTTTGACATGAGCAGCAGATGAGAAGGGATTGCGTCTAGTGTGACTTACAAAGACAGCCATGAAATGGAGCAACAGCTCATCACTGAACATTTACAAGTGCTCAAGGGGACTGATTCGTAAGCTGATTAAAGGCAAAAGCATCCTTAGTGAATGACTGGAAACTGTTGAGAAGTTTGACCCACTCCATGCATTTGCTCAGCAACTTGTGTCTGCTTAGAACAGTTCCTACTTGCCTTCTCTGCCTTCTTCTCATGCATACAAGGGTGCATATGAAGAAAAATGAATATTCGAAAACTTTGAACAGCCCATTCTTCTTCTGAATATGAATACTATTTACACACCTCTAGCTACATCTTTGAGCTCTATACATACCAGAAGCAAACTCACGGCAATGCGATGTGATAAAAAATAGTGAGAGAAAGTTATTTGAGGCCACGAAAATTAAAGAATGCGAAGGAATTGACAGAAAGAAAGAAACAGAAATCTACCTCGTGACTGGCAAGGTGCTGTCTCAATTGAAGATCCTGATTGCATGGACCCAGTGCTGGCTCGATGCGGTCTGTACACACCAACTTCACCATCCTGGGTAGGTATCAAACAGAAAATGGGAGCATTGGTGCCCAGCACATCTTTAAATTTGGAGAACAGTTTTGACAGAACTAAAATGCTAAAAGTGAAAGATATGGCTAAAAGCCTATGTGCTTACGTCAGCTTTGTTCTTGATATCAGCTTAAGTCTGATATCAAGAACAGCCTTCTTTACACCATGACCAAGAATTTAAACTCTGAGCAAAAGTAAACTCTCCCACTCAACTGGTATTGAGAGATGCCAATGCAAAAGATCCCCATTACCTGGTCTATTCCTGGAAAAACTCAACCGACAGGTGTTAGGTAATGAAGGTACTCGGTGCAAAGACCTTCCTCACCTCATCCGAATGCGACATCACGTGACCATCAATGTTCTTGGTCTTCTGCACAAACTTCTGGTGCCGTGCCTTCAGCTCCCTTGGATGAGGAGTGTCGTGACGAACAAATTGAGTCTGAGAACAAAGAAGTAAACAGATAAGAGCTTGCTTTTACTTAACAGGACTAAAGACGCATGAGCACAAAAGACTACACAGAGCAACTTGCTGGATAATATTCGAAAGGCTTACAAAACTGCAACTGTTTGCTGGTCCAAGCAGTGCAATTTACTTACAAGCACTGTAATGATTACGTAAGGGACAAATGGCTTCACCTCAAGTTCCTTGTCCAATTTCTCCTCGACAGCCTCTTCGACGAACTTTACAGCTGAAGCACGGTTCTCGGCCTTTTGGTCCCAGCTCAGTCGACTGTCCTGTTCTGTGCTGTCTCGCAGCAAATTTTCTGAAATAAATAAGTAAACAAAGGGGACAATCCCGTTTTATTTATTTTGTTAATTACATCACAAAGTATGCGGCTAAACAGAAAGCCCCGCAGACTGCTCAGAGTTGTAGAGAAAACTTTACTGCAGTGTGTGTTCTCTGCATTTGTCTTGTATGACAGCGCGAGGCTGACAGCAGCTTTTCTTGGAACAAGAAATATGTAAAAAGAAGCGGGTGCCCTTGCATTCTAGTCACGAAGAAATAAATAAATAGCATACTCTATGTGAGCATCAGTATGCACAGTGCCGTTTTGAATTTAATTGTACAGTAAGGGAGCCGTCATGTAGGACAAAGCACATATAAGATGAGCACATGCTAAGTACTAAATTACAGAAAAGAATGCTGTGACATCACCCTAAGCTGCCACTTCATTATGTGAACTAAACCTCTTAGAAACACCTCACTTTCTTCGACTATTTCCTCAGCAGGCATGAGAGTACTATAAAAGATATGATGTGGGCATAAATAGCATAAAATATGGGTCACCAGGGCTCTTCACAAAAAACGGTAAATGCAGCTACTAAAACAACGATACTTTATGAGAATCAACCACACTGTTGTTCTCTTAATTTATTACACATTCTGCATTAAGAGAAAAGACATGATAAATACTTACGCAACGTGACAGTGCACGAACTGTTATGGAATGCTTACACATCACTGGTAATCACAAGAGACAAGGTTACAAGGCAATTAAGTTTCCACGAAACTCATTTCCGAATGTATGCCACTACGAACAGCTCAAAATGAAAAGCTGCACACAAGGTTGACAGTTCGACTTCAATTTGACACAGCGGGACGCCTTGCAGCTGTTCTTGGTTTGATTCCCAAGCAATTGCACAGGAAAAATGTTGACAATGCTTAATGCATACCCAAAGCTCATTACAAGTATTCCTGCATTTCACTTTTATCAGATAGTGGCTACGACAGCTTGGAATCAAACCTGCTGCCTCACAGTGGGTGACTGAAAGTCACAGGCGCTTGCCTATGACTTTCAGTCATCCAGCGTGACGCATGGGGTGCATACGTGAGGCAGCCACCGAGGCATGGGGTGCACACGACAGCATGCAAGATAACCCACGCAAATATGCTATCGAATGTGCGCAATCCTCACCCATGCTTTCTGTATGGTCGTCCTGCTGTGGGAGCAGAAAGCATGTGAGCACTTTGTCGCCCGTCGCTTCATCCAAATCGGTCTGGAACTTGAGCATTGGCTGAGACTAAAGAGAGGCAAGAACACACGGAGTGAACAGGGCATGTCACAAGATGTAGCACTGCACGATGAACACGACGAACTTTGGTGCGGCAGAAGGCTAGGCCAAAGTTCGTTGGCGCTTCGGCTAAATCGTGACACTCGAGTAGTTTCCGAGCTATCTATGGCTTTCTTTGCTGTAGCTTGCGCTAATTCCATAACATGCATGTTCATTGTGATCAACAGCAACCACGGAAAGCTAAGATATGGATGTGATAAGAGCACACTGTAATGTTAAGCTTACGAAAATACTTACAATACACAGATAAATGGCCATATGCCATGACAATATAACACTTCTTTATTACTGATTTTATTCTTTTAACTGTCTGACGCTGGCTTGAATACCACTGCACTTTTGTTACAACCAGCATTAGCCACTTGGCAGGGCTAATGATTAGAAAATGAACAAAATTAAAAGCAATGCATTTTCAGAGACTACAGCATATGGTTGGGGGGAGGGGGGGTGATACTAAAATTGCACGAGAATAGCTAATACATTCTGCTGTCTTTCTGCAGCCATAATATTCGAACACAAACTAAAAAGATGGTTAACAAATTTTACTTTCTTTTGTCAGATGCACAAGTAGGCCATAAAAAAACACCCATTATTGTCGAAAGGAATTTCGTGCTCTCCTTACCTGGTTCTTGGCCAACCATAATGCCTTCAAATTTAATGCAGTCACGGTCAAAGGCAGATTTTGTAGCCTAAAGGGTGGGAGAAAAAAAAAATGAAGCACATAACCATTCTACCTAAACATACCACAAGAGAAGCATGGAATCATGACATTTGATGACATTATATTCAGACATAAGGTGAGGACTAAAGAAAGCTATCATTACTTCATTGACTCTTGCAGTGAATATTTATCATTACTAATGTATAGATCAGAAACCGAAGAACAAGGCGATACTTTAACAAAACTGATTAGCTGATTAGCAAACTAAAGAGTCACGTGTAAGCAAGGAAAACGTGTTTTCAAGTCCTGCACAATAAATCTAAGTGACATTCGTTAAAGAACTATCAAACTTAGAGATAAGTGCTAGTTTGTCAACCTTTTTTCTTTGCCCCTACAGAAGGCGAGATTGTCTTGATGTATTCAGTTCAGATTATGGCCAAACTTTTGACAATGACTTCAACTGCCTAGCAAAGCTGGGAATATCGTGAAGCTTTATTTGTTTATCACAATCAATGGCGCTTTCTCTAGGTGCACTGTATTATCTTATACCGGTGTCACACGGGCAATTTCGATCATAATCAGGGCCGACCCGGATTAGACTCGATTCGGATCAGTCGCTGCTACACGATCACTTTTAATCACAATCAGGCCTGATCGGGATCAAGATGATCGCGATCTGGCTCTGTAATGGCGATTTGGTTGACGTCTCCGTCAAATTCGACCCGGATTAGGCTGTACCGTGTAGCAGCGACGAACTTGTTATCGCGATCAAAAGTGCCCATCTGACACCGGTATTAGTTTACCAAATAGCAAATAGCAGTGTGAAAATCATGCACACACTTCGCCTAGATAAGTTGCACAGGCTCTCAAGATATGAAACTTGACTATGAGGTGGGCCACATGCACGCGCACGTCAACGGCAAGTCCACACAAGAAACTGTGACAACCAACCTGTTTCCAGACACGTCTAGCACGTGCAGCCGCCGCAATGTGCCAGTCTCGGGTGGCAGCCTCTGGAGGCAGTTCTCGCGCAACGACAACACGCCCAGCCGCACCAGCTGGCCGATCTCGGCCGGCAATTCTGACAGCTGGTTGCAGTCGGCATTCAGGTTGTTCAAGTTCACCAGTCGACCGATTGAGGCGGGCAGCTCCGTCAGCAGGTTGTCTGTCAAGATCAACTCCTGCAGGCTCACACAGTCCCCGATTGACTCTGGCAGGCTTCCCAGCCTGTTTTGGTCAACCTAGAAGAGCAAAGGGGTGGGCCAAACAAGAGTGTGACATGGTTACTGGCGGCACGGGGGTGGGTGCAACGTACACTCCAGAAAGCTGTTGCAAGCTTGGGCCGAATTATGCCACAAAGCAATAGTCGTTATACATCATGCATGCCCTCCCTTGGTTTGATGCAGCATACCCAGTACTTCCAGGTCAGTACTACGTGCACACTACTGTCATGACACAAGATTCATGGTGAGAAACGGTGTAGAATTATTCATACACATTTTTTTAGTGTATTACGGCTGCAGGTAAAAACATATTCCTGTTAACTGGGAAAACATATTTCTATTAACTTCTTCTGCGCACCTTGAAGATGGTAAGCTTCCTTAGCCGGCCGATGTCTTCGGGCAGGGACTCCAGGTAATTCTGGGAGAAGTGCAGATCTGTCAGAGACTCCAGGTCGCAGAGTTCATCTGGCAGGTGGCTCAACTTGTTCTCAGACACATCAAGGCACATGAGCCGCCTCAGCTGCCCGATTTCCTGAATAGCAAAAAAAAATTAAGCGTGACAACCATCATCAATAATGGTATCGCACTAACACAGAGCAGCACAGAGTGCCTTTCAATGTAAGGTGGACAATCATACTACAAGAAGTGTCATGCTCAATGTAGACAAACTCGGGTAAGTACTGTAACCTGGGATCAGCATGCAAACGAGTGGTCATCCCAGCCTAGAAAGTTGCCCCGCAACATCAACATGATTACGCTTAGCATGATGGACAAACTGGCTGCTCAAACTGCACGGTAAATGTATGGCTTGTCCAAAACTCAAACTAAAGCTACACGATGCCATACAAGCTCATGAAACTTGAATGCAATCATGGAAGACTCATTCGACGTATATGCATCTACTATAGCTAGTAGTGATATGGAATCGCATGGAATCAGCTAGTGTAAGATGAAATAATTGAAGGTCAAAGCCTTCATTCTGCAGTGAACATAAATGTAGAATGATGATGATGATTCATGTGATGTGATGGTAAACTCAAGCCCATCACGTATACATATAGCTTTCATTATTAGCAATTTATGAAAAGCAATAAATACGTGACTTCACACAAGTCTTTGTGAACTCACCTTAGGCAGTGTAGAAAGCTCGTTAGAGTCAAGCCACAACTCTTGGAGGCTGGAGAGTTGCCCCACAACGACAGGCTGCAGAAGGAATAAACGGGGCATTCCAATTTTAAGACAAGTATCTGGTTGTTTGAAGGCTCCTAAAAGTTATCAGGTCAAGGTGGTGACCAATCTCTTAATGCAGTGCCACAAAGAAGTTTATGTGCAGCAATTTGTTTTGAAACTATGTTCTAGTTTTAAGGTAATCTAGTAAAACATTGCACAGCTAATGCTTACAAAAAGGGAAATGTCACTACAGCATGACCTTTAAAAAAGGAGACAGAAATGCACATGTATCAATGAGCATGGTAGTACAACTGAACTTTGATGTAATGAATGCTGCTACATAAAATTATTGAACGTAAAAATATAAACCCATATTCTTGTAACACTAATGTGTAGTGAATGTATGCTTATAACAAATATTAGCTACAATAAATGTATTTTTGTGTGTGATGCTAATAACAAAGAAAAAAAAACTCAGAAAGAAAAACAATGACAAAGAAGAAAACCTTCATTTAAGCAGGCCATGGCTGCACCAGCAAAAAGTGCATGATTGGCACAACAAAGGCCTGAATAGAGAGGAATATGAAAAGCATGCAAGCACAAGGAGAACGGACGATAATCTTACCAGCTCTTCAAAGTCATTGCTCCCGAGATCTAGCCGCTCAAGTTTGACAAGGAATGCAAACGAGAGTGGCAAGCCTTTCAAGTAGTTTTCCCGCAGTTCCAAGGACACAAGATTCGATAAACTGTAAAAGGCCAGACTGGAGTCACTAAGCAGCAAATAGCGTGGCTGAAGGCAATGACTCAAGCAACAGAACACCTTAAAAAGTGTTCACTAATGTTGAAAAACAGCATGCAAGGTTTCCAAAATAGGGCACTGTACAACAATTGAGAACATTTCAAACTGGTAAGGGCCTTCGTCTTTTGCGGGAAGCGGGAGAAATGAGAAACAAAAAAATATATATATAAAATACAAGCTCACCTTCCAAAGTCATGGGGCAGCTGCGTTAATGACACATCATTAAGGCCCAATACTGTTAAGCTTCGAAGCTGTACAAAACCAGCAGGAAGTCTAGAATCAAAGGAGAAAATTCAAACATGCTTGCATTAGAGACTGCACGGCCCACTTTCTATGAGAGTTAACAACTCACTTGGAAAGTGGATTGCTGCTGAAATCTGCGCTCTGGAGGGACTTGAGGTACTTTATGTTCTCCGGTATTTCTTGAATATCTGTAAAACAGGAAAAAAAAAACAGGAGTAAGATAAAATTAGGCAATAAGGCTTATATGTGTCCCAAACAAAATAATTTAGGATTATTAAATGGCATCTGTGAAAAATATGTAACTGAATAATACGCAACGTGATGAGGGTGTGATGAGTTCCATAAACTGTTCGGTTCAATGTTACCTTGCCAAAGAGTGAACTAAATCCTTGGTCAAGCAAGAAAATTAAAATACACTTATTCCCTCAGTTCGAATCACATTCCCTTCTGTTATGATAGCCTTAGCTTATGGCCAAGTGTCCTTAGCATGTTCACATAAAACTGTAATCTTTTCAAATCGAACATTGAGGAGGTAGCATCAAAACAAAAGAACACACACGCAAAGGGACACTCTGAAATGGGTGCCGAAGAGCGGAGACATCAAAATGAGATTTGCTTTAATTAAGGTATGATAGATGAAAGAAGAACTACTACTGCAATCTCACAGTTCCTAATAACCATTTCGCTAAACTAACGGGTGTTATCCAGGAGTATATGCTGTCAAGCTACAATGCTGTACCAGCGCATGTAAACATAGGCATAGTTTTGTGGCAAGAATAGCTGAGAGAAAAAAAAATGATAATGAAGAACAAGAGTATACCAAATACCTCAAGCATACCACGATTACAGGATAGCAATTCACTACGTCTAAGAGATATGACTCAAAACAGATCAAAATGCCTAGGCAGAAGCCTCATGAAAAGCTACGCGGCTGTTCACTGGAAACGTTTCTAGATATCATTGCTAATATGTAAACTAATGTGAAAGGCAAATGCAGCATTAATTGTCGATAACAGAAATGCAAAACAATGCAAGAATACATCCCAAGGTTCAATAAGCTCTCGTGCCTACTGCCCCCCGCGGGGAGGATATTTACCCGGCATGCACGTAAACCCACCCGAATGAACTACGCAAAAGCAGGCATACGCACCCGGTTCATACGACCTGCGAGGAATGCGCGCTTCGCATGCGCAGCGGCTACGCCTACAATGCTTGCAACGCATCTCTGTGCGAATGCTAAACAATTACAATGCCACAGAGCATCGAAACACGTGATCAAGCGTAGAAGGCGAGGGAGGAAAGGTGGCGGAAAGAGAGAGTATGGAGAAGGTAACAACAATGCTTCGGCTGACAGATGCCAACGGCAAGAGGGAGAAAAAAAAATTTAAACAACAATCGCGTAGGGCGAGAGGGGAGACGTATCACACGCAAAGACTGCCACATGCGCAGCTGGGGCCGCCACAGCGTGCCCTTACGAGCCTCCTGCGTTCTTTTCTTTCTGACACTAGCTGTGTTTGATTTCAGCCAGGTCAGACCGACAGAAAGTAAGAGTGAAAGATTGCAGGCGGGACCTTGTCCCATTAAATAGGCCTGTCAAAGTGCTTCATTGTATGCCCAGCACAGGATAGCTCAATACGGAAAGTCGGCCATGCGTGCTACAACAGAGGTTGATGTGCTGCCATGAAGTCTCAGATTAATTTCCTACTTTCTGCCGTTGTACAACAGCTAGAAATCACAGAACAGAAAAGTTAGTTGTCACAAAAACTAATTAGGAAGGTAAGATGTAAAAAAAAAAGTGTTTTTCAGTTCTTAAATAATGTAACCACATTAGCATCCCTTTTTTTTTCTTGGTCATATTAGCTGATTTGGGAAAAAAACATGGCAGTAAACCAAAGCCTCATAACATTAGAAAGTTTAGCTAATTTTGTGCACTTAGCCTGGAAATGGACTTGTCTTGTTTTAAGGGCACAGGGTAAGCCAAAATTTGAAAAAAAAAAAATTAATTTTTTTTTTCTTTGCAATTTGGGAAGGGTGTCCCTTTGCGCATATTAGCCACATTCGTGTTTTTCTTAAAATGTATTTTTTGTGGCTGAAAACAAGTTTTTCCAAAAACAAGTAGTGAGTGAACACGCACCCTAGGACAAGCCCCTCGTATGCACATCGTGCTTCCCCCCCCCCCCCCCCGGTCAATTTTTCTAAAAAAAAAATATTCATGTGCAAAAGCCAAAATGCTTGTCTGGAGTAAGTTGTGTGTAGGAAATTGTCGGGTAACTTCTAAGGCACTCCTAAGACACTGTGCACCTTTTTATTCGCACTTGTTTTTCAGAGCGCGTCTGTTTGAACACCTTCAGCTCCGAGCTTCATTACACCTTGTGTTGGTCGTGCCTGTCAATAAGTTGAGATGCTGAGGGTAAAGAAGGTCTTGAGCAAGTGTCAATTTCGCGGCAAACAATACAGTTCTCTTGTAAATGCGAATAAATGCCGACGATGTACTGAGGTGTTGAACACTGAACCAGCAAGCTCTTCATCGTTTAACCTCTCAGCCTTTTCAGCGTCCTTTGAGGCGAACTGCATGCAGGGTGACAACGGCTTTGCTCCAATGGACACGAATATTATTTGCAATGCAATTAGACCGAACTGCGCATGCAAACTGTGTGGTGCAAGTGTTGAGCTAATGGGAATTGCATCGCAGAGTATTTGCTGTCTTTGTTTGGGCTTCAGAGTCTTAAGGACTGCAACATTGGATGTTGTTCTTTCGTTTAATGATGGCAGTATCGCGCGAGTCAAAATTCTGAAACAATTAGGATTGAAGCCTGGCCAAAATACAGTCAATTTGCTGGAAAAAGTTGACCACATTCGACGATACACTGCTCAGAAGAAGCAAGGCAAGCAAGACGAGAGGCTCCAAACTGAAAAATTGACTTTTGCAATAATTACCAAGCTTGTAGCTACTAAATAAAATGGTTGAACAGTGTTTGTAGCAAAGTATGTTGGCTTTTGAGCTGTTTCCTAACTTTAAACTCGATTATCTCAAAAGCATGTTTTTTTTATTACTTAGGTACCACTATTTCCTATATATTCCAAGATAACCGGCTGATTATTTTTTCTTGTATTCTGCATAAATGCATATAACTACTGAAGCAGAATTGAAATTATGCACTCTAGTTTTTGCGTTACAAATTTTCAAAGGTGCAAGTTAACTCAAAATTTAGGCCCCTAGTGGTAAAAAATTCATCAAAATTCTAATAGCAGTCAGACTTAAATAAATCTGTTTCAGTTAAAAGAGCGGAAAATTTGGAAGAACATCATACATGCAATATGTGGATATCCTTTTTGGTCACTAAGAAAACGGTACCTCAAAATGGCCTGTCAGCAAAAAATCCCAATGGATGCAATTGGGGTTACAACCAGAATTGAACCCAGGTATTCTGCGTGACAATTAAGTATTCTGCCACAGACATGCTAGCGCTTGAAAATTCTTCTGAAAAAGGCCCAATACAGTCACCATTTCGGGCAAGGAGTCACGTTAACAGTTGTAATATTGCGTGCCAGAAACAGAGAACTGCATCATGCACTAGGTGGTTGAAAGCTACCAGCCCATAACAAAGGGCTGAGCTATAATTAATTATCTTCATCAGGAGCCACAAAGTGTGAAGCTATGCACAGGGGCCATCAAAGGTTCCGAGGTCACGCTGCCATAGAAATAGATGGGATAGTGGTCTGGGAACTTTTGAAGGCATTTACATGCATGTGTTGCCTTATACCCCTGTCACAATGGAGGTGTTAATGTCATTAGGTTCGAATGACATTCGGCACAACGAATACCATAATTAAAAAAAAGATGGCTAAAAAAGTTGAGGAAGGTACATGTAGAGTGGCATGAAAGCGAAGTTCTTTATTTTAAAAGGCATGTGGGAAGTCGCATCGCTAGATAAACACGGATAAAAATTTCATATCGCAGGATATCTGGCCACCATAAGCCAAAACGACGCTTAGCCAGTAGCCACAGCCGATAGAATGGCTGACATGGCAGTACCGCTATTCTAGGCACTGTAGTACCCCTGAACGACGACGCTAAGCTGCAGCAAGTAAAACATTTAGTTGCTTTGTACTTGGCGTTGCGAGAAACGCGCATAAGCCAGAAGAAGAGATCTGACGGAAACTCAGAGCGTTCCGCGTTTGTTCGTTTTCAAACGCGGTCTCGCACGCGTCCATGAGGGGAAACAGCTTTCAACGAAACTGCGCACAATTATCTTCTCATAGCCTTATGAGAGCAAACATCTCCACCTTGGTCCAGTGCACGCATAGAGTTCATTCCATCGCTGCAGATACACATGCACACAGGCGTCTGTTTGTTTACATATGGCCGACAGTGCCGGCGGCCAGACGCCACTGAGGTGGAGAGTAAAAACATTTTGCTACAGCCTTCCATACATGTGTGCTCGTTAAAATCACAGAAGCCTTTAAAAAAGCAGTATTAATAGCGTGTTTGCACGAATGCGTGTCGAATTGAGAATACTAAATGACACATTTTAAGTAGTCTCTGGTGTAGAGACTACATTCGGTTCGACTTGCGAATGTGTTTTTAGAACTCATTCGATTGCTTAAAGGGGCCCTGCAACACTTTTCGAGCATGCTCAAAAAGCGCTGCCGATCGGTAGTCGAGGCTCCCGAGAACACGCGAGCCAAATATTATAGCGATGCGCACGGCCTGGAATTTACAATAAATTCTCAAAGTCAGCTGAAAATCGCTCCCTGTGTGACAGGGGTATTAAAGACGCGTAGTGGGCGCTTAGCAACTATGATGAATGTGATCGCAGCAGACGCCCTAAAAGGTTTTACAACAGCCATTGTCATGTGCACTGAAGTTCCTTCCCTCAAAGCACGGTTGAGGTGTCCACTGATAGGCTAAGCATGGCATGCATATGTGAACGTATCCTGATAACGCTTTCACATTGCACTCTTATATTCACTTCCCACGCTAATATCCATGTCGTTTGAGTTGCACTAAAAAAAAAAGCCGGCAGATCCCACGCATTGTGGGAATCAATGTAATGCGAAGCAGCCAGCAAAGAGCTGCATACATCGTCTTGTATGTCACTAAGGAAAATGCCTGTCATGGTTTTCATGTTAACTCCTATTATTTATGCTCACCACACAGTAACGTCGCGCAATACCAACTTCGGGGTAGATCAAGCTAGCTAAACGGCCGCCAGCGCACCATGAGCGTGGCACGTAAGTCATGCTGTACATGACATGCGTGTCATGATTTTCATGTTAACTCGTGTTTTTATGTTCGTCATACAGTCATGTTACGCCATACCAATTTTGGTGTACATTCGATTAACCAAGCGACCAGGAGAGCACAATGTCGTAGGCGGATGGATGGATGGATGGATGGATGGATGGATGGATGGATGGATGGATGGATGGATGGATCGATGGATAGATAGATAGATAGATGGATGGATGGATGGATGGATGGATGGATGGATGGATCGATGGATAGATAGATAGATAGATAGATAGATAGATAGATAGATAGATAGATAGATAGATAGATAGATAGATAGATAGATAGATAGATAGATAGATAGATAGATAGATAGATAGATAGATAGATAGATACGCTCAAAGTCGCAGAAGTTCGCTAAGAAATGCTTCGCATTTAAAAAGCTAACAAGTGAAGAGTAACCAGCTGAACAAGCTCAGCCCTTTTGTCAGAATTTAAAAGGAGATAGACAAGACTTCATTTCTGAAAGATGAGAGTGCTGGAAAGCTGCAGTGGTGCCTACATGCAACCAACATGCTGCTTCGTGCGGGCCTGTGTAATATGCACAGAAAATGGGCGCTATCGCAGAACCTGTGCTCCGCAAGCTAGTGATGAACGCCACCAGTACACAATCCGCCACCCGCATGCGATCCACCAGGTGGGTAAGTAGCAACGAAACAACACACAAAACAAGCAAGCTACTCTCATGGGAGGAGTGAAAGGGGGAGGGGGTGACTGGCGGAGGAACGTCCCAGCCGTATCCGCGGCAGTCACGTCCATGAAGAAAAGAGAGGGAGCAAAGATGAGGAGGAGCGCAAGGGGGGGGGGGGGGGGGGGTGTCCAACCAGGTCCAACGCCGCGCGGCCGCGTGCACGATTGTTTCCGGGTCACTCGTGCGCATCAGGCGCGCCGCTGTCCCTCCGCTCGGCACCGATAAGGAACCTCGCGTAGAGACCAGACGCAGCAAGGTTAGCCTGACCGTTCCTCGCTGCTGCTGCTGCTGCTGCTGCTGCTGCTACTACTACCACCGCTCGGGCGTGAAGTGGCCGCCGCAGGGGAGCACGCGGAAGACCCCTTCTGGCGCGGCTCGTAGTCTAGGCATAAAGGTGGCCACCCTACGGTGAACCGGGCTGGAGCGTTGACTTGATTTGACTCAGTACTGACGCCGATCATTTTTGGCGAGAAAGTTCCAATGATGCATTCCGACGTTCGACACAGCACTTTCAGTAAAGTTCAGTATTTTTTCTTAGGAGGAGGAAAAGGGGGGGGGGGGCGCACCCGCCTTCGTTTACGTTCGTGCGCACAGATACAAAACGTAAAAGTTTCGGGGGAGGGGGTTCCCCCCTCCTTCTCTGGCTACGCCCATGCATGACTTATAAAACTAACGAGAGGGACTCCTGTATGCAGCAGCCATAGGATCCATTTCGCCCAGCTTTTCATTCTTCAGCAACGGAGGAGCGAAAAGGTTTTCGACCGGCATAATCGACCGCAGCATTCTGATTCAGGGTGTACTTTCAATATGCCTACATGTGCACTAAAAAAGAACCCACACGGCGAGATCAATTCATGCGCGAAACAGACTCCGATATGCAGTCTTTCTACTTTGTTGTTTCCTCGCAGGGTCCGCTCGTGAAATATTAACAGTATAACTTCCAGATCGATTAAGTTATGCTCCATCCGCCGTGCGGTTTCCAACTCCACCCCCCTTTCACCCCTTCCCCCTGTTTTCATTTTTCTTTTCGAATATCATACTATCTGCACGTGATTTCATTCGTGACTGCCATTTGAGAGAAACAAAGCAAACACATGGTCACTGCGCCAGACACGGTTAGCCATCACGTGACGAGAGAGAGCACAACTTTATAAGAGTCCAGTGCAGACGACGCGCTCCTACAAAGTCCCGTCTATGAGGACCAAATCCTGGCCGTCCAGCGCGCCCGTGATCGGGCCGGCAGGCTAGACCAGGGTTGCCAGGTTTGGCTACTTTGCGCCAATTTGGCTACTTTTTTAGGCCGGTGGCGGCAGAAAAAGTGTGTTGGCTACTTGGCTACTTTTTGGCTAGTTTCTTGTTGCCTCAATTTGAACCAAATTATCAATAGCTTGTGACGTTGCAGCCGCTGGCGTTCGAGTATGCGGTGTCAAAAACATGGTTATCAAGGCGTGTTACAAGCTCCTGAAATTGAATTTGGCGCTCGTATTATACAAAAGAAAAGTCTTATGCATAAGGGGCTGGGACTTGGGAGAACATGGAGTCTCATTTCGCAGACCACCAATTGCTGAACGCGACTTTAAACTAATTGAAAGTGAACAGGACAACCGAAAGCGCTCCGCATCCAAGGTGCTATGCACTTGTCGACATTATAAATCGGATATCTGACGAACTGCTTGTGTCGTTTCCAAGAATTAGGGGCGGACTGCGACTCGAGAATATTAATTACTCGAACTTCGTCATCACGCGAGAAACGTTTGCCGAAGTGAGTACAATTTATGCTTCAATCAGGGAAACTGACTTTGTGCACACTTATGCAGCACTAATTTTTATTGTCGGTGGTACTTGTAGCCCTTTCAAGAAAAGTCACGCAATTCGAGCGAAGAGGACGTCATTTCTGCAACAGCGTAAGAAACTTCATCATCCGGCACGAAATGATTGCTAAAGTCAACAATTTATGCTTTATTCTCAGAAATTATGATTTTGAATTGTTTCTGGTGTACTTCTTTACGTTTCCACCAAAAGGCTACTGAATTTAGTCATTTGAATAACAAGGTCGCAGTCGTTTTCACACACGTGTGGCTACTTTTGGCTACTTTTGATGCCCTTGGCTAAATTTGGCTACTTTCTGGCTAGTTTTTCCGATTTATTGGCTATTTTTTGTTTTTTCGACCTGGCAACCCTGGGCTAGACCTGCCGGTCCCGTCGTGGGATTAGCCGGGTGCGCAATTAATCGCGTTTTGCTGGACCAAATAAACGTTTATTCACTCACTCACTCACTCACTCACTCACTCACTCACTCACTCACTCACTCACTCACTCACTCACTCACTCACTCACTCACGCTCACGTGACGAAGGTCCCGGACTTTGTATGTACGAAACGGCAGCGCTGCGAAAGGAGGGAACAAGATTCGCTGGCGTCGCCTGTACCGCAATGCTAGCGAAGGGCGCGACCATCGAGACCGCACGATTAAAAATTGCGTAAATCGCCAAAGACGTCGTCTTACGTCGACCGTAGGAAACATAAGGCAAACATCAACGTTGTTGCTCCAGCACACGTGCGGCCACGAACAAACGAGCGGAGATGCGTACATCGATGGAAGGTAGTACAACAGGAGAGTGAGAAAATGAGTTCAGCAATATCGCAAACAGGGAGGCACTTGTCGAAAAATGAGGTGAAACAAGCAGCTCTATGCGGGAGCTGCGCGCACGAGTTACGACTGCTTCCAATGAGACGCAGTAAGCATCGCGGACAGCGGCTGTACGTGGGCGAGATGGGCACCAGCGACGATGGAGATTATGCCGGAAAGGTGGACAGACAGGAGGATGGCGCGTGATGAATCGCCACGCGCCACCTATGCACAACTAAACGATTAAGCCGCACGCTCAACTCTCTCGCATTCGCACCGCAATTGACTCGGAAAAAAACCCACCGCATCATCATATACTTACTCGTGCTTAGTGAACAGCCCGTTACATACACCGGCACCTAATCGACCCCCGCTCCGAGGTCCAGAGGCAAGGAAAGGAAAGGAGAAAATAAAGACGATTTCAACGAGCGCGCGTAGATAATTTTCGCGAAAGTTCACCACGAGCCCGCGTAGTGCAGATAAAGAGGCGTAAAGCCAAGGGAGATATGGAAAGTGAGAGAGCACGCAAAGCGAGGGGAAAGAAAGCTGTGAACGGCAAAGCTAACAACGCGACCTCGGATGGACATCCGCGCGATGCATAAATATGCAACGCTCGGTGAACGAGGCGAGCAGCGCGGCGCGAAGGGTACCATGCAGCCCGCCGACTACTCCCATGGAGCCCGCTCACCCACCCCTCGTTCGCGAGTCTCTTGTTCCCCAAAGTTCAAAAACAGATGACTCGGTGACCTCGGGGGGCCACGATAAACTGCGATAAACGTATGCATCGACTTGCTAATGCGCGCCGCGCGGTCCGAAACCTTGCCGCCCAGCGTGGAAATACCCGCGCCAAACGGGAACGCGCGCATATGAAATTACCGCGCACATGAGAGAGAGGAGAGATAAACTTTCCACCCCTCCTTCCACGACTACCAAAAGGGCCAGTACCTAGTCATCACTGCCACAAAAGGCCGAATCCACACTAATCTGTAATGATACTTTTAACAAGTGATTATAGGAGATGTTATACGGTCGATAAGGCTAGCGCGTGGACACGACTGAGCTGACAATTCATTATAGCAGAACATTTTAATTATTAATTATTGTCAACGGCATCGACCGCGCATACAGCTAGATCATTAAGCTCGGGTCGTCCGTAGCTAAGCTGCAAGTTGTGCCAAGCTAAATGTGCACAGGGGCATCCGTGCGCTTTAAATATAAATGCGTAACTATATACAAACGGGCCCGTGGCACCAGGTTCCGCAACACGCCCACTAGCAACTACTCTAAAAAAAAAAAAAAATGTAGTTACGTTTTGTTCACCTCACGAAGCCAACACCGGAAATCCGTACAGATCGAAAGGCCCACCCAGCACACTTCCTCCCTTCGGTGAAAATTAACTCCCACGGCATTTTCATATCAAATGGAGATTGCCACACACAGTGCTTTATTTTTACCTCTTCCCGTCACCGAAGCGTATAGACTGCGTATGCTCACCACAGCCGCGTAATTCAAACAGGAAAGAGAAAATGCGTGGGCCTCAGCCCACACGAGAGAGTGAGAGAAAAAAAAAGAAATAAAGCTCTATTACCGAAGTGACTCTCTTAACAGAGCGCCGACGTCGGGCCCTCTAGTCCAGGGCTTCCGCTGGCCGATACAATTAATCACATTTCGGCAGTTACGCGACGCGGTACAACTAGTGCAAAGAAGAAGGCGCAAAAGAACAAACTGTCGGGTGTTACGGGGAGTTAGGTGTTAAAACTTCTTCGGCGTGTAAGCATAAACTCCCAAACGGGGTCACGCAGACACAGCAATAAGACGCACAAATAATAAAACTGCACTTCACTCCACGCCTCGCACGAGTAAATAACCCCATGTTAACGTCAGCGGCACTAATCCAGGAAGACGCCCTTTCCGATTAACAAGTTCGACGAGGCGGCGTGTACTCCCTCGCAGCTGCTGGCCTACACTACACATGCTGTGAAGAGTGCCTGGCGTGCAGCCACAGGAGGGTCCGGCAAGGTGTCTTAACAAGGCGGCTTTGCCGCCGAATAACAAGCTCTCCGGAGCCCGTATACTCCCAACGCCCGCCGAAGCCCGCGAACAGGTTGGCTGTATCGATCCGACAGGGTTCTGCACTCTGACCTACGCTGTCGACGATACACCACCTTCCTCCCGCGACACCGTCGTTCGCGGTAAGACAAGTGATTGCGCTTCCTGGTAGTAAACACCACTCGCTTAGTAGTGAGCGGCCATTTCTCTCAATACCTCCTCCGCCGCCCCTCCCTCACCCCCACCCCCGCCTACTCTCCCAGAAACACGTCGGGCGCAATACGACAGAAACGGCCCAATCTGTACACGTCCTGCTGGCTTCTAACGATCACTAGCCGACTCTTCGAAGATCCATGATGATTCTACCATCGCACAATTCTTACGATGAAAAAATTAGCCTCGCTATATAAGTTACTCTACCGTATTCAAAATATTACAAAAAAAAAACTACCGTATTCAAAATATTACAAAAAAAAAGAAAACTGCTTACGATACAGTACAATAATCGCGCACGATTAGTGACGCCGAACATCTCAATTTGGCGACAAATATCGTAGCAGGAAGTACCCCGGTTCATCAGGGATGCAATGGAGTACAATTAATTCGTTTTGAACGTGAAGAACTTGGACGATTCGAGGAGAGAAAGGGACATTCATTTGGAACGACCTAAAACAAACAAACAAAAAAAAAACACTTGTTACTACCTCAGCGAACCCACGCCAAAATCATAGAAATAAACATCCATGAAATGCCCACAATTCGCACTGAAGCCGAACGATCGCATACAGCATGCTGACCATTCTATATTAAAGGGACACTAAAGAGAAACAATGAATTGGTTTAGATAAAGTGTGCTCGGAGAACTCTTGTGTAGTTTATTTCACCACCATGGGTTTATTATGAAGAAAAAAAAAAAAACAAGTTCAAAGTTTCATTTTTTAATTTAGCGCCGAACTTTGTAATTCGTGACGTAAAAGAATTCAAAGAGCATTTAACGTATTTTGGCGCCACTGGCTCGACGAAATTTCCTCAAACTCGTTATGTCAAATCTCTGGCCCCCTCAGAGGACAATGTACTTGGATTTAACCGATTAGGAACTACGTAGGCCCAAGCAGGCGCCCTCAAAGATATGTGACGTCACGGCAAAAGGTGCGGGAATTCCAAGGTGGCGTCACCACCTGTATTTTCTTTTTGCGCGTTTTCTCGCTTATTAAGCGTCTTCGCGCAGAAAGCGTGGTGTTTTTGGTATCGTGGAAGACTACTTTACTAATGCGAGAAAAATCGTTTTGCTCTTTAGAGTCCCTTTAATCTAGTTATGAGACTCGTGTTCGGGAACGTGGCCTCCGAGATCATGCCTGTACGATTTCGCTAAGCGGTCCCGGAGGTCATGTTGCGAATAGGCCTTTTCATAACATAATATATAGAGACGTCACACAAGAGTGACATAACAGAGAGAGATAGGGAGGACGAAAAAGGGCGACAGTAATCTTTTAAGGGAGCGCACATGGTCGGGTGCAAGCTTTCGGCTATGCAGAAAGGGCGATGTCCCGCAGCTTGCAACACCCACAGCAGCGGCGTCACACTTACGAGAGAGAGAAAATAAAGGCCAACTAAAAAAAAAAAAACGAGACAAAAGGTTAACCAATAGCACACAATTCGATGAACTCTGCTACCGCTCCTGATCCCGAAACACTATAGCATCGCAGACACTGTGTGTGTATATAGTATATATATAATACACATACAAGTGAGTCGGGCGTCACTGCGGATGCGGTTACGCCATACGGTTACGCTCGCCGTGACGTCAGAGGCCGCGCTTCGTCTGACGGCGCGCTGAAACGGAGATGCAAGCCTTTCTAGGCAATCAAACTAACGGCAAGGCAGGGACCGGGCATGCGTGACGCAATATACAAAAACACCATGCTTTGAGGAGAATGAAAACAGTCGGAGCAGCTTTCGCAAAGAGCTTATGCGCGAGTTCTGCTTTTCCACGAACACAGCTGTAGTTTCTTTCTTCTTTTACTGTTTTCACGGTACGCTCGCTTGTGGATTCGCTTGTTTGCTTAGAGAGCAGCTCTTTCGCTAATGACACCTTCAACTTCTACTCAGCTAGAGTGCGCGCACTCTGAAAGATGAAAAGGGCAGATGTTTTAATAGTGTACAATCAAGGCCGCACGGCTATGGTTGCTATTCATGAAGCCACGCACAAATTGGTGTGCGTGCAAGAATTTCACGTCTTCCGACCTATATACAACCGCCTATGAAGTTAAAAATAAGGGAAAAAAAACCAAAGTCACCTCCTTCCAAACAAACGAGTATAAAGCGTTCTGAAGTGTATAGCCATATTATATATACTTTCCAAAATGTCGAAGCCTGTGTGCCCGTTAGCAGAATGACACAGACGCAGCTGCGATAACGGATAGCGGAGGGATCCACATACGTATAATGGAATATAACATGCCGCAGAGCGCATTCGCCTGCCTGGAAGAATTTGCGCGTCATGCATACAGCAATCACGCTTTGACAGATACCAACTTTCAGTTTATAGCTGAGGCTACGCCTCGGCTATTACTGATGCTATACTGGGAATTAATGCCGATTAAGCCTGACCATCGTGGCCTCTTAACGTTCACCAAATCTACAGGTGTCGTAACGCTCAGATTAGCGCTGCACTCCGTAAGGCGAAGGTTCAAAGAGGCCAAAGACTAGGCGGTTTCAGGACATAGTTGTAAGGTATGAGGGTCACTGCTCCTCAAACGCGGCACCATGCAGAAAGGAGTGAAATGAGCGCTGTCAAATCACTCCGAAGCCCTCGATAAGGATTGCCAACATGTATTTGCTTTGTAACGCTTCTTCCCGAGTACACCGTCCCGACGGCGTGGTTTTTCCCGACGCGGACGACTCACTCAGGCTCGACGTGGACGAAGACAGGGAGGTAGACGCCGAAGAGTGGAAGAACGCCTCGGCCAGGAGGCTCCACAGCTCCTCCTGTTCCCTGCGGCGCCGCTCACTGCGCCGACGGCGCCTTCCGGGGCGACGTCCGGCGCGACGTCGCCGCCTCGCGTCCGCGTCTTCGTCGTCGCCGCCGTCCTCGTCTTCGGCGGCAGCATCGTGCATGCCTGCCGCCGGCACTGTCGCCGCTCTCGATGGCCGCAGCAGCACCACACGCGCACGAGCACACGGCTACACGGTGGGCAAAGGACGCGCGAGCAGCCGACGATCGAGGAAGAGAAGGCGTCGGCGGCAGGTGCGCGTACAAGTCGCCGTCCGAGAAGGTCCCTCGCGGCGGCGGTGCATGGGGCACGGTGCTGTTCGTGGTTCTGAGGGACGCGCGCGAGCCCGCGTGCCCCGTCCGCGATCCAGGCGTCCTCGAAGGCAGCGAAGCCTCGGCGGTTGCGAAACGAAAGAAAACGCGGCACCGTCGTGCGGGTTCCCGCCTCGTGTGCGCATGCACGTATGTATGTAATACACGAACACGGTCGGATGGAACACGCGGGACTCAAAATGCTGCTCGCCTCGACGCGCGCGCGCGCGCGATCACGCGCGCTTATGCAGGCACGCTCAAAGTGCCCGACCCCTCCCCCTTCTCCCCATCTCCCGACCTCCACGCGTATCTGCCTTGATGAACAATAACGAGTGGCACATTAATTATAACGACGACTCTGGGGAGGCTACCTAGCCAACAAAGCGCGCAGCCGGACATCTCCATATACTCTCGTGTGACCTGGTGGTGGTGGTCGCTGAGGGTCCGTGTCAAGGACAGACAGCACGTATAGAGGCCTACGTGAAATGAAAAGCACAGAGAATGCGTGAATCCAGTAAATGAGCCCGGCTGTCTTTCGCAGTATAAGCGTTTTCCAGCGGTTTGAGATCGCTTCCTGATTTGTGTCAAGCGTGCACGTGTACACGTTGATGCTCAGTGGGAGGAAATGGCAATCGCGAATGTTTTTAAAGGCCTCTAACTTGACAGCCTCAACATATGGGAAGTTTCGGCGAAGAGTACTCTTCCGCAATGCTCGGAAGGTACTGGGCGAAGCGGCTTCCGCAAACATATCCCTGTATACTCCGGCGGAGTTTGGCGCCGTTTTCGGCATCTATCTCACAACGCGATGTCGCTTTTCGGACGCCGTCAGGTATTAAAAAAAAAAAAGAAAGAAAAAGAAAAAGGACCGTCTCATTTGATTATATATTACTTGCTTATGTTTTCACCTGAGACGCCCATGTTGGTCTACCCTATTAAAAAAAAAAAATGCTAATGTGCTCGCTACTGATAATTTCAAATGTAGTTGGTTAGAGGCTCTTTCGAACGAGCAGAAAGTCGGGTTCTCCCACCGCAATCCTCGAAGTAAAATGAATTAGACAAAAAAGAAAGAAAGAAAAAAGAAAAGGCGTCGCAATTATCTAATTCTGATGACTAATCCTCCGTTTCACGTTCGATGGGATAAGATAACAAATACGACTCCATAGAGCAAAATTAAAAATAAGCTGTGGTGCTCTACGTGCCAAGACCACAGTGTGACTACGAGACAAGAGTATATAGTGCGCAGCTCTGGATTAATCATGACCACCAAATATAAGTATACGGACGTCTTTTCATTTCGCCCACATCGGAATGCGGTCGCGCCCTTGTCTAGCCGCTAGGTCATCACGGCGGGTGTACAGCAAAACTGTATAAAGCGATGCCACTGTGGATAAAATGAGTCACGTCCGCAAGTGTTGCCAATGAGTCGCAATAGCGACATTTTTTTTCTCTCTCTCTCTCTGTAAGTCGGGCCGCAGCGGCAAATGGTGATGTCACACGAGATAGCAACGAACAAACGACAACGCGAAAAGCGCGCGGCGAGAGTCGTTTAGTAAACGATCGGAGCGCGCGGATCTTGGCGCCGATTAGGCGCCGACTTATGTACCTAACTATACCGCGAGAAGTCGTTAGCGAGTCAGCGTTTATCGAACGAGCGCCAAGTGCCACGGAAGAGTATGCATGCAGTCGCGCACGAACTGAGCCCGCAGGAAGGCCGGCAACGCAGTTATCAAGCCGCGTACGTCTGGGCGCTCTCGTGGTCGTCTCCATAACTTGACATGCATGTACCGGAATTGGCATAGGAGGAAATGAGTGTACGACGAACAAGATTCACATGTCGTGATCTGAATAACGTGACTTGCCTGCCGCGTACGTCACGAAGCGCTTTCTAAATTAGCCTTCGTCAAGTATGGGTAGTGTACAGTATAGCTTCCAAGTTAAAGGTTCAATTAAATTCCGGGGTTTCACGAAACAGACACTGAGTTATGAGAAATGCTCAGGGTTCAATTCAGACAATCTGCGGGTTCTTTTAAAACGCACGTAAAACGCGGCACGTGATTCTTCTGTAAGCCACAACACCGGAATGAGGCCGGCTCAGCCGGAAATAGAACCCACGACCTCGTAACTCAGCAGCGCAAGTCCATTAGCACTGAACTACCGAAGCGGCTGCAAGATAGGTTAAATCGGGTTCGTGTGCCTCGGCGTCAGCGTGGTGACAGAACCGCGGGCCGCATGCTATCATGATCGAGGCCATGTCGACAGGTGCCGCTCGGTCCTCCCGGCCCGTACATCTGGACAACATTAAAACCATGTCCTTGCACTGGGTGGACGCCATCGCATGTACGACTCGCAACGGTGCAACGTCATTTCGCCGTGCAGGCTGTTCATCGCTAACCCTATATATAGTGACCGGCTTGTACAGCGCTCGCGCAAATTGCACGCCAGAGGCGAAAGTATACGTCCATCAGGAGTGATAAATAGAGAGCCCGTCCCCAGAGAAGCCAGCGCTGCGTCACCGATAGAGCTCGGCAACAGGAGAACGTCCGGCAACAACTCCGGCATTCTGCCGAGCGCCGATTCCCGACCCGCAGCAAGAGCAAATCCAATTTTCCGGCCTATCGAACAATTAACGCGCGCGCCATTGTGGACAAGGGAGGGGGGGAGCCGGCATAAATGCCACCGCGATATACTTGCTCGTAAGCCCACCGCGCACAGTTAAAGCCTCACTGTGCGCGCAAGCGCTTGCAAGACACCGGATAGAAAGCGCGCCGGGAAAGCCGTAAACACCGCCGGGGCGCTGAGCACATAAAAGCCCCTCGAACGAGGCGGAGGCTGTGAGATGGGCCGGGGCTCCATCAAATCTGCGCGCCACGCCATAGAATAAAGAACCAGTTTAGAGAAGGGAAACTGTAGCCTTGACAACGGTACGAAAGATAAGCAGCGGTAGCGCATGGAACTACCGAAGGCACCCAAGAGATGGCGCTGCGTAAACAGGAAGCGGAAAACAAAATTTATTGTTTATTTAGGTAGAAAAAAGCAAATGGCTGCCTTTTTTATTCCGTACCTGGTGCGTATGCGCATACGCAGGTGCCTCGGCTGGTTTTTTATTCTATCCTTTTTAAACAGAAGTGGACGAAAGAGGTCGGGACTCATGTAAGGCTACGGAGGTCTCGTTATCTTTCGCCCGCTTGTTTTGAGCGCGTCGATGCGCCGAGCAGCATGCCAAAGCGCCCTTCGGAACGCAGTACCTGTGCGTACGAAGGTTACATGGAACCGAAAGGCATACATTGGCAACTGGCACCAGTAAGAACAATTCACGAGTGAGTAGAAGAAACGATAATCTTTATTGACAGTGAGCAAGCGGTAAAAGGCCCTTGTTCAGACATCGTGAGCTCGTAAACGACTAGCCTTCGCGGTACTTCAAAGAGACAAAACAAATTAGATGACGTTTGTTGCCCGTTTTAACCGTCAGCTAGCGCTCACAATAACCAACTTGTATTGTAGGACAGGCGTAAAGCATCAGCATTTTTTTTTGCTACAGTTTTTAGTACTTGCTTTCAACGAGTACGCCTGAAGACCCCCGGGTTTGTTGTTATTACAACGTATTGCGGTCAGGCTGAGAATACCAAGCAGTTTCACGCAAAATCACATTATAGTGGATGCCTACAGAATGGCAGAAAACATGAGCATTTTAACACGTGATACCGATGAAACAACCCATAAATGGGATATATGCAAGGCCTCAAAGAAGTGCAGAAATACAGAGAAGGGAGAAACGATTTTCTATACCGGTCATTCTCTTATTGTGACATCGCCGCTGAAAAGTAGGCTTCATCAACAGTCTGGCCAAGTCGTGCTCATGCCATCGCATAATTCACTCGTTCATTTGAGGCCACCAGACCTTGCAAGTACAAGTGAAATAGCAGCTTTGTCCACGCGTGTTAGCATACAACTCAAAAGCGAGAACAGCTAGTGAAGTGTGATATGCTAACGAGGTCACAAAGCAGAAAGAAAAACGCTGAGCTTGAAAGTACGTGTACCTGCCATCGTCGAGGAACCTGTGGAAACTGACGCCTTCGCTGGTATCGCAGCTCCTGCGGCACCATACAGTAGCACACCGACTGCCCACCATAATTGCAATATGATTACATCGGTGAATTAAAGAACTTTCATGCGTATTTTAGACAACATTAACGATAGAATTCGCAAGAAAACGGGGAGCAACAAACCAGCTGCCAACCATCGGACGATAACTGCGCATATTCTGCGCATTATCTGCGGCACCCGAGAGCCCGAGACGCAGCGGGGCACTTTTTGCGCTTCGTCACTGGTCACAGCGACGGTTCGCTTGCTCGCTACCGCGCGCTGGCCGTCAGCGGTGAGCGACAAGGCAGAGATGTTTTCAATCACTAAACCACAAATTTACTCATCATTCAAACATTACTTTCAGTTACACAAGAAAAAGCACTTTTATGCGGCAATGATAGCTGTATTTCTCTTAAATATTGCTTTTATTACGGCGCCTCTGGCGGATTTTTTGGCGTTGCCGAGGGCAGATTTGAACGGAGTCACTATGGTTTGTTTGTTAGCTGCGACGGGGTCGATTTTTTCGCCCCCCATCGGCGATGGCTAGAACTTGAGACTTTCCGAGGCCTGGCCACGCCGCCTCGGGCCATCGCGCGCGATATCGCATGATACGCCGCCACGCCATTACGGGAGTGAGCGCCTCGCTTTCTTCTTTCTCCGTATAGTGCCGTATAATAGCCACGGGAAAGCGAATACACAGGATTCGTGCGAGAATATAACACATCGTGGGAAACGGAAAACAAGGAAGGAAGGAATAAAGGAAAGCTTACGCGCCCTTAAGGCTCATTCACACCTATACGACTAGCGACGGTCGCGTGACCATAAATGGCGACCAAAAAGCGACTCAAGGCGACCGATGTTCACACCTGCGTGCGACTCATACCCGTCGCCACACAAAGTTCACGTCGGCTCGAATATGTGTCGCACCATTGCCATTGCCCTGTAAAATAAGCCAACGTCCTGTTCCTGCGCGTGTGAGTGGTTCAGAAGTTTGCGACTGCAGTCGCGCGACTGAAAAATCGAGCAGCGAGCGACTGAACGGAAGCAGTCGCAGCGACCAAAGCGGCCATTTTCGACCAACTTGGTCGCGCGACCGGTGCTGTAGTCGCAGGTGTGAACGAGCCTTTAATGCGGCAGCCGTCGCATGACATTGCGAGGTGACGCCTTCGACAGGAGATCGCCCTCGCTACAGACAGTGAACAATCAACTGTTGGCAGTTCGAGCCTGAAAGCATACAAAGGGAGCCGCGGTGTCCTCCCATCCACGCATATTCCCGTCCGTTGCTGTAGCCGCACACAGACGCCAGGCACGCTTGACTGGTCTGTGTACTACACACGGAAAATGCTGAGCGCAGAAAGTTCGGACGCAGACCGGTGAACGGTGGCAGGAATTAATGCGCGCGCCATTAACGAGGCGCGACGCCGATCTAACTAGCTAGCTGCCGCAATTTCCTCGATAGCTTCGGCCGCGGCGAACGTTCACACGAGTACTTGTGCAAGATGGTTATGAGCGTGCGCCACGGCAGGGTGTCCATTATATACAGGAGACGGGTAAGTTGGCGAGAAAGGTTACCCCCCCCCCCCCAAAACGCCTCACATACAGCTTTTCGCCGTCGCGCACAAATGGGACGCGGTGACGACTTCATTCTTACTTTGTTCGTGGCTACAGCAGGGGGGTCGTAAGCTAAAACCGCCCATAGGAGCACACGGTCGTGCCCACGCTAACGCAATATTAGACAGGAAAGTTGGGCTAGACGTTAACGGACCCCTGACAGCGAAATTTTTGTTGGTGACTTTTTTGCTGTAATTTGTAGCTTTGTGTCTGGTAATCTCTAAATTAAATCGTAAATGCTCTAGCGTATCGTACAACTAATTCTAGCGTAGTTAATTGTGACCATTTTAGCATCACTTCAAAACGCCCGCCTAAAAACCACAAGAAACTGGCGCCCCATGCGGGGGAGCGTCAACGACCACGTGCACTCAAGCTGTGGTGACGTTGACAGCGCGGTTTTCAAATCGGGGCCCCGCGCGCGGTAGAGATTTAAAGTATGTCGGTGCCTCGGTATGGGTTAAACCTGTTAAGCGCGTGTCCCCTCGCGAAAACTACCTCGAGAGCAGCCCGACAACAGAGCCAGAGGGGTGAAGAACAATAGGCCTCGCCGGGTGCCAGTCGTCGCAAACCTTCTGTGACGTCCACAATACTTGCTTTACTCGTGGAACGTCACACGGGGCCTCTATCTACGTCATACCAGGATGTCGCAAGGTGCAGCCAACTCAAATGAGCACTCACGCTTACATTAAAACCAAATTAAGATATCTTAAAGGCAACGTTCGTCACTAATAATCGGTCAGATGTGCCCCCGTATACAGGAAAGTCAAACAACACAAAGATCTCGAGGTTTCAATTTTGGTGTCAGGGGTCCTTTAATTTGGGCGAGTAGGTACATGTTTAGCCGGGAAAAAACAGCGCAAAATATGTACTGTGTTCCTGCGTCCTCGTCTTTTTTTGCGCTGTCTTTCCCCAGCAAAGCAGGGCTACAGTTGGTGCGTATATTCCGGGCTTGTGACGGATCTGAGGCCGCTAACGCAGGCTATAAGCTACACCTGATCGCACAGCATATACGCATGCACCTCGGCTTTCAATGAGGACAGAGAGAGGTCTAAGCGCCGGATCATTTCGCTAAATGCGTAGGCAAAAACGAAGGAATTAATGGAGTACTGCACTGCTGGGCTGCGCAACAAAGAGAATCGGCCTTTAATGCATGCGGACCCGAAAGGCAACACGAAATGAAGTTTGGTGAGTGTATACCAACGCCGCTCAATATCTAGAGACTATCGTTTATTGTTTAGTGAGAAGGAAGAGGGCGCAGGCATCGTATGTATTGTCGCGTATTGCGCGGACCCCTGAGCGGTGGCTCGACCAGGGGAAGGAGCGCGTTTGCCACTAAGCGATAAGGAAATGTGAAACTCGGACTGTTCAGCAACATGTAGGGCACCATCATGAAAGCTTATAATCTTTTATTTCGTGAGATTCAAGTGCCAAACTATACTGCGTCATTCGTTGTTTTTTTAGTGGCAATTCACACTCCGCTGCTTCGCGACATCTCACGCCCCACTATCTCCACACGCGCGCAGTGAATGGCGTCTGACCAATGTTTCTCGATGGACCCGCACTTCGACCAAGATAATTCCCGCAGCGCGGACGAACGACAGAAAACAGGGCTCTGCGAAATGGGGCATCAATTAACGCGCCCCAAAGAAAAGGCGTCGCCCCGTCGGCCGCTTTTATAACTCTACCTGCGAGGCACTCGCAATGAGCAACGCGAGCAGCACAACCAGTGGTTAACGCGGAAGCACACCACCCCTTAAATCAGGCAGCAAAATTGAGCCTCGGGCGAGGTATTGAGGAGGACACAACCGAGGCTACAAAAAAAAGAGAAAGACCTCGCGGAGACCACCACACGGTCTCTTCGCTTCCTCGCTCGGCGTGGATGGATGTTCTGGTCTGCGGGCTATAGCCTCGGCCTCTCGCGCATGGGCGACAGGCTCCGAGAAGCAAGCAGAGGACCGTCGCGGTCAGCGCCACTGCTCACACATTCACGAGCGTGCGATGTCGCCACCGACAAAGGGAGGAGCTCGGCCGCCTGCATGCACACGTGTGCCCGGGGCGCATCCGAGCGCAGTGCACTCGGGAACTCGTGAGCTATGCATGGCCCGCGCAGCAGTGTACGTTAACCCGTCGCGCAGCACCGACCGCACTGCGGAACTCGCGTCAGTGAAAAAGAGAGAAAAGAGTGAGGCAGATGGGGAGGAAAGCTAGGCCGTTGCCATGGTCGACAGTGGCGGCAAGCCGAGGCACGGGACCACTGCTGTGCTAGCACGCACAGCAGTGGAGAAAAAAAAAAAGAGAGAGAGAAAGATAACGGCTGGAAAATGCGTGGAAAGAACGGAAAGAGAGCGAGCGGTAGTTATTAAAAGGACATAATAAGTGGTTTGTCGTTACACTACACAGCGCTACGCGGAGATATCGAGAAAGGGAGCGCTAGATCCGGTGAGCGCATACACGAACGCACGTACGCGCTGTGCCACGGTCTCGCGACGGTCGTTGTTCCGAGCACGGCGATGAAAAGCGCGCGCAGAAAGAAAAGAAAAAAAAAGGAAAGAAAGAAGAGATAGCCACACAACGCTCTCGCAAAAGGTCACAGTTCACCGAGCGGCGGCGGCGGCGGCTCCACATATCCACCGTTGCTCCCAAAAAGAACGGGACGCACTCGTGGTCGTGGATGCGTCTGTAGAGGACAAGCCGCCGTGCACGCCTCCACGACCACGCACAGTATTCATCCGCACGTTGCCGTTGGACACGTATACGCACGCTTCGGGCACGCATTTTGTACGAGGTTGCGACAGCGCCCGAGGCGAGCGACCGCAGATCAGAAGGTAAAAAATGTCATGTACAACGACAGCGCCTGGAACTGTATAGAAAGTGTGCGGACTTTAAAAGCAGCAAGAAAGCTCTTGCCCAAAATAGGAGTCAATTTGCCATGGATCCAAAAACGGCGGTGCGGTTGCACTGCGAGGTCAAAAACACGGCGACAAAGCTCGTGGAAAAACGCGTACGTACACACACAACAAATGTTCAGCATTCGCATGAGTGCGACAGTATAACGCATGATGACGCTATATATATATATATATATATATATATATATATATATATATATATATATATATATATATATATATATATATATATATATATAGGGTGTTTCAAGAAATGTGTCCAACCTTCACAAAAAATCAGGAAGATGCTATATTTCATTGCTGCCTTCAGAATTGGTTTTCTGTAGTGGCAGGGATTTTAAGATGGTTAGAGAAATTATTTGGGACTGTAATTTAAAAAGTTAAATTAATTAACTGTTTAATTAGTGGAGTTAGGTGGTTGTGTCAAATGGGACAATTGAAGTTCTTCATGCCAGAAAGCCAACCCAACTTTGACATTTTGAAAAAGTGGCATCTAGTAATAATTACGAAGTAATGAAATTCAACCAAATTCAATGGCGAAACCAAAACAGAAACATGGAAGAACGCAACTGCCATATTCTTCTGAGACGTCCAAAATGAGTGAATGACTTTTTCTGTAGCGCTAGGCATCTTAAGATGATTAGAGGCATGACTTGAGACAGTAATTAAGAAAGTTAAATTAATCAACTTTTTAATTAGGTGACTGTGTCAAATTGGGGAATTGAAGTTCTTCGTGCCAGAAACCCATCCCAACATTGAGATTCCAAAAAAACGGCCTCTAGTAATAATTACGAAGTAATGAGATTCAACCGAATTCGATGGCCTTCGCTGTTGAAAGCCGTTGCATATCGTTGAATTTCATTACGCCACAACAATTACTAGAGGACGCTTTTTCGAAATCTCGAAGCTCGGATGGGTTCCTCACATGAAGAACTTCAATTCTCCCATTTGACACAATCACCTAACTCCACTAATTAAAAAGTTAATTAATGTAACTTTCTTAATTACTGTCCTAAATGATGTCCTTAACTACCTTAAGATTCCTGCCGCTACAGAAAAAGCAATTCTGAAAGCCCCGAGCAAATATTGCATTTTCCTGAGTTTTTGAGAAGGTTGGACACATTTCTTGAAACACCCTGTGTATATATATATATATATATATATATTGTGTGTGTGTGTGTGTGTGTGTGTGTGTGTGTGTGTGTGTGTGTGTGTGTGTAGCGGGGGGCACAGCTTCTCGCTGTCAAGAGTCCAGACGTCAACAAACACAGTAGTTATAGTCAAAAGTTCGATTACCTTCTCTTAGGCTCCCTCGCACATGACCGAAGGCGAGGCGTAGGCACGTTTATTTTAAGACCCAATTCGTCAGGGTATTTGTACGTTCGCGTCACAACAGAAGCCTAGCAAAATGCTACTTAGTCCGTGTATGTTTTCGTTAAACGCTGACTTGCAAAGGCTGTGGTGGCGCAGTATGTAAGTACAGACATTGTTGAAAAGCTGCAAAAGCAGTCTGCATATATAAACGATGCTGTAGCGAAATTCTGGCACGCTGGAGTGAGATTCTGTAAAGGGTTCATCCACCAAGTGGACTGCCCATTATTGGAATCTTGCAGAATACACTGATTCGAGAGATTTACCTTATTTTACTCATTTATGTAAAATGACATTATCTTTTCGTTTGTTTCTTTTATTGCGGCCGAAGCAACACAACCATGCCTGAAAACCTGGGGACTGCTAAATTCGAGACATGCGTAAAGCCCGAGGGGGGAAGGGAGGGGGGGGGGGGAACGCGACAGAAGAAAACTGGCATATGTTTTTATTTATTGTTTCTCAGAGACGCGGCAACGTCACGTCCAGCTCTTAGTGATTGCCAGTAATGTTTGTAGACGTCAGCGTTCATACTGGCACTCGTAATTATAGAGCGCGTGCACGCGTGCGTAATTAAGAGACAAACTGTGCTGTGTCCCACGACAAACAGTAGCCCCTTGCCAATCTTAGCATGCTTTTCCGCACGACATCGATGTACCGCGGCGAAAGTGACTTCACACGCGTCCCGCACGCAATAGACCAATGCCACAAAACTTTAGAACCGCTGTCCTCAATCTTCTTTTCGCCGTGAGGTTAGGGCTGTTTTTCGTAAGATTTATGGCCGCGCCCGTACGATAGGGTACGACCCTAATTCGCGAGTCTCCCGGGAAAATCGGGAGAGTTTGCAGACACGCACAACTATCCTTGGCGAGTCTCATTGTTTTCCTCTCTCCTCAGTTCGCTACTGTTCAAAGGCACGTCAATGATGATATTCATTCGCAGATGCGACTGTAAATCGAGTGTGGCATCCGTATAAGCCTCGTTTCGTTCCCCTTACCCATTTTCAAGAAACATCTCGCTTTAATAAAAACATTAGACAGTTCTACCCAAGCCAGCACGGAACCCCCCCCCCCTTCCCATCAGTATCACCACTCCCGGCACGTATAGCTTATTGTAGTACAGTGTCGCGGTGCAGCGTTGGCAGCTCAAGTATCGTCTCTGAAGCAAGCCAGGAGTTCGGCCAGTATAGAGCCGAGAATGCGAGCCCCATGTGCCCAGAATTATGTGATGTACAAGGGGTCATACGCACGCTTACATAGGACGACAGAGAACGTTCCCGAATTTCTTTCCTCCCGCGAAGGTATGAATGAAGGACGTGAACGACGAGGTATCAGAAGTCTCTCTTTTTCTCACTTGCCCATCTCTCTCTCTCTCTTTCTTTCTGATGTTCGTGTACACCATGATTCGGAAAAGAGTACTCCCAATGTTATAAAGGTCCTGTGTACGTTAAGCCGTTGCGCAAGGAGGCTAATTAAAACATACGTTCAATTACTCTCGCGCGAGCAACCTTCTTATGCACTCTTCGGGCTTCGTAAGCGCCGCACCAACGCTCGTCTCTAGAGCGCAGCAAGCATCGAAAACAATTTAAACGAACCGTCACCTACGCCGTCCCGAGTACGACGGCACGCCAAGACGTCGGGAGCGCCAGCAAGTTCGCGACACACACGCACGCTATTCGACGGCGGCCGGCCGATAATGCGCACCCGAGTGAGAATAAACGACGCGGGGACACGGAAGGGGAGGAGGGCCACCAGGCCGTCACGGTCAGCCGGACGGAAGCCAGCGACCGCACGCGACCGCTGCCACAGCGTTGCACCCGCCCCGTAGTATGCGAGAAGCTAACTGCCGCCGCGGGGAGGCGAAAAAGACCCCCTCCCTTTCTGCCGTTATAAGAAACAGGTGCTGCGGCTGGCTGGCTCTTTTCGGCGCCCTAGTTGAGAAGAGCAAAGAGGGCAGCACAGGTGAATCAAAAGAGTAGCTGGCAGTCCCCCAAACACGGGAGGAAACAAAAGAGGCGTCCCTCCGCCGCTGCCCCGTATGGTCAGCCACTCCGAGCGAGAGAGCCAGACCAGGCAGCAGGAGGACGTTTCGTTCTTCGCCCCCATATTCTGCAAGCATGCGTCGCATGCTACCAGCGGCCTGCACGCGAGACTAGCTGGTACAGCGCCGCTACGGTAGCAGTGCGTTCGTTGCGCGGTCCCAGGATCGCAGCGTGCACTCGGTTGTCTGCATAGCAGATGCGGTGCTTGGAAACCTTTTTCCAACGGCCAGGGAGATGCGTCAAAATGCGAGGCTGGGAAAAAATAATAGTAACAAAGCAAACCAGTTCGGCAACAAGACCAGCCCGTATCTCTACGGACGCCCTACATTGCGGGAGTCGCTCGTTCGGTGCGCCCCCTGCAAGCACACGCTATTCGCGCCGAGGGGGATGACGACGACGATGCAAAGACGCAAGGCTGACTGACCCCCCTCCCCCCCCTCTTCACGCAAACCAGAGTGGGAATACATTCGGGCCGCGCTCGAAGAGATACTGCAAACCAAGATTAACGTGAGCGAGGACGCTGCAGCGGCAGCAGCCAATGATTCACAGGGCGCCCGCGCCACTCGCAAATCGTATGCAATACAGCGCAGCTGTATATGAGCGCCAGGCCACGTACGTACAATTACACTGTGCACAAGCGTACGCGCTTTTTCACAGACGTGGCGGCCCACGCTGAGGAACTACCATATTTAGCCGATCTACCCTGACTAGTTCGTGGCAGCTCAGCGTAACGTGCAGCACTAGGCCCAAGCGTGAATATGTGATCGGTACGCTATCTCCTGAGCCGACATCGCTTCTCCACGAGTAATCGCGACGTATCGCTGTTACCAGTGATTAGACAGCGCCATCGTCAGTACAATCTGTTTTCCGTCAACGGGGAGCAACCAAATGGCGCGTGTCCCCTTGTAGTAGTAGCAAATGGTTGTTTGCCTCAGAAAATCAATACGCAAGAAGGGAAAGAAAAGAAAAATTTTACAGCTGACAGCACTGTCTCTAGTGTGCGCAGTTGGCACCTGAACGGCGGTCAGCAGTGTGTGAGGAAAGACGGTAGTAAAAGAAAGGAAGAGGGGGAGAAGATCGAGGACTATTTACATATGTACACACAAGGACACAGTGTCGAACAGTTCGCTAGTGGGGTGACCCCCTCGAGAGTGTTTGTCCCTCGGACCTGCACAGAGGCACCGTTAACGTCACGGAGAGCAGTAGGTCGGACATCGAAGAAAGCAACACGTATGCACGCGCAAACCCCTAAATACTCGACTATTCGTTTCTCCCGGGCACGCCCAAAACACGACAGCTTCTCGGTACACATCACATCATTCGTACGAAGCACCAACCTACCCAAACAAGCTGCCTACACGCAAGACGGACGTGCTCGGCGCAGTTGGCGCATCGCCAAAAACTCTCCTCGCCCGATTCGCCTCTCAGAGCAGAAAAATTCGGAGTAAGTCACGTCGCTAAAACGGCGCTCAACCAAGTTTACGCAGAGTCCGCAGACCCTATAGTCTGTACACGCTTCCAGCGACGCAATGAGAACCGTCACGTGCCACGTATAAGGGAGCTTCGAGGCAGGGCACGCACGGACTCGGGTAGCAGCTGTAAAAACAGGCAGCCTTGGCACATAACCAAGACTAGCCGCATCGCCCGCCCCATTCATGAAACGGCACTTAACGTAAGCGCCCATCGGCGACCTTCAATTAATCTCCTTGCACTCAACTGGGGCACACGCATGTGGTTGAAAGCAAGCGAGAGGCAGATTAGACAAGAGATCTCAAAGCCACGTAGTTGTTCGTATCGCGAAACAGGGGTGCGTCATATGCTAATTATGGAAACATGAAAACCAGTTTGGTAAAAGCCTCCGAACGTGCGGACATTTCACGTGGACTTTTATCGAACGCACCTTCCAGGAACGTCAGGCACTAGTGTTCCTGCGCCACTTGCCAACGTATGATCGAAATAAATGCCGAGAAATGTAATAAAACAGGGTAATATAAATAAATGGGGTAACACTGGGCATGTGTAAGCCGCTTATTGCTACCAGTAGTGCACCCCAACCTTTAACTTTCCCCCGTAATGTGAAATTTAAAATTTATTTAGACAGCAACGACAGCCAATCCTTTTTTCTATCGGTAAGGTAAACAAAAAACTGCGTTACACACACACACACACACCGTTTTCATCAACTGGCAAAGGCAAATCTCGCGTTATGTGACCCTCATTTACTACATGCTGATTACAACGTTCCCATCGTAGTGACATCCCCATCATGTGTATACAGGGGCATCGACATGAGTAGGAACATCTGATTCCTGTTTAAGATTGCGCATTTGATATTCCTGTGTATAAAAAACAAAGAAAGGGAAAATTCCTGACTCGAGATGTCCTTATAGTAAGCGGTATATAGAACACGGTATAAAAGCCACGCTTCTCTTTTCATAAGAAACGCAACTCGTGTGACCAATGGGCATATCCGTCGGATATTGACGATCTGCACGTTTCACAGACTCGCGTGCGCTGTTTTTCTACAAGACACGGCGAGAGGATGGCTACACGCGTGGACAGGCGCTCGCGTTTGTTGCTGCCCATCCCCGTCCCGCCGGGGAAACACGCTCAAGGCAGCGCCCAAATGACCACCCTTCCAGCGTCGCAAGGTCACCCCGTCCTGCTGCTCCCCAGCCGCCTGGAAACGGCGAGAGGAAAAAAAATATAGAGACTGGGGGAAAAATAAAGCCCGTTCGCTCGTAAACGATGCCCCGGGCGCATTTCCTGCCCGTGCGACTGCCAAGGTTACGAAACAGAAACTTTTGAAAACATTAGCGGCGGCTCCCTCGAGCCACACACTCACAACACGGATTGCGCCCTGCACTTGGCGGCAGAGGGTCCGGAATATGTCAAAGGAGTCGCCGCTCGCCCGAAAGATCGCTTGACGCCGCCGCCTTTTTATGTACGCGCGTTTGCGAACAACACACAGTCCTCCACGAGTCGTCGACGACGAGCGGGATGACGACAAACGACGTTGAATTCGCTCCAGAAACGGCCCAAACGAGGATCATGTGCCTCGCGCGCATGTGCCGTTTATATAGAAGCAGTTCCGCACGAGAAGGCGTAAACACACACCCATCGCTCAACTCGTGCGCGAAAGAGACGCACGAAAGCCAGCCGACGTCAAGTGGATGTACCGACGTTTCCCGCCGCTTACTCAAAAAAAAAAAGGAAAAAAAAAGAGAGAGACGTGAAGGCGAGAATTGGTTCTGCGAAAGTTGGTCGTCAGACAGAACGCCACACGCCTTTTAGACCAGCGACTACGCAACAGTACACAGGTGTGACGCAGTGATCGGCATGCCGCAGACGCCTCGTCCCCGCAGCAACAGGAGGGTTAGCTGCTGCAAGGGCCAGACAGCAGTCTCTTCCCCGGCAGGCGTGTCCTCCTCGCCCGTCGAGGGGCATGACCGAGATACCGCGGAGTTCCCAGCGGGCGGTACACACCGGATCGGTCCGCGTCCTGCCCGGTAGTATCCAACATGCAAACAAGACTCCCTCCAGCGACTACGCAGCCCTTAAAAAAAAAAAAAAAAGCGGGGAGAGAGGTGCGGAGCTAGGCGGGCGTCCCGCAACGCAGCGTACGAACACGCGCCAGCAGGTCTGCCGATTCAGAGCCTGAATGTCCAACGAGACGGAATGTACAACGAGACTGAATGTCCAATGGGTCACGTGACCGGCGAGACTGAATGTCCAACGAGACGGAATGTCCAACCGAGACGGAATGTCCATCGAGACTGAATGTCCAACGAGACTGAATGTACAACCGAGACGGAATGTACAACGAGACGGAATGTCCAACGAGACGGAATGTACAATCGAGACGGAATGTCCAACGAGACTGAATGTCCAACGAGACGGAATGTCCAATTTAGAAGAGATAAACGTGTCCTCGTTTGAAATTTCTCAGACAACTTATTCATTGGGTTAAGATAGCCTAACGGAAGATCGCATTTTTTGTGTGTGTTTTGCAAATATTGACTGTCTGTGGCGTCGGGCGTCGTATTTTTGTTTCCGTATTCGCTTTACTGCATTTACCATAATTTCAAGTTTTGTTAGTTTTATTTCTATTTTGTATTTTTAGTTTTCATATGTATATTGAATATGTTACTTTAATGCTTTATTTTGGTTGTTTGCATACTTTGCTGTTCCTGTTTATCTTTGTCATAAATCGGACATCACAGCCCCTTAAAGGATTACGAGAGGGCGCTCCCTCGTCCACTCTGCGCGGTATCTATACCAGCGTTTCATCCCTGAGAGTGTTACCAGCGCCACTCGTAGCTAAGGCGGCGAGTGTGAAACACTATTTTTGCCAGAAAGCGTCACGAGGCAGAACGAATCCCTTGCTATGAAAGTGCGAAAGAAGAATAGTTCGAGAGACTCAGTTATTTGTTAGAAAACCAACAGCCAATTAAGCCAAATAAAACATTGGGGACATTATTTGTTGCTTTTTTAAACTGCGATGTAATAATTATAACCCATATGCAAAGGAATCCAAGTAGACGAAAAAACACCCTTTCCGTCGGTGGGATCCGAACCCGCAACCTTATAATTACGGCGACGATTTGCGCTTGCTAACACTCCCAGGGATCAAGCTCACGTAAATACCCAACAAAGTGGACGAGGGAGCGCCCTCCGTCGTAGCTTAATTGTTAGAGCATCAGACGCGTAATGTGAAAGTTGTGGGTTCGAATCCCACCGAAAGAAAGTGTGCTTTTTCGTCCCATTTAAGTCCTTTCAATTTAGGTCATATTCAATACACTACAGTTAAAAAGATCAACAAATAACGTACCTATGCTTTCCTTGGCTTGATTGTTGGCTTTCTACGAGCCCCTAGAACAATTCTTCTTTCCCCTTAAAGAATGCGGGTCGAAGAAGCTAGGGAGGAAATTTTCCTTTAAAAGTAAATTCTTGGGTTTTACGCGCCAGAACCACGAAATGATTATGAAGCATGCTGTGTGTGGGATATCAGCTTTAGTTTTGACTAACTTGATGGATACATGTCATGGCATTCCGGCTACAAGAGAACTGCAGGCCAGTCTAGGAAAGACCATGCCGTTAAAGAGGTGGTGTCACCAAATTTTGAGGCTATAAAAAGCCTGCTGTAGGCTTTCTCTGTAAGCAAGGACGCTCAGCACGAAGTATTGCACGCAGCAAACGTTTAGAATATATTTTAATTCACTTCCAAAGTCTGTATAAACGCTCATTCTCGCGATCGAGACCCATCACTAGCGCAACTGACACCGACGTCACTGTGTAGGAAGCGTAACGAAAGTTTTAGGGACGTCACACCACATTAGATTGACGTGCAATGAGCGGTGACCTACACCTCCGCTGCACCGGGCCAGTCAAGAGAGCATCAGGCCATCCGCTGCGAACTGCTCATTTTTTCTGAGCTTATTGCCGAAGTAGCCAATCTTGCTCGCCTTTTGCAAAGTGCTTCGCGTGAATAATTTTTCGTTACAACACATAGCATACAGGTAATCGTTGGCGAGAATAAAACCGTTTTCATGATGTTTAAAATCATTTGAGGACTTTTCAGAACCGGCCTGAACACGAGCTTTTCTATAACTCTTCCAATGATGTCGATATTAGTGCTGTGAAGCTCAAGTGAAAAAAAAAAAAAACTGGGTCGGGAACAGACTTGTACGCATTACAGTGAAAGAGCGTCAGCGATTACAATTACCTTTTTAAAAAAACTAACGGATTAGCGAGAAAAAACTGAAAGCTAATCGATTACTCAACAAGGTGACGTACCGGGCTGTTGGTTTTGCATAATTGTTAAACTGTGGTAAAGTTACGGGTACATATTTTTAGGGAGGACGCACATAACAAAAGCATGAAAAGCGCAAACTTTCAACTCGATTTGTTGAAAAGGCATCAAGTTATATGAACACGAGCAAACGGGTGCAAAAAGGAGCTCTTTAAATATTTTTTTTCTTATTTTTAAATACTTCTTTTTTTGCGTCTTGTTTCCTACATTATTCCCTCGTGTCCTTGAGCTTTCTCTCTCTCTCTCTCTATATATATATATATATATATATATATATATATATATATATATATATCCTTGCCATGCGTAATACGCAGTCTCAGTGCCACGTCCTATCACGACGAAACGAATTTTCACGCACGTCGCAAATGTTAGGGCACATTCGGAAAATTTTCACAGCAAATATTGGGATGTGTGGAGCGAAAACGGAAAAGTGAAATTTGTGACCGGGACGGAATGTCCAACGAGACGGAATGTCCAACCGAGACTGAATGTCCAACGAGACTGTATGTCCAACGAGACTGAATGTCCAACCGAGACGGAATGTCCAACGAGACGAAATGTCCAACGAGACTGAATGTCCACTATTGGACATTCAGTCTCGTTGTACATTCCGTCTCGTTGGACATTCAGGCCGCAAGCGCAGGAGCACAAGGTTCCGTCCATGGCACACATGCTTCTTCCGCGAGCAAAGCGAGCAGTAGATAATGAAACACAACGGTACAGCAGAAAGAGAGGAGAAAAAGAAAGCAACTAGCGGAAGGAAGCAGGGCAACACACGCGTACACAGAAAAGCGGGAGGGTAGAAGAGGAGGGGGTGGCGGATACGCGCGACCCCCGGATCGCGTTGCGGACCTTGCCTTCTCCCGCTGCTACGCGGTCCTCTGTGCAACAAACACACACACAGAGCACGGCGTGAGCCGTCGCACCTGGCGTCCCCCCCCTCCCCTCCTCTTCCTTCCTCATACCTTCGCTCCAACGAGCGGCGGCGGCGGCGGACGGACCACCTGGCGGGGGACCCCCACCTGCCCGACCCCAAAAGGCACGGCGTACACCACTTCCTCCCCTCGCCAAATGCTGTCGACGCTTTGATTACTTTGTTTTTTTCCACTTCACTTTTCACTATACTTTCCATTTTCCGCGCACCACAGCCGCCGCCCCCTCATGCCTGCACGGAAACCAGTGCGAATCACTTTCACCATGCCGTATGACCCGTGGTGCGGAGCGCCATGCGGCGCCGAACAATGCCGCCGCCGTCGCATCATCACCTGCGTGAGCACTGGATGGGGTCCCTGCCCGTGTGCGTCTGTCGTGGCCCGCCTGTGACCGCGCGCCCTTGCAGGCCGGCGAGACACTATACAGCGGCGTTTTGTGTGTGTGTGTACATATACACCGGGTCCCGCCGCGTGGAGTGCTCGGAACACACGGCGCAATCCCGAACAAAGGGTTTCCTTGCGCGGCATCCGAAGCATGCGGAGGCCGCGCAACAACCGCCGGGCTTCGGATAGCGAGGGAGGAGGAAGATACATCCGAAAGCACGTCGCGAGACCCGAAACTCACACAAGAGGGTCGCGTTGCGAGTGTTTGCGTCACCTGATGGCGCCCGACGACAAAAAAGGTAGGAACGAGGAGACAGCGCAAAGCTGCAACCACATGGAACGTACACTGACGACGGTTTTATACGCCGCATTCTGGGCATGGCGACACGCCCGGCGTCAGCGCGTTAAACACGCTGTAGCGCCAGTTAAAATGCGTACGAGACCAAGCGTTACAGGGCGAGTACCTATTCTAGACGTCAAGCGAGACATCAAGCGAGCCACCCTAAACTTGCAATATTCAATGTTCTATGTGGTGACAAGTTGGGGCGTATGCATGACATCCACCCTCTTATGGCCATAAAAATGTGTACAGCGAAAAAAAAAAAGATAAAGAACATCAACGATGAACAAAAGAGTTGTTCCTTTCAGATGTTGCGCTGGGCACATTATCGACTAGCCCGGTCATTCGTACACCTCGTCCATAACGCCGCAATCAACTCAAATTGGATGTGGCAACGCAGGCCAACGACACGCCAAATGTATGTCGGGAACACTTTGACGTGGTTTCCCATTTGTTGAAAAATCAAGGAATAAAAGCGGCTCCAGCAAAACAAACTATTGCTCATTTCGCAGCGTGTCTGCACGAAACCAGGTAGTCCAAAGCCAACGGATGCGATGATAAAACCACAACAAATCACGAAACAATGCTGCACAACCGTGCTAACACGCGTAATTACGATGTCCTTCCGTAAGCTGCACAGCCTTACAACCCTGCAACGATTTCTGTGACTTGCGAAGCACCCAAGGACGTTATTAGGTGTATTACGCAGCTGAGACTAATAATAGCGTTTATGTTACGCCTGAATAAGAAACAGGGCTAACGGGACCTTCAGAAACGCGCATGTGCTCAACAGAGCGGAACAGCTAAACAAAGCCAGACCAAATAGTAAGCAACCGCCGATGCGCGGAGCAGGTGTTATGTACTTCAAGGTATCATCAGCTCATAACTGAAGTATGAATGTCGAAGAGTCAAAATCTGTAGCAGTTCGTATATTATCGTTGTAAAAACCAGCGAAAATACGAGACACATGAAAGAAAGGCGCGAAAGCTCAAACGTGTTTCGTTCGCGCGTGTCGCATTTTGATTGTCTTTACATGAGTGTAGGCCTTCACCATACGCGTACGTCGTTGCAATTCATATGTGCGTAAGAACAAGGATGCGGAATCGTGAAATAAACTTTCGTAAGCAATGACACTTTGCGAAAAGCATTTACAATGAGAGGGCGAAAGATGAAAAGGGCGATAAACATTTTCTTTTTTTCTTTTTTTTTGCTTGGAAGAATACTGGTTTGTGCGAAATTTCCGACACACACCTATAGCATTTGCAATCATTATTCGCAAAGAATTGGCAGAATGCGTCGACGTTTAGGCGCGTGAGAATCACGAGGCGTGAGTTTTGAACCAACGCGGGTCAAGGTACACATTTACCTATACCCGTCTGCATCAAAAAACTTATACTGCATTTTACCGCTGGTTTTCTGCAGCTAACCCCATTCTTTATTTCGTATCATTTTCTTTCCTTCGGGAATCCCGCTGGGCGCCGCTCGTGCGAAAGTTGTTTCACAAACTGCGACATTCACCGTGCCGAATCGCGATCGTCATCTCGCCAACGAAACAATGGAGCGGTGAAGCAAGTGGCGTCCGGCAACTATACGGTAGCCGTAGCCATTGATTCAGATATATCGTGACCCACCGTCAATGTTTACTTTTTCTGTGTATTCCCGGGGAAGGTGGGCAATGCTGACCAATCTTGCGCGATGTATTACACGCTACACTGTAAACCACTTTGCACCCTTATGGGGGTTTCAAGCAAGCAAAACACCCTTTTGCCTAACCAAAATTTGCAAAAATTGGGGTGTAGGGGTGTTTTCCTTCCCCGAAATAACCTTTAAGGGGTAATGCCCTAACAAAACACCCTTTAGGAGTTAAGGGTGTTATGGGTTATCGAAACACCCATGGCCCATACCACAGCGTGCCAGATGATAACTGGGACTCGCTGATTAAATTGTCGTTGGAACTTAGGCGAGTTTAGATTAAAAGATATGTCTCTTTTAGGGCTATCTACAAGCGTACGATAAATTTACGCCTATTCTCTTAATGTTTAATGTTCATTTATACGGAACAGGAATATCTCCACCGGCACTGAACGGCGGCTTAAGATACTATGGCTATATATACCAGATGGTCAGTGTAAGGCTGTGTAGCACGACCGCTCTGTCCATGTGGTATTTTACAATACGCTCTGTTGTGTATGCGGTTTGGCGCGTGCGTGTACCTTCTATGCTGATGTCATCTGTAATTGCATGTTCCCTAACTGGTAGATTTTATTTTTCACATTTTTCGGTGATAAGGGTGTTTAGGCCATTGGAAACACCCCATGATGAGGGTGTTAGGCCAGTGGCAACGCCCTATGGTATGGGCGTTTTGATACGTGAAAACACCCTTTTCCTAGAGTGTAAGGGTGTTAGTTATAGACAAGGCAAAACCCCCTTAATGGTGCAAAGTGGTTTACTGTGTACTGCAAATGCGAAGCCGTGCGCACCGTTTACTGCATTAATAAACAAAAATTAATGAACAAAAATGATCAGATGCTGGCGGGCTGTACCGTGACTCTCGCAGACCCCGAAGAAACATGGCTTCACTGGCAGAAGATGATCTCCAGCTGTTCGTATCAAGATCAACTACGGGCTGTCCAGAGGGATCACGATGGCGCCATAAGGCTCGGCCTAACGGTGCCGACGTGGACGCGGCCGGCCTCGGTCTGAAAAGACCGGACTTCAGGACTCCTAATAAAGTTTTGTGAATGAATTAATGTCGAACAGTAGGTCTCTATAGTAGAATTCGGCTTATGCATCCATTAAAAAGCAGATTTTGAGATTTTGCCTATAAGCGAAGTATTAATTTCCGCGACGACGTGTGGCGCGGAGAGGAGGAGCGCGGTCGTGGCGGCATCCAGTGACGCCAAATTGAAGCAGAATTTAAAGAAGCTTCACGTTTAGGCCACGTCGCCGCCGTCAGTTACGCGCCGACAGGTAAGCAGAACGCAGTCTCACGATGCATAGAGAATTCAATTAAACGCCACGACACGTCGCCATCGGCAATTCCAGTACGATCCCCGACACATAAGCTACGGCAATGCGGCATCGACATATTATACGTACGCATTACGTCACGCAAGAACTCTGACACGTTACGCACAGGAGACTGAAAGACCGCAATTCTGGTTTACAATACATGCGTAACAGATACGCCCGTAATGACGTTGTTAATAGCTCGGCGAAACGTTTGTCTGAAGTGCCAGTCACGCAATGGAGTTTTAGAAACGCTTATGGCAAGAAACCATTCTTCCATGCCACCGAAAGCGTGTATTCACGTCAGCCCCCTCTAAGTGCGGGTGCGTATTTACTCAAAACTGAATTCCGCGGCCGTCGAAACGGGGTCTAAGCGCCGGGCATACCAACAGACGTTGCTACATCCTTTGGCCCGCATAAACCGGGCCTTGCCGAGAGGCCCAGCCAGGCTGGCGACGCAGCGTTTCGGCGCGGGCCCCGACCGCTTTCTCAGATCTGCACCAGTTCTGGCCTCAAACTTTAAAATATTCAGCACGGACGGTCTCGCTAAAGAAGCCCCACTGTCAGACACGTCAGTTCTAATCCAACATAATGCAAACGCAAAAAAAAAAAAGAAAATCGATCGGAGGTTACCTAACTTTTCCCCTCATCTCCTTCCTCCATCGACCTACTTTCCGCGAGGCTTTACCTATTTCTCTTAATCCTATGAAGTTATTAACAACGCGAACGCCGTGGTGGAGCGCGACTGAAATTTCTTTGTGCGGCAACGCCGACAACGCCTCGGAACGACGAGACGGAAGAAATTTGTGTGTGTGTGTGTGGGGGGGGGGGGGGGGGGGATTCGGAAGAAGGTGATCGAAACCGCCACCTTAATTTCAAGCGCCTTGACAGAGAGAGAGAAAGAGAGACGGTGTCGTCGTTCAGTCGCGCGTGCCAAGGCACGAAGCAGTTCGCTTCACCGAGCATCGAAATTCACAGCCGCCACCGAAAGGAGACCAACAGAAGGGGGGCGGCAAAAGTGGATCATAGCTGGCGAAAACGAAACCAGCCAGATATATCCCGCCAGGCAGCTCACATCGCCCCGACAAGACACCAAGCGATGGAACGACGGCGGCTGCGGGCCATCAGAACGCTTACAAAATAATGAGAAGCGCTCGACGAGACAGCAGTGCAAATCGAAAGCGAAGTGGAAAGAGGATTTTCATCGCGCTGCAACGGGAGAGAAAGTTTCACAGCGCACAGAGAGAAAGAGAAGAGATGAGCCGGCGCCGTATAGCATCACGGGCCCAGAAGCAATTAAGGACACGCTCGAAACGTAGAAAGCAGAGTAAAAACAAGTTATATAGAGATATATAACCTGCGCCGTCGGTGCGCGCACACGCGGACTGGAGAGTATTATTCCCACCGAAAATTGAAGAGACGACGACCGGATAGTAGAAAACCGTGAGAAGGGATTTAAAAGGTTAAGACGAAAAAGAAAGAAGGAAAAGCACGAACGAATTAACTATAAGGGATGTGCGCACCCGTCCGCAGACGGCCCCCGCCTACGCAGCTCGTTCCTTCTATCTCTTTCAACAGCGGTGTGTGTGTGTGTGTGTGTGTGTGTGTGTGTGTGTGTGTGTGTGTGTGTGTGTGTGTGTGCGTGCGTGCGTGCGTGTGTGTGTGTGTGTGTGTGTGCGTGCGTGCGTGCGTGCGATACGCTTTGCATCGAAGGCTAAGTTTAGTCTAGAGCAAGGAGCAGAGTGGAGAGGCTGATGGGGGCGGTGGTGGTGGTCCCCGTGCGCTGTTAGGCGAATATTCCGAAGCCCGGCCCGGTGTGTATTTATTGTACACGGTCGCTGCTGCTTTTCCTTCTTCCCAGTTTATCGCCGAACGCGCGCCACCGTATTGCTTGAGTTTTTACGCGTTATTTTTCTATTCGCACGTGCCGCGAGGCGGCATCCAAGGGAAAGAAAGAAACGGGGCTGGGTGGTGGAGAGAAGACCTAGCCGTGCCGAAAGCGAAGCGAGAAAAAGATATATAAGACAGACGTCGTCGTAACCCTAACAACTCAATCATAAAAACAAGAAGAAGAGCACGGGCGAGGGACGGCCGTGGCCCCGTGAGAATAGCGTGACCAGATATACGCACAGCCCAGCCTGGAGGCGCGTGCACGAGCCTCGGCGGCGATCGCATCGGACCACCTCCTTTATACTTAATCGGCCGCGCAGATCCCCTCCTCCTCTCGCGCGCATGCCTTAACGCGATTAAGGAAGGAAAGGAGGACGCGACAGGACACAGTCGACCCAGATAGGAGGACAGCGGCAGCTGCGCTACACGTCGTCCCTTTTGTTTTATCTCGCCGTGCACACACACACACACACACACACACACACACCGAGCAATGTCTCGCACTGAATTTCGCGGCTCCTCCTCGGGGAGCCCTTTATACGACGCTCGCGGCAGAGAAGGAAGAGCAGACCGACCGGCGGTGCAACGATGCGTGCAGCACTGTACTGCGCACGCACACAAGGCAGACGCGCGAGCTCCGCGTAGAGCGGCGGGCGCTTCTCGCTTTCTGCACCGACAAGGTGGAACGTACGGACTGCGGCAAACGGCGAGTTTAGGTATTAAAGGAAGAGAGAACGGCAAAAAATGAATGAAGGGCGAAAGGCGGGATGTCCTAAAAAGCAGCAGCTAAGCCCGTGAACGTCCGGCGATCGAAGACGTCCAACTATGCGCGGCGAACAGCGCGTATAACGTTCGCATGATCGCGCGACTATACAGAGGACCTCCCTAAGCAACGCGCAGCTATGGCAACACAAGGGGACGATTAGAGACAATCGCGGTAAAGCGTGTTGAGGTGTGGTCAAGGAAAACGGGCTCCGCTCTGCGAGAATCGTTCTTTATGATATACCCGTGTACAATGTGTACAGTGCGTACACATCGTGAACGAATAGTTAAGGGGCTACATGCAACAGGAACCTCGCCGTTCCCTTTCAGTGATGAGACAGAAGTTAAACGGTCGAATATACGAGTTCCAACGTTGTTTATTTGTTTTTATAACAACACGGTGTGATCAAACGTATATGACACCAGGGATGGCCCCGGACACGCTTGCCCGACTCATCCACAGGGGCCTTGCAGAATGCCACCTGCAGAGCCAATCTCTCTCTCTCTCTTTCACACACACACACACACACACACACACACACACACACACACACACACACACACACACACACACACACACACACACACACACACACACACACACACACACACACACACACACACACACACACACACACACACACAGCCCGATAGTAATAGAGTATTCAAAAACACGCATGAAATGGCCTAGATGCTCAACCACAGTTCTATTTCTCTCCTCGATAGTTCCGCTGGTCGTCTTGTATATTAAAAAAAAAAAAAAAACACGGAAAGAAAGAAAAAAATAATGACGCTACGCAGTGTAACTCGAGCGCTGGTGATTGCTCGGTCCACATTCCTCGGAGGACACCGAGCGAGCAATGTGATTAGCCTAACCAGGATTTACGTTTCGCTCTAGAGAGAACATAAGCGCGTTTCCTATACAGAGCACGTTCTCGGACATCTTACAAACAGCGCGGGAGATGAGGGACGAACACAGAAGAGCCATATATGCCTTTTCTGCATATTCAATTTGCGCGCCGTTATTAGATGACCATGGATAAACAATTCACCCGAACTTCCACTCTAGTCACGCCCTTCATGCAAACGTGCGAATATGGGTCACGTAAACATGTGTATATATGCACCACCGGCCTTTTTCGAGTGGAGCCCTTTAGGGTCCCGGGCTGTCGTACGCTGTCGCAGTCTCGTGTAGCTTGGCGTAACGCAGGCAAAACCACGAATGGCATAGCTATCTGTAGCACTACTGAGCGCGCTCGCGCCAAGGAGAAGTCTTCTTCCTCTTGTTCTTTGAGCGCCTCGGTGATCATATCAAGTGCGGAGTGCTTTAGGGGCCCGGGCTGTCGTGTGCTGTCGTCGCTTGGTGTAACGCAGGCAAAACTACGTATAAAATTAGAAAAAAAAAGGAAGCAAGCGAGAAATAGAAAGAAAGGGAAAAATATAAAGAAAAATAGAAATAAATAGAAATAAGAGGAAAAAGAAAAGGGGGGAGGAAAGAAATAGAAAACCGAAGAGAAACAAAGAAGGCTGCCCAGTTCCGTACTTCCTTCAGGCTTGGCACCCGAAGCTGCCTGAATTTTTTATGACCGCCAATGTCCGTCCGTCCGTCATATATATTGCCACGCGCGCTTCTTTTTCTATTTTCATGTAACCGACCCGTTACACGTGTAACCACAGCCCTGAGCCCGCCGCGCCGGGATATCGAACATTCCAGATTATTTTAGATTGTTCCGATAAGCTTGAGCGCGCAACAAGAAGTACAGTACACAGTTTATTCTGGAACTTTAACGCGGCCACCAACGATAAGGCTGGAATTTTCTACGCTACATGTATACATGCCGACTCGCCTTACCGCTGATCAGATTACCAACGGCCGACGGTGTGATCGCCCCCTATCAGTGTACAGCGTGAATTGCTTCTAATTTGACATTTCGTTTCCTGGGCACAAGTTCGCCCAAATAAAGAGTTTCTTCTTTAAACAGCCCGAGTGCCGTCTTCTTCAGAGTCACGACCACGCGACGATATAACCTAGCTCTCTTCCTTTACTAAGCTCTGACAAACGTGCCTCCATGTAAAGGAGCTACCGGAAATAATCATGACGGCGCGAAAAAAAAAAAAAAGTGGAACAGGATAGCGCAAGTCACCAGTTCGTACGGCTCTGTTCTCAACAACTAACGTGCTATGCAAATTACAAGATAAAGTGAAAGACAGGACGGAGTGCAGACTGCCAACTGCTTACTATAGTTTGGCACGACCCAATAGTCCGCAAGGAAGTATCACATGTTTTTTTCCAATAGGCGCGTCGCCTTTTTTTCTTTTTTTTTCATTCTTTCCCCCCACGAGTAAGTAGCATCGCGACGTTCTACAACGCTGCCACTAAAGGAATAATTCTCGCTTCTCGAAATGTAGTCGAGCTGCGACGGCATACACTGTACGTGCTTTGTAAAAGCGTCTTAAAAGAGATCATACGGGTCAAAGCCGACAAAAATATTCCATGAGCGTAGGTTATGTATACAAAATAGCCGAAAAAAAGATTTCATCGGATAAACTTTTTTTTTTTTTCTCCTTGAGCACCTGGTAGATGAATCATAACGTCCAGCAAAAGGCAACCGACAAGTGAAACCGAAACCATGCAGTTGATCTATATCCAGTTTGTTTGTTCACGAGTGAATGTTTTGGAGCGGTTTGCGTTGCGTTTGCAAGAAAACGCATGTTTTCTTTGTGGGCGGCAGATCCGTTTTGCTCTCGACCTTCTGGTCAAACGAACGAAATATGTTGACTGTAAGTTCATATCATTTACTTGAGTAGCTTACAGAATCGCCATGCCGCAAATATTCGTAGTCTACAGCGTGAAAACAGCGACACTTTTTATTTTCGGCCGCCCAGTGTCGTCACAACGTGGTGCATGCGCGTGCGTGTACCCCCCGCCCACCTCCGAGAATCCTAAGAGTACGTGGGCCTCCGCATATCCTTACACAGCTAAGGGACTCCAAGACCCGGAATAACACACGTGCCTCGCATGTCAGTGTCCGTGGAGCACAGAGCGCTGCTTTGACAACGCGTTTACGCGTCCTCCCGAACAAATATGCCGAATTCAACAGGCGTGCACATCGACAACGGCCGTGCTTGTTCGTGCACAGGCGCGTAAAACCTACACATAATAATCAATCTTGTATATAGCCTCTTCCAGGGACCTCGTGTCACCCATGTATTAATTATAATAATAGTTGAGTTTTAACGTCCCAAAACCACGATATGATTATGAGAGACGCCGTAATGGAGGACTCCGGTAGTTTCGACCACCTGGGGTTCTTTAACGTCCACCTAAATACGCGGGCCTCAACCATTTTCGATTCCTTCGAAAATGCGGCCGCCGCGGCCGGGATTCGATCCCGTGACCTGCGGGTCAGCAGTCGAGCGCCACAACCGCTAGACCACCGTGCCGGGTCCGTGTCACCCCTGCCCTGTGCGATAGCTACGGGCGCGTTCTATGTCTGAGAACTTCCTCATCGCACCAGCTAATGATCTAACCACGTGACCACCATCGAATATAAACCTTTATCTTTCCCTGGCACCGCTTTCTGTTTCAGGTCTTATCTGTCAAAATCAGTACTTGACACACCATGGACTCCACAAACCCTGCGAAATCTCAAATTAAAAGAAAAAAAAATCACGTTCACTCCCGACATTTGCACATTGTCATCTATTATCGCTGCGCTTATCGCGTCTCCCTTCGTCGCTATCTAAATAGTCTTCTTAGCTGCGCACACACCGCTAGAGTGTATACGCTAAGCAAGGCACAAACGACAGATGAAAGCAAGCAAAACAAGTGATAACAACGATCGTAGGTCATCTCTTAGCCTCCTCAGCATCTCCGCAGCTGTCCATTTCCATTTGGTCGTGTTTTGGTCCATTCGGTCGCGTCATACGATCTTAACCCAACGATTGAGTTGCGAACCAATCTTTAGGGACGATGTATTTTCCTGGGCATCTTTCGTCCACTTTCTGTAACGGAGTCTCACGACGACGATAACTTGTGACCGAATGAAGCTTGTCTCGGGTAGAGGCCTTCTAATTATAGCTAGGCACCTAACACAGCCAAACTGCACAACCACGACAAGGCAGGTACACCGTGCGCGAATAAACGAATTACTGCGCGACATCATTGCAATTCCTTATTGCGCTTGCTCTAATTTATGGAAAACATTAGCTGTCAAGTTGCACTTTCATGAGGCAGCTAATAATAATAAACTTCCATAAAATTACACACAGGCTTCACTGAAAATCGCAACCCCAATCCCTTTTATGGCGTCCTTTTCTTTCACAGGGCGCCGGGCACATTTATCCGTGCCTGTTTTTACTGTGGACAGTAAACGGAACGTGCGAGTGGAAAAACCAGTCCAAATGCGTACCCTACTGGAGCGTGCGAGTCTGCGTAACCAAAGTTAAAGGCACACTAAAGTGAAACAATAAACTAATATAGGCTGATAAGTTATACTCCGAAAACTCTAGTGTCCTTAATTTCACCACCGCAGGTTTATTAACAGATGAGAAAATAAATGCCAACAAGTGTCGCTTTTAAATTTCCCAACGAAATCTCCGATGGTGACGTCACGAATTTCAAATATTTTATTTATTCATTTTTTCGTATTTTGGCCACATTAGCTTAAAGAAATTTCTTGAAACTTGGTACGTTAGATATCTGGCTCCCTCGGAAGACCGTGTACTTGGCTTTTACCGATTAGGAACGACGTAGGCCCTAGTAGATGCCGTCAAAATCTATGACGTCACGGCGACTGGTGCGGGCGCTTCAAGCTGGTGTCGCTACCCGCACTTTCTTTTTGCGCGTTTTTCCGCTTGCCAAATGTCTCTTCGCAGCAAGCGTGGTGTTTTTGGTATCGTGAACGAGTAATTTACCAATGCGAGAAAAATCACTGCTGAACACATTCGCGGATCTCGGTACCAGATGTAGTATATGTATGCCCTTTGAACTGACTCACTTCATCACCACCAAATATACAGAGATGTCGCCACTCGCACAGCGGCGTGCCGTTGAGCGTTCACATGCGACGGCGGTAATACGCCCACGAAGTATACACGGCAAGGCAAAACTCAGCTATACTTTCCCTTCCTTTCGCAGGCACTGCACGTACAAGCGTGCATGTGTCAGCCCGAAAACCTTATCCGCGGCGGCAGAGTGAATCCGTGTCTGGGCCACCCATCGCCTCCTTCCGACATGGCGGCAACGCCCCGACGAGTCGCGGAATAACAAGAAAAACCGAAGCGATTAGCAAGTCAAGTTCGTCCGCGCGCATTGAGCAACGCGCGCAGGTGTCGAACCTTGCAGCATGCAGTTGCCGCGTGACGGGAGTGGGATGCGATCGCTAGAACGTCCCACCATTGGAAGTTACCCCGCAGAAGTCGTCTCCCCAAAATAAAGGAGAGTATACTGACACATTTCAGAATTCGCAAAAACGTACCATCCCAGCACAAGACATAAGCACACTTAATTATGCAGGTTTCCAAACAAACAAGGTCGGTCTTTCGGAATGCCGACCTAGTAGTAGTAGTAGTAGTAGTAGTAGTAGTAGTAGTAGTAGTAGTAGTAGTAACAATAATAATCGTTGGTTTTTTAAATCCCAAAACAGCAATATGATTATGAGCCACGCCGTAGTGGGACGCTCCGGGACTCCGGATTCTAGCATCTTGCCTCCATCGAAATGCGGCCGCCGCGGCCGAGATTCAATCCCGCGACCTTCGGGTCAGCAGTCGAGTACCATAACCACTAGACCATAGCGACGAGGTAACGCCGGCCTCGACGTCACCGACGTTACCTGCAGCGCGGATTACCTCCTGGGGTTACTTAATTTACACGTAGACCTAAGCGCACGGTCGCATTTCGATGGAGGCGATGGAGCGGCCGTGCCATGAGTACTGTACTTTTCTATGTCCTGCACTGCCTGACCCTTCGTTTTATGCCGAAAATAATGAAGAAAGAAGCTGTCAAGTTGAAAATGACATGCCATCGCGCCCTCAGGGCTTCACCGTTATCGTGGTGGAAGCGGTGCAAAACGGCGCTCGGTCGCGTGGCGACTGCGACATCGGACGCAACCGCCCGCGCGCACGTCGAAGATCGAGCTTCATCTGCGGATTGCGAAACCACGTGCGTAATCCACGGAGTAGGGTAAACCGAAGATGGACACGTCTGCAAAGTTTCGTCACCAGCGTCTTCGTCGCGTTGGAACGAACGACTCTCTATAGGCCGTATATACACCACGGCCACGGTGCCTGAAGACACGACAGCCTCGCGAGTATAGTGGCCTAGAATAGTACATTTTAGCAAAGTCGCGATACACGGTGCGAGAGATTTACGGCGACGTTGCCGCCGGCTGGCGGCCGGCCGGCCGCGAAAGAGAGCTGTCGTAACAATTTGAATTTCGAAACGGCGTTTTCCCATCGTGTGCGGGCCCCGGTGTACAGCGTTTGTACGATGAGACAGTAAATAGCAACGCCAAATAATGAACGAATAGTGGTACGGTTCGTCAAGCAGGCGAAACGAATACAAAAATAGTGCGCCCGCTCGAAGTACGAAACTGCAGCCTCATCGGACTCGCGCAAGACCGTTCAGTGGCGTAACAGCTACGCAAGTGATAGTAATAATATCTGGGGTTTTACGTCCCAAAACCACGATATTGCTGCGCAAGTCGATTTTTATTCCAGACTGTTATGTAACTAACGTATATGCACGTTTCCTTAGTGCTCCGGCCGCATGAAGAATGAAGTATTTCCACAAAAGTGCAACAAGCGACCACCTCATCGTAAAAATCGCTTATATTGGCCTAAAGAAAGACATGAGGATTTAACGCAACGCGGGAAAGGATGTCGTGCCGATGCTGCATGCATAATTTCCGTGCAAACTCGTGAAACTCGAAGTGCGCTTCACAACGGTCTGTAAAAACCACACTGATGATTTTTTTTTTTTTTTGCAAGATCTGACGACAATAATGCATTTTGACCATTTCGACACAGTTCCGCGTGCATCTGATGTCAAATCAGGGATGAACACGCTCCTAACGCTTCCGTACGTGTTTAATTTTGAAGGGTTAAAGGTACCCAATTCAGATTAAAGAGTCGTGTACAAAGAGACTGAGAAGGTTATTGAGCGGTTTGGAGCTCGAAAGAGCAGCAGCGCATGCGTGCTACGACGAAGCGTTCACAGTTAGCCCCATGTGCGCCTCCAAGGGTAAGCTGAAACAAATGGTGCAGAAAGCAGGCTGGCCTCCTTGAAACCCCTTAACACATGGTTGCGTTCAAGGATGCATCACAGTATTCGCCAAAACGGGACCTGCTAAACGAAACATGACAGAGCAACTGAAAGAGGAGCAAAAGAGTGCCGTGTCGAGCAAGAACGAACGACTTCGATATGCCGTGAAACCAAACTTCGCTGTAGGTAGATTCCAACATAGCCATCTCATTTTGAGGGCGACCGCTGGTGCATACGAGCACAGTGAAACGCCTCGTCTTCCTCCTAATTGGTTAATGGGTATTTCACGTCCCAAAGTGACTCTCGGGAAATGATAGACCCCGTAGAGGAGGGATAATTTCAGCCACACGGCGTTCTTCAACGTGCACTGACATCGCACAGTACACGGCCCTCTCTAGCATTACCCCTCCGTCGATATGCGACCGCCGCGGCCGGGATGGAACCCGTGTCTTTTGGGTCAGGAGCCAAGCACACCCAAGCACCGTAAGCACTGAGCCACCGCGGTGGGACAGTGATCCTGACCTTGAAGACGCGGGTTCAAGCCCCAGCCGCGGCGGTCGCATATCGAAGAAGGGGATATGCTAGCGTGGTATAGCACATGTATATGGCTCCTAAAGGATCGAAAGTGAGTGATCGAAATTTCCAGAGCCCACCACTACGGTGTGCCTAGTAAACATGTCGTGGTTATTGGCACGCGAAAACCACACAAACTATTATGTCCGAGAATGAAGAGAGATAGAGATTTAATCCCCAATCATGTGGACCAGCCCGCAGTAACCGACTGCCGACGAAAGGTGTAAACGAGGAGGCCAGAACATTTAAGTATAGATCGCTTCAGAACGACGAGTCGTCAAAAAGCCGCAGAGCAAACCGCGACTCGACGGGAGACGAGGCGAAAGACGCACGTACACGACTGGCGCGCGGTTTTATGCGTGCGTCAATTTCGATCGGTGGCGGTCGTTTCGCGTGCGCGCGGACCTGCCAACAACCTGTGCGCGTGAAAATACCGCGTTGTCGAAAAAAAAAAAACAAAATAAACGCGTCATTAAAATCTCAGCGTAAGCGCGTCGGGGGCAGCGGGGCATACCGATCAATCGTTTTCGCCGAGCAAACAAGCCGCGACCCCTGACACGGTGCTCGATCATTAGCGACACCCAATCACGGTCACCGCCGCCGCCGCCTTTTTGATCTTTAATGGGTGTGTTGCTGCATGTGCGGAGAGTGGACCTCTTTTCACGACCCATTTAACACCGCGCATACATGGCAGCGCCGCGTGGACGTACACACCATAGAAACAAGTTTACAAGGCAAAGCGCTGTTACGGCTTAATCGAACGCCGTCTCCTCGCCGCAGATGCTGTTAACGACGTGCGCACGCGTGGGAGATGGTTCAAAGGAGCTAATGACGCGTTTCGACGCATTCTGTGAACGCTTTGGTCAACGTTCACCGCCATGACCCGAGCGCATGCATATGTTAAAGTGTTGACCGATCATTGGCAACACAAATGAAAAAAATCAAGCATCCTAATGAAACAACGTGCGCTGTTTAGCTGCGAAACACATAACTACCTTTAGAGAAAATAAAATGCTGTAGGCGCGCGCTCCACACCGGCCATGGTTGGGCAAACATGTGGTGATGCGCCGGTTTATAGCATGACGTTGACTTCTACTGACATGTCAATAGCGGCGACATGATTTTTTTTTTTTTTTTTTTTGAAGGCGAAAGCTTCAGATGCCTCATCAAACGCGAAAACTGACTGCCGGCATCAACACGAACGATGCAAAATGTCACGTGATCACAGACGCCGTCACAGATCGCCAAAATTTGTGACGCCATCATGACGTCACGTGATTCCGCAATAATGTCACATCGTCGCTTGGTCAAAGAAAGGCCCATCCCCGAGGCAGTGCGACATCACGTGTGATAAAGAAAGCCCCCTTACTGCATCCCACGATGCAGTAAGAATCGCAAGCAAGAATCAATACAATTAACTGAGGATGCACAAGGTACCGAGCGAACTTTTTTTTTTAATGCTCGTGTACTTGGCTTTAGGTGCATGTCGAAGAACCTTATTACGCGGCCAAAAAACAAATGCGCCAGAACCCGGAGCCTGCGCTATAAACGTGTGCCTCGTGTTAAGACGGTCGTTTTAGAACGAACAGCCATAACAGTTAATTTACTCTACGTACAAAAACAACACCGGCAACCTCGCAGCGCAGTCAAACGTCGAGCGCAAGGAGGACACCTCTCACCGAATCGCAGGAAGTATACGCTCTGGGTCCGAGGAGGGCTTGACCCTCCGGCATGCACTGGCCTGTGGCGGGCAGAGATGCGCACGCTCCCAACGCGAGGGAAACAATTACGTGGAAAGTTCAACGACTACGACCTGCCGCCGACGCCCAACTTCTTCACACCGCCCGATTAACCCTCAGCGAAATAGATTAGCGTCTGTTTCGCTGAGGGTTAATCACACACACACACACGTATATATATATACATCCCCGGCCCCCGTTGGTCGAGTCCGAAAGAAAACGAGTTCCGCAATAGATGCAAAGATGAAAAATGAACGTCGTGCTCCTCACGAAGGCCTGCCACTGGTCCCCCGCTTTCCGGGATAAAGGTGGGAAGTAAACAGATCTTTCAATGCAACATCTAGGACGGGTGCTTGGTCATCATTATTGTCAAAAAACATGCTAGCCATAACCTGCGCATTAAACGAACGAAGTGAACGGTGCGATTTAGTAAGGGTATGGGGCAGACTTGGCGCCAGCCTTTATATGATTATGGGGGGCTTTCTTCAGTTGTTCTTCCCGGGAGGAGGAGGACTGACACTACAGCCGGTAACGAACTAAGAACAAATGTGAGCTCTGCCCACAGCCGTCGCTGTTCCACCCAAATAGAATTTGCATAGACCCCCCTATTCAATCGTACTTTCTCATTTTCCTGACGTTAATTGGCACTCTTTTCCCACACAGACACATGGTTTTCGCTGGTTTTCGGTCGAAAATTAGAACTTCCTGCCCAGTGTCGGCAAAAATTCCTACATCACCTCTCAACCGAACGTAATATTTTTAAGTAGGGACGACAAGCTTTTAATTATTAGTACGTGTAGTAAATACATTAGCAGCTAAAAAGTACTCATGGTAAGAAAGAATACCACCTAGCACGACTAATCCGCCGCAATGGTCTAGTGGTGACGGTGCTCGAGTGTCGACTCGAAGGCCGTGGGATCGAATCCCGGTCACGACGGCCGCATTTTCGATGGAGGAGAAAATGCTTGAGGCCCACCTATACTTAGATTTAGGTGCGCGTACCCCAGGTTGTCGAAATTTCCGGAGCCCTGAACTACGGGGCCCCTCATAATGATAACGTGGTTTTGGGACGTTAAACCCCAACAATTATTACTATTATTACCAGCACGACTATCTCGCACAGATAAAAGGCAGGTAGGCCGCAGTTCTCGTGGCGGAGCTTATGTCCATTCTTAGGTTGTAACCTAAGATTAAGGTTGTAACGTAACATTAGGTTGTAACCTAAGATTGTAACCGAGATGAAGGAACAGCCACAGCGCGTGAAAAGACGTCGCCTTCTGCACGGTGCCGCTTTGTTAAGAAACTCTCCATGCAACGCGGATGGATTCACCCAGCGAATACCTCGGCATCATACCCTTCGAATGAACCGATCTTTAAGACGGCGTCTTCCTCAGACTCAACCGTCCCCTTTATGCAAATGAGCATGACATCGACGATTATTTCTGACCGAATTCAACTTGTCTCTGCCTTACTTAGCCAAGCACTTCACATGGCCCAAACGTTTCATAACCATGGCAAAGGCGGATACTAGTGAACAAACGAAAGTACCAAAGTGGACGACATTAAACTGACTCTATAGTGCACTTTAGTTCTGTGGAAACTGAACCATCTTATAAAACATTGATAAGGCGACAACGAATATTTCAAGAAGACCTCTAAAAAAAGAATGCGATACTGTCCTTACTTGATATCAATCCAACCACTAAGTTTTTTCTCTCTCTATCTCTCTTTCTTTTTTTTTTTCGCGTACGGTGCCAACTGAGCAATACGATGGAAGGCAATGGCCGGCATGTGTGCACCTCACGTAGAGCAGCGATGAAAGCGCCGATAATTAGCGACGCAGTCTGGCAAAAAAAAAAAAAAAATTCTGGGCGCAGTTCATAATCACCCGAGAGGCACTCTAACGGCTACACGTACGTACGTTCGCGCGCGATAGCATCAGGCCGGCAAGCCCGACGATTTGAGTTGGCAAAAGAGGGTATTTAACCGTTCCAGAAGGGGCCCGCACTATATACAGAGGTCCCTGTAATGGCGCATTCTGAGTGCTCTGGCAGCGCTATAAAAGAGAGTCATGCGAATTGCTAGCGCTATTTAACGCGAACAGTAGCGAGGCCTATAACAAGTAATAATATAGTTCCATTATCACCGCTGAAACTTCTTTATGACAGAAGCAAAGTTTATAAAATGATGTCCACTAATTGTGCTGCTGTACCGGCGCACCCAGCTGAATGTATCGTGAGTCAGGCATAAGCAACGCAATACTCTGCCCCCTATGTTCATATTTTCGCATCTGTACACAGTGCGGTTACCGCCGTATACGCGAATGTAAGGCAGCTGCAACTAGGGTGTTTTAGCAGTGCCGATAATACCGTGTCGTTTACGCTACGATGTATGGTCGTTCTATGTTTGCGCACGTTTTACGTAGTTTTAAACCCATGCGCATACGGAATTACGTCGCTGCCGAAAATTTGCACCAGCAATCAAACATAATGCATTTGTTTAGGTTATGTGCTTGCCTGGTAGGTCTCTCCAGCGCTAGATGGCACCACGTATTCAGGCCGCTCAAATCTGTGGCTACAGTAATCAGGTAAAATGCTAACGCTAACAAGGTTGCGGGAAAGCTAAAGCTCTCTTATAGAGTGATGGGAAGAATGCATGAGTTAGTGGACAGCGACGTTTAACGTCGCGGCGATAGAAGCGATGTAACTTAGTACAAGCCAACGTTATACTAGACTGGTACAAGCCAGGTACCCTTCAGCCGGTAAGGTATTTTACTGCGCGATGTGGTCGGCTAATGTGTCACTAGATGTCGCCACAAGCGCTGTGGTGGCCATCCTTAAACGGTAGGGAGTTTACGGTCGAGATAAAACACTCATCTCATATTAGTACCAGTTTCGTGAGATAATTAATATGCGTAAACAAAGATCAAAATACAGATAAAGCTGTGTAACAGCAAACACGCCAATCGATACTGACGATGCATCTCGTGTTTACAGTTATGGACCCCTGGCGAAAGGTGAGCACGCACTCTACGAACAAAAGGTAAATAGGCAAAAACAGTCTATACACATATATCACGCTGGAGGATAAAACGGAAGTGATTGATGGGCGGCTATTGAAAAAGCGGATGCGTACGCTCCAGGCGTGGTAAATAGATTTTCCGCCACTTGCCGGCTGGCTCAACGGTGGCACGCACGAAAGAGAAAATGATAAAGTAGCTTAGGAAAGACACAAATAAAGCGAGACTTCAGCGACGAGCTAGCTCTACAGAGACACCTGAAGAGTCAGAGGCGTATTTCATCGCATTTCAACGCTACTTAAACGAAAATAAATTATGTTCCGAATTCAGTCTCAGCCTATATAGGCACTTGTCTGTGTAGTTCCCCACTACGCGTGCTGTATGCAACACACACACACACACACACACACACACACACACACACACACACACACACACACACATATATATATATATATATATATATATATATATATATATATATATATATATATATATATATATATATATATATATTACCAGAGCTACGTAAACTCTTGTGGCCGATTCAGACCTCTTCTTTTAATTCGCGTCAATTCCTTCAAGTTGCACGTCAGTGGTGTTCAAAACTGCTCTCTTCTAGTAATACAGGTCGCAGTAAAAGCGTTTTAAACGAATACAGTAAAACCACGGTGATACGAATCTCGCGGGGTTGCCAAAAATATTCGTATCATCCGAAGTTCGTATCACCAGAAAGCATGGAAAATTAGTATGCGACAAAAGGAAGTTGGCATACGTTTTGATTTAGTGTTTCTCAGGGCCGCAGCGATGTCATCAACAGCTGTGAATGATTGCCAGTAAACTTTTTAGACGTCAAATACGATCATACTTGTATCCGTAAATATACGGTGCGTGCGCGCGCGTGTGTAATTTATGAACCAGATGGGTTGTGACGCGTGACCGCTGGTAGCCCCTTTCTAATCGTACTACGCTTTCCTGCATGACACCAAAGCACTTAAGAGAGCGATTCGTTGGGCAAGTTGGTGATCCATAGTGTTACTAACTGCGCAAAAAAAGGACGAAGGACCAGGAAGAATCACAGACAAGCGCTTACTTACGACTGAAGTTTTATTTCCGAAACGAGACAGAATATAAGGAAATGGCACGTGGACAAAAAAGATTGCAAAGCACTTATTTGCAAAAAAAAAAAAAAAAAACAGTGTTATCAGCCCATATCACTTGCGGTGGTACGGGCTGATAACACTTCAGTTGTAAAAACTTCAGTTGTAAGTAAACGCTTGTCTGTGATTCTTCCTGGTCGTTCGTCCTTTTTTGCGCTGTTAGTAACACCAAAGTACTGCAGCGAAAGTAACTTAAGAAGCGCTTTGCACGCGATAGATGAAGGCCAGAAAATTTTAGAATCGCTGTCCTTTGTTGCCGTTATTTTCTTATCGCGGTGGTGTAGCGGGCGCTGTTCGGGTGATTTACGGCAGTGCCCGCACAATCGGGAGGTTTGCTCAAAATTCGGGAGTCTCCCGTGCAAATCGGAGAGTTGGCAGGTGTGCGCGTACATTGCGAGGCCTAGTAGCTCCTTTGCCAAGACCGTCCGCTTCGTCTCTTGGGGTCTTCGTCCATCTTTCATGGGACCTCATGATGGACCCGCAGCTCAAGTTTCAGTCCTGTCTCATAGAACGTCTGCTTGCGAGGACATGGCTTGCATCGATGTGGCAGGCAAATCGTGTTAACGCAGTACAAAGACGCTGCTGCCTCGAGCACAGCAGCACGCGTGAACGCATTGAAAAAAAAAAAAAAAAACCGCGACGCCAACGCCATCTGTAATCTAAACGCGAAGGCGCATAACGGCCTCCGAGATTCGGGCGCACACTCTCGGAGGTAAGGTTCTTGGATGTGGGCGCGAAAAGACAAGGACGAAGGGAAGAAGACACACACACTGGCGCCAGTGTTTGTGTCTTCTTCCCTTCGTCCTTGTCTTTTCGCGCCCACATCCAAGAACCATGACAGACCAACAAGCCCGCATCGCTACCCTCGGAGGCAAGGTTGATGGTCGGTTGATCTCGGAGGTTGATGGTTGGTTGATCTCGGAGGCAAGGTTGATGGTCGCGCAGCACGCATGCCCGCGCCCGCGCGGGCAGCACCTGCTCGTACCTGTGCGCGAGCGGTACGTTCCTACCAAACGTCGCGGGGTGAAAATCGGTTCGCAACAACTGCACTCCAATACATTGCAGGCTAATGGGCCTTGGCCGGGACCACAGAAAAATTCCTATCAGCCCGAAATTCGTACGAGCCGGGATCGTATCACCGAGGTTTTACTGTATCTACCGACATAGCGAGGTCCGCTTCACCTTTACGTATATTCTTCCACGCAGTTTCGGCAGAGTCGTTTCTTTTTGCAAAACACATCTCTCATAGCACTGGTCATCCGCTGCAAGTCGCACGCCCTCGTACCAAAATTTCTTTTTCTGTCCCGTTTACCGCTCGTGATGCCAAAGATTGGAACGGCCTTCACAACTGGCATTGCCGACATCACGTGCCGTCACTCACTGCAACAACGTGTAACTAATCTCTTTAAGCTACAGCTAATGGAGTGCATACAATGGTGAATCTACATGTAATACCCGTTCCTTATGCAATACCCCATTTGGGGGCCCTTATGTAAAAATAATAAATTGAACGGAACGCGCTTAGAAAACTTAGGCGAACGCACGCCCCCGCCTTCCGAGGTCATTCAGCAACTTCGTTAACGACAGGGCTTCAGTTATTTCACCCGACGCTCTTCAGCGGACTCATCCATGTATACCACTAATTAGCAATTGCTACACCTGCAAGCCTTCAAGCGGCTATTTCAGGGCACCTGCCCCGTCAGCGCGGATACATTTAACCGCGAGCTTAGTCGCACCGAGTATACCCGACGGACGGTGGCGACAAGGCGTGGGCTCTTAGCGGATGACGCAGTAAGAAATAAAAAAAAAATTCATGCCGCCCACGTTATTAATGGAATGGCCGACCTGCCACACGCCAAGCTAACAAAAGAATCTCTCGATGCGGCAGCTTCACACGTACAAAAAGAAAGCCGTGGGCACGGGGGAGTGTATACAGCTGCATGGTCACTCGAACCTTCCTTTCCATCGTCGAGTTCCATGGAGCGGTAATTTCCACACCGACGCGCCGCGTGCCTGCACTCAGGCTCGCGATGCCACACGATCACTCGCGTTCTCCAAGCTCGCTTATATTGCAGGTACGTGCAGGTACCGATAGCAGCTTCCTCTCACGCATAACGTCTATGCAATCCCTAAAAGTTTTTTTTTTTTTTTGTAGTAGAGTTTAAGCCGTGCCGAAGCTCGCTATAGTTTCCCTCCGAATAAGGCTTATACGCTAGAGCTCGCTGCACTCAGAAGCGTAGGGAATATGCGTTGATATTCAGACAAGATCGTCCTTAATTAGAACGCCCGCATGGCCTTTCCCCCAACACTGCCTCCGTTTCAGTCTACCATGCGCCTAGCGGAGCGTTATCTCGGCTCACTCCCGCGCACATTCTTTCACATAGTCTGCTAAATGTGCGCTCATGCGGGCGCTGCGTATATAATCTCCGCTGCAGTTCGCGCGCACCTGTGCGCACACTGGCGTTCTCCCACTCAGCCAAGCTGCGCTGACACTAGACGAAAACGGACAAACGTGCATTTCAACGGGCGCACGAGTGACTAAAGAATTATATTGTCACGGGGTCGTGACGTCGACGAAGGCAGCAGTCAGCAGGTCCGAGATGAAACTCTTTATTTGGCCGAACTTGTGGCCGGGAAACTGAAAGTCAATTTACAGCAATACACTGATAACGGCGAACAGAGCGTCGACCGTCGATCAACTGACAAGCGGTGAAGCGCGTCGGCATTTATACATGTGCCGTCGAATATTCCAGCGTTATCGCTGGTTGTCGCGCATGTTCTAGAATAAGCTTGAGTGTTCGCGTCTTGCGCGCAATCTTAACAAAATGATCTACAATCATCGCGAAGCTTCTCGAACAATGGGGCGCGGTTTGCGCTGAGCGTTGCTGACAGCCTTCGTGGGCGAAAACCGAATACGGCAAAAGGGATAATCAGAAACGCACGTGGCAATATCCCTACGAAAAAAAACATGGCTGATCCCTCCGTCATAGGAATCGGTATAACACGAAAGTTAAACGTGTCTTCACAGAAGTAGTGCTTATTGTGTATTTATATGTTAGAGCTTGTACAATATTGTAACACCGGTCTCCACAAGGATTTGGTATTTACACTATTTATTGACGGGCGAACTTGTGCCCAAAGCCAAAAGGAAACACAGAAAATTCGGAAGGAACCGAAAGTCCGCAGCTCTCACGAGCCTCTCCTTCGAACGCCGTCTTTCTCTTCTTCACGTGCGTTGGCTGCTCGGCCGAAGCTCGTGCGCATGCACGGCCGGCCGGCGCATTGTGGCTGGCTTCATCTGTCGTAGCGGTGCCGTCTTCGTTTCGCTTCGTTTGCGACGCCTGCGTTGTACGGACTGATGGCAGTTTTCCGTGGCAATATCTATTCGTGTTTGGCAGCTATAGCACCGTTTGACGTGGATGCACCCATGTGGACAGCATGTCTCTATTGCGACGACTAATGCCCATGATCATTATTAGACCGTTGTGGTAGCTGACGGTGTGAACATATATTTGGGCACAGCGAATCGTGAATCCCGCGTAAGGATGATAACAAGCTCATAATCAACACTGGTACCCGGTATGCGCTTCTTCAAAGCGTCGTCAATTAGGGAGAGAAACGGCACAGTGTGCGCTTTCTAGTAATGGGTAGCCGACGCCTGCGCTCATGCATACACTAACACACACTGCGCTTCAGCAACACTGGAGGTAGAGGTTCGTAGCCTGAGCCGCAAACGCGTGCGTCCCGCTGGCCTGTCTCGCAGGCGCTGCTCTCGCTCCACCAAGGCACGACATTCGCACGTCGAAATCGCGTCCTCTCTGCAACGCGTATTGCAGCAGTTTTGTTAGTCGGTGCTCTCGCAATTGAAGCAGTCGGCCGCGGAGAAATCCCGTTTGTGCCCCTGGAAGCTGCACTACTCCGATGAGCCGATGCACACAAGCCAAAGGCAAAGAACGTAACTGCGTCAAGGGCGCCTCGGCGACGCCAGCGCGGCCAGTCTACCTCTCTCGTATCGAGACGCTTTAACCAGCTTTAACCATTACCTCCGATATCGCGTGTAATCTCGGAGGAAGCGCTAGTAAGTGTCGATCGTGAAGCATTACTTCTTTTCACATCTCACAGACGGCGGCACCGCCCCGCTCCGCCCGCCGCGAAAGAGAATGTGTGAAAGATATAAGGCGCCTTCGCGCCGTGTCTAGCATCTCCCGAGTTAGCTTACTTGGTAGGGCGTCGGGCGCTTGCCGTCGCGGCCGCAACGTCGTGGGTTCGATTCCCAGCGGGGTATCTTTTTCTTGGTTTTTTTCTTTCTCGCCCGTTGGCGTCCATTTTATCAACGTCATATCCGTGACGGATGTACTTGATGGACCCCGGCATAAAACACTTTCGTGTTAAAAAATATACACGTTGCATTAACAATCCATTTCGACGGCTTATATGCAACAAATGAAAAGAAACCATACGGGAAAGTCTCACCGCACGTAGACGAGAACCGATAGTTAAACTGCATGAGCAGTACGGTTATATAGGCAGGAAAAAACGATCTGGTGGTTTTAGCTATTACTCTTTTGTAACTTCAATTATCCAGGAGCGATTTAAAGGGTCAAGGGCGCGTGATAAACAGCAGTGAACGTTGTGGGTAAAGGAAATAAGCGTCTTTATTATTATTATTATTATTATTATTATTATTATTATTATTATTATTATTATTATTATTATTATTATTATCTCAAGCTACCACTGCTGCTCTTCGGAACTAGGATGGTTTCGTGGGCTAGTTGGTATTGAATCATAGAAAGGTTACGGCTAGGGGTGTGCGAATAGCGAATTTTGGAAATGAATCGAATGTGAATCAAATAGCGATGACGCCGAATCGAATGCGAATACTACTCAAATACTCTCCGAATAATTTTCGAATAGTAAGGCAACCGTTTTCAAAACAGTCCTAGAGATCCACAACTTTTTAATTTGAAGCAAATATTCACAAGCTTTCACCAAAGCTTACGGTCACTTTTGACCGACTCAAAGTACCACAATTATAAAAACTGAGGCAAGCTCAAACACAGCCTTCGAGATGGTTTGTAACTGTAGGTTGAAATACAGCAGTGGCTACAGTAATCCCGGTGATACTTTGTCGACTGCTTTTAAATAAAACTGAAACATACAAGCTAAACAATTTTGAACCGAACACCACGCATATAGCTAAAGCTGTAACGAAACAGATAACCCGTCATCACAACATGGGCCTCGGCACCGAAACCATGTATGTATACACCTTTTCACAGGAGCACCCTCGCACCCATGCTCGCACCTGTGCGCTGCAGGGGTCGAGGGTATGTTTTCAGTGTTGCCATCGCGCTTTGGGCTGCGCATGTTGTATCTGTACGCTTGGTACGCTTGGATGTTGTGTGTGAATTAGGCCCTTCTTTGCGATAAAAAGCGATTGTCATGGCCGGAAATGGTGCGTATTCAAAGAACCGATCGTCTGGCCATCACTGTGTCGTGCACGGGTGCACGAACAATCAGCGGAAAAGGAACATTTTAGGCGTGATTGTGTGCCCGCAGCACAGCACGCCGCGCGAGGATTGCAAGTGTGACATGTTCTCGCTGTATCACTTTCCGTCGTCGCCGGAATTGCAGAAGAAATGGGTGGCGTCGGTAAATCGGAAAAACTTCCGTGCTTTGGGCTGCGCCAGTACTGTGTGTGTGTTGCTTCGGTACGCGTTTGTGTGACTGTGTTATGCGCCTGTGTCCGATACGAAGTGACTACCACGGCAGAAAATTTACTGCATTCGCATAGCAAGTCATCTGGTCATCACTGTGTCGTGTACGGGTGAACGAACAAGCAGCGGAAGAGAAATATATAAGGTGCAATCGTGTGTCCGCAATGCATGTATACGCCACGCGATGAGTGCAAGCGTGGCATGTTCGCGCTGCATCGTTTTCCTTCGTCGCCTAAATTGCGGCAGCAGTGGGCGGCTTCACTAAATATTAAGAACTTGCGCGTGTCGCCCTGGTCACGCCTCTGTTCCCGGTATTTCGTTGGCGGCAAGAAAAACGACGAGAACAACGTTCCCAAGCAGCATCCTAGATAGGAAAGAAAGGTACGCAAGCCACTGATGACTCACCTACTCGTGAGAATGTTGCGGATTCACACTTCATATCGTCCATAACACAGCGGCCGACACGGCTGCAAACTTCGCCTTGCCCGGTTACGCATGTGCAGCCTGCGCGCGCCGTACTTCAGCGGACGGCCTCGCGGAAACCCACGCGCGATGGGGCCTACTGTTGACGGCTTGCGACGGTGTCACATTCCCCTTCACCAGCACGACTTTTTCCTTCGCACTGTGCGCCAGCGACTGACCCACACAGTCAAACTGCACGTAGCTGCGCGACTACAGTGCCTCGTAGTTGCACACCTGGCGAAGACCCCACGCATTCGCCTCAACGAGATATAAACAATGTTCGCTCGCGGTATTTCTGGCCACTCACAGGTCTCCTCGACCTAGTCTTCGACGTCGTCGGTGTGAATGTAGGTCAACTGTATCTGTGAAGAAGGATTGTGCGGTGTTTACAGTTTACAGCTGACAAACTTACGCGCCGCGAACGAGTATGCGCAGAGGTTTGAAACTGATGGATAATCCGTAGACATTTAGTACGCCAATAAAGGAAAGCGGTAGACAGCTGCAACAACGCTCTAGTTACCGATTATTAACACTTCACGCCGTGATCGACCTGGTACTACGCTGGCTGCTACTGGTACCGACGACGAAGCACTGCCGTTCGCTGACGCGGAGCTAATTCTTGCGTCGCACGGGCGAATGCGCGCCGCTGAACGGTTCAGACAGCGACGAATAAGTCAATGGCAGCGACGATACCAAACAAAACAGCTTAAAGAAACGAAAAATCAGCAAACACAGGCTTTAGCAGGGACCTCACACCAACAGATAACGCGCCGGTAAAGTTCGAGTACGCGCAGCCCAAGATGGCGATTTCGCCAATCTTGCACGTTAGACGGCGCGCATTTCAATATGGCGCCTCCCTGGCGTGAGAATTTGAAAAGGTGTATACATCAGTGTTGAAAGCTGTATCTGCAAGGACAATTTACGCAAGCACAACTCTTGCGTCTGTTGTTACTCATGAAGCTGAATGCAGGCGTAGTCCCCACCTTAAACAAGATGAAGGTAAGTTTATTAATGCGATGCAGGAGCAGCATAGTAAAATCTAACAGTGGAGTTTTCAGAAAAAAAAAAAAAGCCTTGATCCAGTAATCGTAGAAGCTTGAGCTGCATGCATATTGGTAATTTAGTGAATAAAACTAAGACGGAAAAATACCTTTGGCTGTTCCTAACTTTTGTTGTGTTGGGATTCTCGCGTCGGCGCTGATTATTCGAAAACTATTGGAAAAATATTCGGTATTTCGAATATGTACTATTTCATTCGAGTACAGAATCGAATAGAATGCTATTCGATTCGTTATTCGAAATGTTCGAATATTCGCACGCCTTTAGTTACAGCGCACACGGACGGGGACAAAGTGAAGAAGAAACGCCGAGTCTTGTTTCTTCTTGACCTCGTTCTCGTATGTGTGCGCTGTAACTTTTCTAAGGTACAAGGTTCAACGCCGAGAAGGCAAGCAAGAAATGGAAATTTATTTCACGCAATTAGAAGCGGCGACCATCAGAGCGTGCTGATACTGCCACGCAGCGAGCACCACCACCACCACCAGGTGCCCTTGAGGGGGACAGATATGTGGAAAGATATATAGAGCGAGAGCTCGGTTTCAACGCCCTCACTTCCATCGGCCAGATTACCTTCCGGGCTGGACACCAGCGTGCGACGAGGCCATGACGCGTAGCCAACCGAGGAAACGCATACAGCCCTCTTCAAAAGAGCACGCGTGTGAGACAACCCGGTTGCTGCGGACCGAGTCTGCCTAGCCACTCTACTCCGCACAGTTAGGATGGCTAGCCTTCTCTCTCTCTGTGTTTAAAGATCACGCACTTAGAGATATACAGACGTTAACAGTGCGTCATGCGTAGATACATGCCCTACCAGTCTGATCGCTTCGATGGATTTCGGCTGTCTCCTCCGATACGCGCTGCTAATAACGATAATCTAGTAGATGTCTTTCTTTGCTCCAACCTCTCTACCGGTTCAATCACGCCAACGTTCGCATTAAAGCCACCTGGCCAACTCTTAAACAACTAGACAGGCGCTTTTTTCTTTCTTTTTTTTTTTTTGAACCTCGAAATGCGAGGTTTCGTTTATACTTATACGGACGCACGTGAGAATGCCTCGCTCTACGCGGCATATATGGTTTAAGATCACGTGTGGTGCATCTACGTCACCTAAAACAATCACAACTGCACCGACTAAGATTTTTTTTTTTTTTCGTAATGTAACAGCGTATTTCCTTTAACTAAAATTTACTAATCCACACATAATTCGATGACCACATTCAATAGCAGAGAGAGCTGACTGCCCATTTCAAACGCTTCCGTTGATAATCTCGAAGAATTCGAACCTACGTTAGGCTCCCGAAGTGGTCGAAAAAAATCGAGACAATTTATAGCGCTTAGAGATATGGTTTCTAAACTTTACTGCCCGAAAGAAACATTCAAAGCGTCGCGTCCATGCGTAAGTTTGTTCTGTACGCTTGCAAGTCCCATTCACTGTACCTGACAATGCGCCCGTGTACCAGAGTGGTTAAGATGGCTGCTGACGCAATGCGCACGAACAGGTCGTGTTTCTAGTTAGACTATTTGGCGAGATAAATTTCATGCATTTCATAAGCATTGCATTTCGAAACGTGATGCGCTGTGCAGCTTTGATGACCAAAAATGAAGCTTGCCAAGACACCATTTCGTTATCGGTTCGTAGGCGTGGCAATGGTGTGAGCGCTTACGTGACATTGGACGAAAAACTCTAATCCAAGGTCCGACGTTTTTGTTCGTTCGTTCTTTTTTTCTTTTCAGGGCATTCGTCCTTAAACTGTTCTGACTGAGCTGCCGTAGAGCCAATAAACTCATCGGTGACTCAGTGTCGGCTACGGCATACAGATGTTACGCTCAGTCATACGAAAATGCTAATTGGAGGCATACACACCATATGCATGCGGGCAAGCTTGTTTCCCTAAATAAAACATGAGCGCAGCAGACAGTATCTACAAGGTTCGATACTAGACCAACGTTAACCACGGGCGCGTGCAAGCTAGTAAAACGCGGCGCGACGTTTCCCTGGCTACAGTGGACTCGCCCAGCATTCTGCGATGAAGGCGGACTGCCTAAATTACAGGTTACCACGTGAACACGCCCTCAGGTACGCGAGAATAAAGGAGAGGAGGGAGAAAGAAAGAACAAACGCTCAGTGGCCGTGTACTACATGATACACCCGCAACTGTGCCTCGGGGAAACACATCCGCGATCCTCGTAAAATAATAAAAAAAAAGGACACCGTCGCAGCGATAAGCTTTCGCTGCACGCGCACACAAACACGCAGGTAGTACACATACAATCCCCCACCGGTGGCGAAGGACGCCAAGAAGACGAAAATAAAAATAGAGGATTTTAGTCTGTCCGGTACACCGCTATACGCAAAATGCTTTGCGTGTACCGGAATACCGGGTGTGAACAGCGCATGCGCACGCCCGGCAAACATGGCCGCGCCGCCGAAAGTGATTGCCGTCCACTTAGAATCTATCAAGGAGCCGTCGCGCGCTCTGTCGCTCGTTATTTCCGAACTGATGCTTTTATTTGCTTTATATTCACGTTCGTAAGCTTCGGCAGCAAAGTATTCGTGCCGATACGGCACCGTTTTGGAGAGCCATACTCAAATAATCAATGTGTAGGCTTAGCGAGTGACAATCCCATAATCTCGAAGGACATACATTATGTGTTTGTTAGTTGTTTTTATCCTCCATAGCTGGCGCCACTTGACGTGGCGGCAGCTACGGCACACGCTATCCGGTATTAGGGCGTTACCGGAATACCGGACAGGCTAAAATCCTCTAATGCTAATCGTCCCTTCTCGCTCGTTTCCTGGTGCGGTGGCGCCGGCGGTCGCTGGGGGGCGGGGGGGAGGGGGGGGGGCTGCACACCGGCTTTCATCGACGCCGCGGCGTACTGACTGTGAAGGACCGACAGACGGTGGGCGTAGCCACAGAGGGGGGGAGGAGGGTTCAAACACCCCCTGAACTTTTTCAGTCTGCATGCACGTACAGTAATGACAAATATGAAAGGGAACGCTGAAGTTGCCTTCAAGAGGCCATAGCAGCTAAATGCAGCTGGCAAGCAGAAGTGCTTATAACGTTATACATTTAAAATTCCGGAGAGACATCTTTGCAAACTGATACATCAAACTTGTATCCTCGCATCACGAGTAATACGTGCTCACACACAAATTCGGTGTCCCCTTTCATATTAGGGAGTTTTAGCTTGTAACGTATACTTCTTTACGTTACCGTTACCGGATTACGTTTAACGTTTTACCGGAACTCGAGTTTTAGTACAATTTTTTAGCTGCCCAAACGTAAACCTTTACGTACGTACGTAAACCTTTACGTTTGCGCAAACCACTAAGTGGTGATGATAACAGCATTTAAACTACATTTAATTTAGATAATATTGAATTACGCTGCGGCAAAATCATAAGAGAGGTTTTTAGCATGTGCAGTATCCCGGTATAAGCGAAGGTGTGTAGCAATACCAGGTTACCGGGCGATGGTGTCGACATCTTGTGACGTTTCGCGCAACCACAATCATGCACACATTTGTTTTTGCTTAGTGTTCTCGAGGGGAAGAAATGATTGAAAAGGCAACTCACTCGTAATAATGCCGCTGCAAGGCATTTACATTGCGAGTAGAATGCCCGATGTTTCTGCAATAACAATTTTGTGCTCGCCTGGTACACCTTGGCCCAGCTAGATGGCGCCACCTATCCAGCCTGTCAGCGTCTTTAGGCCTCTTACGTTTGCGGATTCGGTATTCTAGGTCGCTCTAGGCTCGGTAATCCGGCTGAAATAAGGTGATGGTAAGGGGCGCTCGCACTTTGGTTTATTTTGACTCGGCGGCTGGAGTCTCCGCAAAGCGGATATCGCGAGTAGCCACAAACGAAGGTGGATTTGCGAGATAGGGCCGTAAACGTAAAGCCTATCCGGCGAGTAGTTTACGTTCCGTAAACCTTTACGTTCCGTAAAGGTTCGCGCATGCGCAGATTCCATCCGGTATCCGGTAACACGGTAACGTAAAGAAGTATACGTTACAAGCTAAAACTCCCTATTGCTCACGACAGTACTTAAACGCACATGTACAAATGTACGATGCACATAATTATGGGGGGTGTCGCAGCCCTCCCAAAATCAAATCCTGGCTACGCCCCTTTACAAGACCAACAACGAATGCCGAGCTTCTCAACCATGCACTCGCTCACTTATCGCTTCCCCGGTGAACTACCTCACTTAAATGCGGCCAAAAAAGTGCCCGATAAGGAAAGAATGAGCTCTAAAAGCAAGGGTTGCTTAATGATCAAACCACTGCAGACAGTTCACCTTATTTCTGTCCACTGACAAAGATTAACTTCATCCGACACTGAACCTATCGCCACGTGGAGCATGCCAGTTGGGTGTTAGAAACGAGTCCATTGTCAGCAACTACACAAAACTGCGCCTAAGCGTCCGGATGGTTACAGTGCTAGCGGTCTACAATGTAATGGAACACCAGGATATTCCCCCAGCAAGACCCATGGAAGGCGTCCATCTTTTTCAGAGGCTCTGGGTTTCAAGGCGGATGGCAGAGTTAAATAGTTGGCGATAGAGTTTAGCGAGAGATGCTCAGGGTACTGGCAAGAGAGAAAAAAAAAAAAGAAGGAAAGAGATTTATAGAACCAGAGTGATTATGGGTGTAGGGAACAGTGCATTGCAGAAATAGTGGCTTGTATGAAGAAATAAACAAAATAAAGGCAATGATATGCTGTTGTTGATGGCACCAATATCTGATAGAATCCAACCTCATTTGCATGCATACCACCAGCCCTGGCTAACTGTTGGCTGGCACCGCCAGCTGTTGGCTAAACGCCAGCTGATGTTCCCTACAGCTGTTACAACAGCAATTTTGTCTTCTATTTCGATGTAATGACTAAGGCTGTCAATCAATACTTCTTTGTGAAGTATGTCCTGTCAAAAATGCGATGTCATGATACCACTCGCTGTTAGCCTTTACTTTCATTGTTTACTTTGTCCTTGTTTGTAGGCGATGTAGCTCTCATAGTATACGTTGCTGGGCTAGTTGGTTCATAATCTTCAAAATTGGCTAGCGCAAAATCGACAAGTACTAAGAAGGAACACTGATGCGCTGTAAAGAAAGGCTGTTCTTAGAAACTTGGTTATGATGCGAATATGTTTTGCTATCCCAATCCTGATTAGCATTGTCGACTGTCATGTGCATTGCGCCTGTGTGCGCCACTCAGCTGAGTATATATGTAGGAAGACTTTTCTGAATAAAGCTTAGTTGCGAGTAGTGCCTGTCCTGTACATCAGTGTTCCTTCTTAGTCCCTGTCGATTTCGTGCTAGCCAATTTTGGGTATGAACCATGTTTTGAAGTACGTGTTTTGAGGTCAGTGACACAACTCAGGAAGAGGTGCTCAGGAACCCTCTCACACTCATACAAAGAATGTAATGGATAAATTTTAATCTTCCAATGTTGGGAGGAGAAGTAGGCTCAGATGAAGCAGCTTGCCCTAGTAATGAGACCATTTCAGTACAACGCTTAGAGTTATAACACACTAGGCTGTATTGCCATGCACGTGGTGGTAGAGGTCTTCACATCTGTCACAACTGAAATAAGCTGTCGTGTAGAACTGTCAAAGAATCACTCGAAGCTTGCAAACATCATGGCAACATTTCAGGACAAAAAAGATGCCCCCTCGTAAGCGCCTTCTAAAAACACAAGCTTACTCGATGCCTGACAGCTATTTTTCACACTTGCCTTCCTTACTGTTTTTAGCATTAAAGAATGTTCAGCGCTTGTAAGTGCAACTATGTAATGCCAGCACTTTTAAGTAACATTGTCCATGAAACCCATTACTTGTCCGCACTATTCAAATCAAGCAATATTTTGCATTAGTGAAAATGACAGAGTGCTAAAAATGGCAGTGATGTGATCTTGACAACATTCATCAGCGATAAAAATGCCAGCAATAAAAAAAAACAATATCATCACTAAATACCTGGAAGTCATGCAAATTAACTTTCCTTGACATGTAGCAATTAAGAATATGAATAAAATAAGCAGGAATTAAATTAAAATCAAGAGAAAAAAAAAGATGTGTTTTAGTGAGGATGTGAAAACAACCTCTGAGCCTGAAATGAATGCCAAGAGCCAATAAAATAATGAATAGCTTTAAAATCATTAACAGCCTTTTTTATCATTGATGTAGACCAATGTTCATATCCTAGCATTTAAAGTAACAAGATTCTGTCGCTTTGCTGCACTTTATGAAGCATGGCTTATGAGGAAAGGCTGCTGAAACGTGAACAAATAAGCATTTCGTTTACTAACTCAGGCACCTTAAAGGGACACTAAAGAGAAACAATCAATTGGTTTAGATCGATAAATTGAGCTCTGAGAACTCTAATGTTAATTTCACCATCACAGGTTTATTAGTAGAGGAGAAAATCAAGTTCAAAGTTTTGTTTTTAAATTTCGCGCCGAAATCTACCCGCGTGATGTCACGAATTTCAAAGAGTATTTATCGTATTAAGGCGCCATTAGCTCAACAAAATTACCCCAAACTTGGTATGTTAAGTCTATGGCCCCCTCAGAGGACAATGTACTTCACTTCATTCAGGCGCCGTCAAAACATGTGACGTCACGGCAAATGGTGCGGAAACTTCTAGGTGGCGTCGCCACCCACATTTCGTTTTTGCCCGTTTTCTCGCTTACTAAGCGTCTCCTCGCAGCAAGCGTGGTGTTTTTGGCATAGTGAAAGAGTACTTTACTAATAAAAGAAAAATCATTTTGCTCTTTAGTGTCCCTTTAAGAAGAGCCCACATGGTCATAAATTGTCAGAATAATTTCAAAAAGCAGTTTTCCAGCCGATTAGCGCTTGTGTTACACTAATGTTTAATGCGAGTGTGTTCGTTGTCTGCAATGATGGCAGAGTGAGAAAAGAACATACTTTTCTATTTTAAATAGGCCAAGTTGCCACTAGTGCATCAAATAATGTTGTATTAGAACAACCTTCATAGCATCCATAAAGAGTATGAAAGAGTACACACTGACTAATGTCATGCCTGAGCAAAATTTCTCAACACATATGGTCAGGCTTATCCTAAAAACCCTGGCTCCTTGAGCAGTACATGTTCTAATATACATTGCGTCATCCTACATGTCCACCATGGCAGGGACAAATGTAGTTACATTTCTGCCACAACTTTACACTTTACCACGCAGGGTGAGAATGCGACGTGCAAAAAAAATTATTCAAGCAATATTGAAACCTGATAGCTGCGACTATTTGGCGCATCATTCCCAAATGTTGAATATTCACAACATACTACCATTAAAAAAAAAAAAAAAAGCTAACTGCAGAGTATATTATAGCACAATGAAAATGTACAGGTAGAAACCTCAAAATGTTTGTTTATTTTACGAGAGTTGTCTTTGTAACATGATAACTGTGTTCCTTTAGCTTATCATTCAGCTGCCTTCTTAGACAATAAGACATTACAAGCACAGTTGCAAAATATGCAGAGTTCAACATTTAGTGGTTTTATTGTCAATTAATAGTTGGGGTCTTATGCCCCAAAACCGTGATACGAGTAAGAGGAACAACACAGTGGAGGGCTCCAGGAATTTTGACCATCTGGCGTTCTTTAACGTGCACCTCAATCTAGGGACATGTGCCTCGAGCATTTCCCCTCCATTGAAATGCGGCCACCGTGGCTGGGACTCGATCCCACGACCTTCGAGTCAGCAGTTGAGCACCATAACCACTAGACCACCGTGGCAGGTTGGTTTCACTGCCAATGAAAGATTATTGGAAAAGTTGATATTGAAAAGGGAAAAATCTGTCATCCTCCCAAAAGTAGCATAAAGCCAAAAAGGAAGGCGATATGGCTATTTATGAAAATAGTTTTCTGTGCCCTTGCACTACAATCAAGTGAACAACTATCAAGTGAACAACTTCTAGATTTCATTAATTTTTCTCCAATAGTTGACTATTCAAATGAAACTGATTTGCCTATGTGTTTTGTTCAAAACAGTTATTTTTGTAATTTGCTCTCCCCCACAGTCTACTGTCATCACAAGCTGAGAGTGTGAATGATCACTGGTACCTTAGAGGGAGGCCATTTCATGAAACATGTAACTATACATGCCTTGCACGTGACGTCAGAGACAGGTTCTTTGCGCTTGGTCCCCCAACATGGCGGCCACTGTGACTTTTTTATCTCATTAGAGTGTGTCAGTGCAGAGGAGGACACCCAGGTGTTGCGCTCTAGCCGCGCCAAGGGGGAACACAAAGGAACACAGGGGTTTTGGTGTGAAAGATGCTTGGGTACACGGCCGTCACTGTTTCTTGCTTGCAAAGAGATGATTGAAATGAGGTGACCCCTGGCATCAGTGTGCCAGCACTGATCGAATGCAATGAAAAGTGTGAAGTGCGTTACACAGCAAATAGCCAGACTGAATGAGTAGAAAAGAAAGAAAACCTCCACAGCACATTAAGTATTGCCTGTTATCACAGCTATGGCAATGAAATAGCTTATGAAGCAGCATGTTGACAAAACAGAAATGGGTCATGGAAGTTATGTGAGGTAAATGCATAAATGTAACGAAAAGGCAAAGACAAAACAAATAACATAGCAAAATATATCCAAATTCTCGAATTACGCTGACCATGTTGACTCTATAGGCACCTGTTGCTTAGTACCTTTACACTGGGTCCGCAATACATTGCAGTTGGCAACACCGCCATGGTAAAGCTTTTTAGCCTTAGGAATGCTGGTAAATCATACACCCCTGGTGTGTGTGTGCATACGACATTCAATGGAAAGTGTAACGCAGCAATAACGTCTAAACGAAAAACTACAATAAATAGTTCAGCAGCTTTGAGAGATATTGTAGAGTTCTCATGAACCAGGAAAATCGCCAGCTGAATGGAAAGAAACCTTCATACATTGGAAACACACCAAGCGAAAAGGGCTCTACAGAGGGCAGTAAGGTGAAATGGGCGAGAGAGGCGTGCGCTACGGTGCGATGGAA